>NW_025408565.1:15000-615000 GCF_019321695.1 Diaporthe batatas
GTTGTCGGAGCAGATAGGAATTTCTCCGTAAGGGGTTTCCCTTCCCATTGTGCTACAAAAGGTACTTCTATGTATATTCCAGTACTGATTTCCCCACGCAGCTGGCACTGGTGGGCTGACGTGCCGCCACAACACCACCCTCAAATCTTCGCCACTCATAAGACGAGCACCTGTGGGCCACCGAGCGTCAAGTATCGCGGGTTCTTCATCAACGACGAAGCCCCGGCGCTCACAAGTTGGGCGAGGGAGAAGTTCGGCGGGTATAATGTCCGGTTCTATGAGAAAGTCTTTGAACTTCTCCTCCGACTCAAGGCCAACTTCCTGTGGCCAGCAATGTGGTATGGGTACCCAAATCCGGGGGCAAGTTTCTTCACGGACGACGAGGAAAACCAGAGGACAGCCAACGTGTACGGGATCGTCATGTCGACGTCCCACCACGAGCCGATGCAGCGGTTGAGCAACGAGTGGTTGGCCGAGGGCAACCCCTTGGGTACGTGGGACTGGATTACGAACAGAGACAAGATTACGCAGTTCTTCCGCGCAGGCGCGGAGAGGGCAAAGGGTTGCGAGAGTTACTTTACCATGGGTATGAGGGGCGAGTACGACACGAAGATGGAAGGGGATGACCCGGCGGCTGTCGTAAAGGACGTACTGCGTACGCAGAGGTCACTGATACGAGAGACTTATGGCAGGGAAGATGCGGTTCCGCAACTACTCGCCTTGTATAAGGAGGTCCAAGAGCAGTACGAGAGTGGTAGACTCGACGTCCCCGACGACGTGACGCTGTTGTTTTCCGATGACAACTTTGGTACCATTAGGCGACTCCCTCACGGGTCTGAGACCAGCAGAAAGGGCGGTTCCGGACTGTATTACCACTTCCAGTACGTCGGCACCCCGAGGAGCTACAAATGGATCAACAGCAACTCGCTGGGCAAGATATGGCACCAACTTCAGGAGGCCCATCGCCGAGGGGCAAGGCAGATCTGGGTGTTCAATGTTGGCGACATCAAGCCTTATGAGCTTCCATTGACATTTGCCCTGTCTCTGGCGTGGGACGTGGACTCCGTCAAACCGGACGGTATCCCCGATTTCTTAGCGGGCCACGCGGCTCGACAGTTCGGTCCCGCCCTCAGCCATGACATTGCGAAAGTCTGGCATGGGTATGACACGCTCGTCGCCCTGCGCCGCCACGAGCACATCGAACCAACGACGTTCTCCTGCCTTCACTACAGCGAGGCTGAGACGATCTACATGCAGTGGAAGTCGCTCTTGGACCTCGCCGAGTCTGTCTACAACCGGGCAACCGACGAGCAAAAACCAGCCATGTTCCAGCTGGTGCTGCACCCCGTCAAGGCCAGCGCCATCTACGTGCGACTTCAGATCAGCCTCGCGCGAAACCAGCTGTTCGCGCGTCAGCGGCGCACCTCTGCGAACCTCGTGGCGAAGCAGGTGCTCGAGCTCTTCGACGAGGACTTTGATCTCTCGGAGGAGTACCACGCCCTGCTTGGGGGAAAGTGGAATAATATCGCGTCGCAGCCACATTATGGGTTCACAAGTGACACTTGGCATGCGCCAAGCCGAGATATGGTTACCGGACTCTCTTACGTCCAGACAAGACAGAGGTCGAATCCTATTGTGGGCAACATTGGCGTCATGGTCGAGGGCCACGAGGGAGTGAGGCCCGGCCTTACCAACGAGAACAGCGACCTCACCCACCCGAGCCGCGGTGATCTGGTCCCCGGCCTCACGCTCGGGCCAATGTCCCGCTACGGGCCCGAGTCAAGATGGTTCGAGTTGTTCACCAGAGGGCCCCTGACCGTCAGCGGCGACCTCACGGCGCCGTACCCTTGGATGGTATTCGGAAGCCAGGCTGGGAGATTAGTGCCTGGGGAGAAGGACCACAGGATCGAAGTTGGGGTCTTGTTCGACCAGGTACCGGAAGACTTGGAGGACGTGGTGCTCATTGACGTGCGTTCCGAGCAGGGTGACTTTGAACAGATACATGTCCCAGTCACGGGCCGCCGGCTCCCCCCGGGATTTGTGGGTGGTCATGTCGAGTCGGACGGGCATATAGCCATTCCAGCACCAGCCGGGCAGAACCTGGAGACGTCATATCGATTCCTCCCTGATACTGGGCGATCACCACTGGGCTCGATTACGCTGCACCCAGACGTCGGACACGAAAACATCACCTTCGCGGAGTACAAATTCTTCGTCTTCTCCAACACTCCGACCACCGGGTCCCCGTCTCTCATCCTGTATTTCAACATGACGCTCGACTTGGACCCGGCCGATCCAATGATGTACGAGTACCGCCTTGACGACGGGAGTGTCTGTCGAGAACGGCTCCTTGAGGCCGAGCCGCCCAGTGACCCGGAGTTGCCCTCACCCGAAGGCTGGTTGACTGCTGTACAGGACTGCATATGGAAGAAGCAGCATAAGCTATCAGGGGATGCGGTCGCTAAGGGGGAACACGTGCTCCGTGTGCGGCTGTTGCATACGAACCTAATATTGGAAAATGTGGTGATTAACCTTGGGGGACTCAAGGAGAGCTACCTGGCGCCACCGCCGAGTTACTATGCCGCACAATAACGTGGGCTGTCAATTATCACACATGCATCAGACATAATAGCATCAGACTTGATGCTTCACCGCACAGACAACCACCCGCCGGGCAAGGTTCAACTGACAGCACATGAGGCCAGGATCAGCCCAGCCCCATTAGTGCGGCGCTTACCGCGACTTGGGGCAGCTGGGTAAGGTGAGCGGAGCAATAGGTCCCCGCCTTACTGCCCGTCCCGCGAATCACGAGGCTGGATGCAATGACATCATGCGGCCAATATGGGGCTGACGTCGCCCTGACGGCCGAAACAGCAGGCTCAACACCTCTCACCGGGTGGGACTTGTGTACCGTCTCTGGGGGTTCTGCCCTGCAGTACAAAGAACAAACACTGCCCACCCACCTCTTTCTAGCTTCGAAGTTTGTTCCCCGCACCTCTCTCCCTCCCTCCCGTCCACCCTCCCACCAAAAACGTTGAAACCTACGCAGTCAGGACATCTACATCACCCATCAGCACACAGACGCTCTCAAGACGATACCACCTGCAATCATGTACCAGCACTTCTACTCCTTCCTGCTCCAGCTCTGCCTGGCAGCCCTCGCCTTCGCCGCCCCCGTGGCCCAGGAGATCTCCACCAGCACCATTGACAACACCTGGCAGTACGGCACAGGCGGCGGCATCATCGGCTTCATCGTCCTGATCCTCGACATTATCGTGTTCAGTACGTACACTCCCTTGCCTACGGGGTCGTCCGTCCTCCGTTCTGGTGAGCCTACTAACGCATTCGTCCCGCAGTCGAGGTCCTCAAGTCCAACCGCCCTCCCATCCACAAGCTGCTCTGGTGCCTCGGCGTCTTCGTCTTCCCCATCATCGGTCTCATCGTCTACTTCTTCTTCTCCAACCGTGCCCACCACAACAGCGGCGGCTCCTACGAGCCCCTTCCCTAGGCATGATCGTTCTGATACAACATATCACCGATTGTCCCAGCAGTGCGAATGCCACGGTTGACAAGGCGATGGGCCAGTTGAGCATCCGTGCCAAATACTTGAAGGATTGATGGGACCGTCATGGGGTTAAAGTGACATTGCATTTCACTTGTAGCAGAGGCGTTTGCTGGAGGAACTGGAATACACGGGTTGATTGAGCGGGATTAGTCAAGGCAATGAAGCAATGCTTTTACACACCAAGATGTTCATATTACAAGACGCAATTGTCTTTTAAATGATGCTTTGACATGCTGATGGTTTTTAGCCTCTCCTACTAGCAATCCAATTCCTTTTGAGACGTCTCCCGCCCATAAGTAACAGTTGCTGTCCTAGCTCAATTCAGACTGTTTCGAAGGCTCGTTTTTACACAAGACTTATACTATTATAAAATAAGAATGGCCGTAAAAAGAGATGGTATATTTGTTTTACATTGTTGATCATAACCACAAATACATGTTTCTCGTCACTGGCGAGGCATACCTTAAATCACCTAACCCTACTAATAGCTATGTGGTTTCGCTTCTATTCCGTATACGTCCAAGGACATACATGGCGCCTTCATACGGTGACTAATAGCTATAAGTAGCATAACCCTTCTTACATGTTTTCCACTTGCTGGTATACCTCTATGATTGCTTAAATATAGTTGAATCACGCTACCGGCTTCCATTCGAGCTGCTGGAGTCGAACAAGATCAGAAAAAAAGACAAAGAAAGATGGGGGAGGAGACTCACCCGGAGAGATGCTCACCGACACCCATCAGTAGTTCATCCTGCTGTGACCTGCCACGAGAGCTAGGTCTGTTCTTCGAGGCAGATCCTAATGTCTTGCCCTGGTTGTAGGTCTTGCTTCACGGTGACGCGGAGCTCTGCGCGTAGGTCGCCTGAGTGGAAGTGTTTGACGAAGAAGGCCTATTAGTCTCGTGTTAGAACCATTATCTTAAGAGAAGAAGATTGAAACTTTTGCACATACATATTCGAAAAAGATGCTTAAGATGTTGATAGTACCCTAGGGTAGCTAAGTTGTGAAGTGCAGTGATACTTGGAATGAATGAACTGAATCCCCTACAGAGAAACGCGACCTTTAACGCCATTATATAGCCAGAAACCGACACTAAAGAAGATTCCTTTGCCGGTCAACTTTGGAAATGAGCCTCATTCTGCCAGGAGGCATACCTAGGTAATTTGCAGAGGCAGATAGACAAGAAACGACAAGTGATCCCATTCCGTCTGAGGACCATGAGTACTGTCCGATATCCACATGCAGCCAAATTCTAGCCAGTAACATCAAAGCGAGGCTTTCGTTGCGGAATTTCAAGAACAGACCAAAATCTAGCCTATAGAAGAATTCTTTTCTTCACAAATTCGTCCCTTGCACCATGATATCCTTCGCCCAGCTGAGACGAACTGTCGCCGGAGCGGGTGTAACCACACTTGACGCAAAATGTCTGGCCTAGTCCTATTTTCAGCCTATACATCAATCACGGAGGTTGAAAGTGATCAGATTGGCCAGATTTTGGCTCTTGAAAAGCCTGGGCCCCAGCTGGGAGGTGGAAGTAGGCTGTCAGGCGGTTACTTACGCTGCAGGATAGCCACCCGACAAGTTGCCATACCGTGCGGGTGTCCTTTTAAGTGCAACAGAGTAGGTCAATGGATACCTTCACACACCGCCCCTTTAACACACGTTTTTATTACTTAAAAAATAAATTAAAGTCCCTCTTTAATTAAATATATATAAATATTAAGAATAAAATAAAATAATTATTAAGTTATTAACTATTAATTAATATAATATTAAAACTTTTATTTAAATTATTTTTAAAAATAATAAATAAAAAAGTTTTTTATATTATATACTTTTTATATATTTAAATATTTATTAATTTAATTTTAAAATATTTAAAAAACTTTAATTTAATTAATTATATATATATATATACTATTTTTAATTATAAAAAAGTACTTTATAAATACTTTTCTTATATTATATTAATTATTTATACTTTATAATATTAATAATTTAAAGACTTTAAAAAGTAATTTATATAATAATTATAATATATATAAATAATTATATATTAATAGTTTATAATTTAATTTAAAGAAAATAATAAACGTTAATAACGTTATTAAAACCTATTATTAGGGAATATAGGGTAAGTTCGTTATTAAGAAAAATATAGTCTGCCACATGGTTTACCTGCTACCTAGGTACAATCAACTCCCATACATCCTGATGCGTCTTTCGGCCTGACGCACCCTGTGTGCAACATGGAGTCTAACTGGGCCTCTAGTAGCTGTGCATCCCGCTGTGAAAGCTTTCTTTTGAGATACTCCAGTTCCTGTTTGAGCTCATCTCTATCGTCCATGAGTACATCGACGTCGCCTTCCAGGATCTGTACCTCATGGTTCAACTTCGCGTTGTGGCGCCTGAGATCTTCGTTTTCCTTCTCCAGCCTGGCTTGTCTGTCGGTCTTTTTATCATCAAGTGAACTCGGAGGTGGTTCTCTCCTGGACTCGTCGTCGGTTTCATATATGTCCTCCTCGTAATCCGAATCCGAATCCGAGTCCGCCTGCATCACCTGGGCGTAGAGAGGTGTCACTCTTATCCCTCTGGTCCATTTCTTCAGCTCTATCGCATTCAGCGAAGTGCATCTGGAATTTCCTTCATACTCTTGGTTTTCATCCTTGCACGTTGTCTCGGCAGACAAATGTTTCCGCCTCAGATGTGCAGCTGCCCGACGTCTTGTGCTGTACAGTCTTCCACTGCTGCAGGATCTGCACGTTTCCAGTGTAGTCAATTGAAAAGGGTTGGTTTTCCATCTCAGATTCACGCATTTCCATCTTTCGATAGTGTTTGAATGCTTAATATCATCACGGCGGTCAAGCTCTAGTGACGGTAACTTGCCAAACTTGAGGACGACATCGGCCAGAGTGTCAGATATCGGTACCATGTAATCCACCACTTGTCCCTCTACCGCTAGGATGATATGGCCGTAGCAGGTTCCGGTAACTGCATCAATCACCGCCGAGCCGCAGTCGCTCGGGCCGAGACGTTCACACAAGATGGTCGCGTGCACTGTTTGGAAAATTGCTGAACCGTGCAATCGCAGCGAGGCCATGTCAGGCAACACGGTGCCTGGGACTGGGCCGCGAGAAGTGACCACGAGAATGCTGATAGCCACCGCCCCAACCTTTGCAACTTCTAGGACGTCGACGCCTCGGGGTAAGTGATGTTCGCCTCTGAGGACGAAGTTACAGGCTGTGTCGCGTTCGAGCTCTGTCAGCTTGACGAGGGTGTAATGCGAAGCTTCTCTTTGTCTCGAATCTGACAACCTCGTGGCGATTGGTTTCGTAAGTGATGTTTTCTGGGTTTCCCAGACCAGTGAAGCTTTAATTACCCCGTCATATGCTGGCGGTGGAGAGCATATCGCCTCACATAGGTTTGGCTTAGTTGAACTCAAAGGCTGCTGCTTGTGGCAATAGGGCCCTCGCTCGCGTCCTACTCTTCTCTTCTTTAGGAGATTTTTCTCACTTGTGAATTCTTGCTCGTAGCCCGAATCATCTGCGTCTGAATGGCTGTCCATGTCACACTCTTTCACCCCGTGAGATGCAGTACAACTCTTCGTTGCTCTCGTGGACCCGAAGCTAGTTATTTGGTAGAGTTCATCTCCGATCCTGACTATCAATCCGCCTGTGCTGTGCTGAACGCGCGGTCCTGCCTCGGAAGTGACCAGGCGTTCAATCTTTCGTCCCATTCGTGGCCCTGGGATATCACTCTTGTCGTGGCTCGGCGTTTGGAGGCCAGACCTGTTGGTTGTCGATGAATCCGGGCATCGAACTCGGCGTTCCGATTTCAATGGTATCGGGGGGGCTTCGAGAGGAATAGTACTGGAGCTCAAGCGAAAATTTGGATAGCGATCGAGTATACCGCTGCGTCTCACCGATGCCTCGAACAGCTTGCTCGTCTCTTGGTCCGCAGAGAAGATCATGATGGTTGGGTTTGTTCTCTCCCCCTTCTGACCGATCATGCACAACCTGATGAGGAATGAAGATCCATCGGTCTTAATATGCTCCAAGAACCTCTCAATTTCGCGTCGAATCTTCGAGTTATATTGCTCTACGGCCTGCGCACGGGGCACCAGATGCTAGAGCTGCCCATGTTTCTTGTGGGAATATTGGACGGGCTTGAATGTTGAATAATTAAGTCCTTGATTATACCAAAATGAAAATGTGACAACGGTATTTAGAGCGTTCTTCCCGCATGCGTTCGATCAGTCGTAGAAACCCGTTCATTTGAACTTGATCAACCCAGGACTCAAAGGTTGCTGCGGCGCTATTTCATATACACATGGGATTGAAGACGTCGCCCTATGCGGGCTCGCCTCATGGATGCCACATGCACTCCATCGGGACCGAACAGCGATCGTAATACGTCAGAAGTTCGGCCAGCTCACGCGACCAATGGTGGCTGACCAGATGGGTGCACCTTCTTCGAGGCCAATTGGACTTTAGACTGTACGGCTGAAGAACGACCAACTGCTTAGTCGAACTTGAGGGACTAGGAGCACCACCAAGTCAGCGCCTAAGAGCTACCAGCCCATCGTGTGAGCGGAGAGACCACCATATCCCGGTATCATGGTGGCTTACATGCTTGCAATCCACACCGAGTCTCATCACCGGAACGCCACTAGACTCAGCCTGCATACTCATCCGGCGATTTTGACATTTTTCTATCAACATGCGAGTTTCTCCACCCACATCAACTGCTTCGCCTCGGGTCTCGTATGTCGCCCACGACATTTTTCATTTATCCTCAAGGCCTAGTTCGAGATCTTTTCATGTTGTGTAACTTAGGAATCATGATTTGAGTAATCACCTGCAGTCGAGGCCAAGCTCTGACCGACTTTCTGCGGTAGTGGCAATGATGCAGTAAGACTCGAGCAAGACGGAGTTACATGATGCATATGCAAGATTATTATTCTCACAGCAAAGGCTCAAGCCCGCATTTAAGTGCAGTTTCCGACCGGATGTTAACCTTAGGCTTAGTATAAAATAATATTAGTAACTACTATAAGGTATCTTAAACTAAGTAGTTTTAATTTATTTAATATTATATTTTTAAAAAAGTAATAAATATATTAATTAAATTAAATAGAATTTTTAATATTAATATAATATATATAAATAATATTATAAATTTATTTATATTATTATTAAGTAAAGTTTTAAATATATTATACTTTTCACTTAATTAATTAATTGGTGCCACGACAGGAACTATGTATCGATGGAGAGGTGGTGCATGAAAAAGACGGGGTCCTCGGCACACGGCTTGCGGCACGTGCGGGCACCAAAAAAAGAGCAAAAGAAAACATGCAACAGTCGGGATTCGCTGGTCGTCACCGACCCAACTACTAATCGACCTCTCACAAGCTTAATTACAGGAGAGCGAACGGGATCCGATATTTTCTTGTGGATATGGTCGCATGTGCCGAGTCGTGTTGTTGTGACAATCAAGTAGGTAGATAATGCGAACCGGATCGCATTCTATGGGCGACACGTCGCCCCCTCCCCCAAGCCTCCATTGCGACACCTGGGCAGGATATACTATGTCCAGTTACACTTAATGGCGCAACTACCCCGACAGCGATCGTGAGGCTTTTGTGGAAGCCATATCGTCTCTGGCCAAGAAGCCCTCGGCCGGCAAACATTTCGCGCCGTCTACCTAGGTAAGAGCAGATGGGAAGAGCTCACCAAGACCCACCATCTTAGCACACATCGCACATGGAAAGGGGATTCTCCGAGTCCTGCCCTGGCTTCCTGACTTCTTCTCGACCTTTGAGGCCCTAATGCCTGGCGCCATGAATGAGGTTTCGACAGTCCCCTGCCGAGGTGAGATGAGACCCTTGACGCGGGAAAACTCAACGAAAGACAGCATCTTCACCCCAGAATACTTCGGCTCGCGAACCACTGCTGTCAGAAGTGAATACGACAGGTTCTGTGTGACCGACGGGAAATTTGCGACCCAGCTCTGCAATATCGGGCCGCGAGACGAGAATAATACAATGCACTGGCTGTCGCGGGGCGCCAACGAGATCATATCGGCTGAGATCACCACGGATTACACCACGCAGTTCGCAGTGTTTGACGAAATCCGCCGGTTTGCTTGCTGTCTCGAGACCGGATACACAAGTTTCCGTCGTTCCAGCAGCATACTGTCTTTGGAATGGTTCGCTGACGTCTTGAGCCGAAAGATCCCACGCCTCCGGCCACAACGTCACTGGCGCAGTCATGCGAGGTATCTACTGAAGCAAGGGACGTAGCAAACACCGGATGTGGAAGGTCTGAAGATGAATGGGTGAGGTATATGTCAACAATGATTCATAGAAAAGATTGCGCATAATGACATCAGACAAAAATAATAAAGTGATCCGCATGCAGATGAGCGACAATATGAAGAAGCTAACACCAAGAAGATAACAATTTACACAGCCATATTTGATACTGGTACTGATCTGAACAGTTCTTGATCATGTGAGATTAAGAGAAAGGCTGAGCCAATGCTAACGCGAGCATTTGGGAGATCATGAGCTACTAGTGGAGATTCCATAAAATCATAATTGACCACCTCGAATTTCACTACCCAGTAGTATTCAAGAACGGGCAAATCCCGAGTTAAAGCCAAGATTGTGGCGATAGGGAAGGTTGTGAGGGTAGGTCTCGAGGCGAAGTGCTGCTGAGAACCAAGCATTCAGGGAACCATGTGTCCAAATGTTTGGGGGCTACTTTCCAAGGAACAATTTAAGTCCTCTTTTAAGAAAAGCATACATAGTCTTTTAGCAATGAGTCCTATGTTAAGGACGCTTCCAGCTTATTAAGGGAAGACGGAAAGGCATGCTCCTAAACAGATCCACTCCGATAGTATTTATAGAATGGACAATTGTTTAGCAGGCCATGCCAATTGATAATGCTTGCAAATAAGCGACGGCTCGCATTTTATTCTCACGATCTCGGAGGACCGCCAAAGGCTTGAGGCTCGGTTTCATATTGAACCCTTCAAGTTGAGAGCAATGCTTGTGGTCTATCTTGGATATCTGTCTTGGATGTGCTTGGTTGGTTTGAAACAAAAGTAATATAGCCTATTTAGGCTGCAAACTTCCTAGATTTCATGCAAAAGAGCTCTTCTCCCACATCAGGAGTCATCCGCACGAGAGTCTCGACTCTCCATGGGTTTTATTCATGTCAATGTGATCAAGCCTCAAGCCATGCTGTGAGTGTGTCCAACTGGCGTACAGAGGCCAGTCCAAGTTAAAGGCTCGGCAATAGTGGGCCCTCCATTCAGGTTTATGGACAGGGCTGCTTTGCACGGCTAGCGGTTCCTACCAGCAGTATTCGTTTTTTGAAGTGTAAAAGAGAGGGCGCCATTTGTGTCTTCGGAAGTATACGGAATAGAAGCGAAATCAATAAAAGAGAGGGTGATACACCGCCTCCCAATTTGCTGTGGAAACCAAGACACTTTCTGTCCTGTTACCCCGTTCTTCATCTAAACATGTGCATATGCTGACGTGTATTACCAGGGTCTATCTGGTTTTCGGTGGGTGACAGTAATTGCCTTTGCCCCATAACCTGCACAGGTGAATCCGAGACCCAAACGCAATGCTTGGAAGAGCCCGCAGAAGTATGGGTGATCCCCAGCATGATATTTCCAATGTAGGCAGCTCATCCTGTCCCACAGGTTTACCTCCTGTGGTGGGCGCACATAAAAACATCTGCCAGGCTGCGAATATTGGGGTCAAGTATGTGCAAATAGCATTAACGATGTCCTCCCAGGGCTCTCAGGGAGACAGCATCTTAGCTCTCCAATAAGCGACAATAAGCCCAGTCTTTATAGGAGCGACTGTAGGAATACTTTATAAAATAAAACTATGCTTAGTTTATAATTAATTACATTACTCTCTAGGCCGCCTAAAATTAAATAATTAGTTAAGTAATTAATTATTAATACTAACTTTTAAATAATACTAATAAATATTTTAATAAACTTAACTTTATCTTTTATAATATTATTATATTAAATTATAAAAAAAGATTAAATAATATATATATTAAATTCTTTAATAATAATTAATTATAATAATATTTATTTATTATAATATTAATTAATAAACTTAAAATATTTTATTATTTATAATATAAACTTAAAAGTACGAAACTTAACTTATAAAGTATATAAATTAAACTATTTTAAAGTATAATATAATAAATAAATATAGTAAGAAATTAATATTATATTAAGTCTCTTAAATTAAAGCACTAGGTAGGGTAGACATTTTATCCTATGCCTATAACATAATAGCTTTAAAAATATTACATGTAAAGACTCCTACTAACTCCTATACTAGGCCTTCCATTAAAGTCTTTAGCCTACCGCCAGTACCATACTAGTAGTCCACACAGCAGATTCTATTTAAGTGGATCAGCCTTACCGCACTAGTTCACAGTCCGGCTCTCATCGAAATTGCAAAAAATACAATCAGTCCAAACAGGTCTTCACTCTTATATGTGCAGGGACTATTGGCAATTTTTTGAAACCTCCTTTCTAACCCTTTCTATATACACAACAACCCAGAATCTAGAGGAAGTCTGTCCCAAACTTCAACCTCGACCTATCTTTGAACCACACAAGCTTTCCTCAAAACCGGCCATTACTACCAAAAGAACGGGCTCATCATCAACATCATCACCACCACCAAGCTCACTTAAATACAAACCACCCACTCCCTCAAGATGTACATCCCAAACGACCCAACCCGGTACACAAATTCCAGCCCGGGACCGCGAAACCAATTATTCAACAACCCTGTCACCTGCGACATCATCATAGTGATGACCGTCGCTTCCTTTGGCATATTGCTGCTGAGCCTCTTGCGATGGCTCCAATCGTGCATCCCCCCTGACGATGACGATGATTACTTCCAAAATCAGCAGGCGGGAGATAAACTTGAAGAGGAAGCACTGCCTCTGCGTCCTACTCCCACGGCGGATGGCGAGCCGCTTGACAACGGGCCCAGCGGAGAGTACAAGACGTTTTATTTCGGTGACGGGAAGTGGTATAAGGCTGACGGGTATGTTTCAATTACCCCCACGTATGACTGAGCATCCTCGCTGCTTTGAAGAGACGAACACTAACTGGAGTGTAGAGTAGAGATGAGCCATGATGACTGGATCGAGGTCGTTCTCGGCCCCCTCGACTGAGACCTTGACCACTCGAAGCATTAGACGATATTCGACTTCGGGTTGCTCATACACAGACAGTCACGCATGCCACTTGACGAGGTCTTTAGCCACGGGGCTGCTCTAGCTGTTACGGTGTCGGAGGAAACGAAAGGAGTTGTTTTTGAATATCGAAATCAGAAATGACACCTTCATCGCACAAGTTTATGTCGGATCGTGACGAGATCTGCACCCTGTGCGACTAAAATGCCACGAGCACGAAGTAGCTTGGATACTTGGGGTAGTAATGCCCTCCGGCAAGGTAGTGCCAGGTTACTGCGCCCATAATGACGAACTCCTGTGAAATAAATCTAAAATTTTCAATACACATTCCCCTGATAAGTCTTTCTTTTTCTGTGCCTTTTTATCACTGAATTTCTACTCGGTTGCGACAGTTTAGCAACTTGAAGTTTCCCTATAGATGAATTGCCGCCCGCCTCGGCACCTGCACAGTGGGAGGAGCTACGGCACGCTCGAGTGATAATAGGCGAGAACAATAATTCCGGTATCTGCACTTAAACTTGAACTTAAATTACGAAAACAATCCCCATCGACCAACGCAACGATAGGTTCTGCGTCGACGGTTGCTCCTCTGCTTATCCGAAACCTGGATGACTAATGCCTCGAGCTTGCCACTTGCCTAGACACGCAGGTTGCTACTATACCTGGCATCTTTGGGCAGACTTGATATATTCAATATCATAACCTTTGGTTGGCAATGCGGGGCAAGTAAAAGTCAGTCCTTCGTTCTGGGTTTGATAGCACGAGGAAACAAAAGGTCGTGGAGGCTGCCTTGCTCGGTCTGATGGTATCTTTCTTCCATCGCAGACACTACAAGTACTTGGGGAATGTCTTTCTCGATTGTGGCGAGGGACAGCAGCGAATGTGAAAGGCAACGAGTTACTCAAAGAAGAGGCGGCGACACGTGGGCAGGGTATGCAAATTATGACATAGGTTGTCGCAGGTTAATGCCACAGGCCATTGACGGCACAGCAGGCATCCATGTATTAAAAAGAGGTATCATAAACGCCCAGTTATCTCTCCTTCCCAAGTAGCCAACAACTAACATCACCCTCTATCCGTCGGGAGGAATGCGACGGCGTTGCGAACATGCAGTAGTCCCGTATAAAAGCATGGCCGAGCTGGCGAATTATCCACCAATTGACAACAGGCCCGCACCGAGACATCCCAGTGAGCCAACAGCCACTAGGGTTCTCCAAAGGGCCCGGCGCCACCTGGATTGGGGTTCTAGGCCGACTGGTCGACGATCTTCTCCGTGACCTTTCCGTCGGCCTGGATAACGACCTTCTCCACTTGTTGGGAAGCCTTGACGGGCTTGGCCTGGTTGTACACCCACTCGAGTTGTTCGAGGGTTCTGCCTTGGGACTCGACGCTGAGGGAGGGATGTATGTTAGCAACAGTGCGACAAGAAGACTGCGGGCATGTGTGAGTAGACTTACCAGAAAAAGTACCAGAGGACGGCCTCAATGACATCCCAGCCCACAAAGATGAAGATGTACCTATAGCCAATGTTCTTGAGGGCGATGGGGCCACAGAACTGGTTGATGAATCCAAAGATGCCGACAATGATGCCCGAAGCGGCGAGACCCTTGGCGCGGCGGTTTGTGTCGAGGGCTTCGGCAGGGATGATACCTTGGAGGGGAGTGTAGGTGAAGGAGTAGACGATGTTGAAGAGGAAGTAGAACGCAAGGGCGGTTTGTCCATATGAGAGGTAGGCCGGGTTAAGATTCCCGTCGGGATCTGTGTGCTGGTTGACGACGGCCGAGGTGCCACCGTTGATGGCCAGCAGACATGCACATGCGAAGGTGCCGAAGATCAGGACCGGACGGCGCATCATCCTGTCACTTTGCGACACACCCACACCGGCGCCGATGGCCGAGAGGCAGCTGTTCAGAACGTTGAAGCCGAGCTGCTGGGCCACAGAGGTGATGCCGATTCCGTTGAAGATGGTGGGGTTGAAGTAGCCGAGACCGTTTCCGGAGAACTGGCCGAAGGTGCTCATCATGACGACCTGCAGGAACCTCCAGCGACCGTTGTGCTCGTTGACCAGCGAGCGGTAGTCCCACCAGACCTTGTCGGCGCCATCCTGGCGGATACCCTCCTTCATCTCCTCGATCTCAAGCATGACCAGACGGGACGACGGGTCGCCATTGCCGTGGTACTTGACCAAGAAGGCGGTGGCCTCCTCCTCCTTGCCGTTGGCAATCTGGAAACGTGGTGACTCTGGCAAGAAGAAGACGGAGCAAAGCACGACGATACAGGCGAAGCACTGGAGGAGAAGTGGGATCCTCCACGACCAGTTGTTGTCAATGTAGCTGGTGCCGAAGGTGACAAAAGCGGCGGGGATGGAGCCGCCGAACCAACCACAGTTGTAGAAGCCTGGATGGGGACACGATCAGTCATGGCTTTTCTTTTTGACACGACAGCTTGGGACACAGAGGAGAGGTTGATGCTCACCGACACATCGACCGCGCCAATGGGCTGGGGCAATTTCGATGGCATAAGCCGGGGCGCCGACCGTCATGGTTGCGATGCCAGCACCAAGAATGAAACGACCGACGGTGATCTGAGCAACGGTGTTGGAGGTGCAAGCAACAATTGCGCCGACGATAATGACAACGGCTCCACTGGCCATGGCAATGCGGCGGCCAAAACGGTCAGAGATACCAGCAGCCACAGGAGCAGTAACGATTGAGCCCCTGAGGTTGTCGGTCAGCATCCTTCCACCAAACTGTCGACAGAGGCCGGGTAGGGCCGCGGGCTGGGGACATACACGCTGTAGAGCGAGGTGATGACAGCCACCTCGACTCCGTCCAGACCAGTGCCGAAGGTCTTCTGGAAATGATCCATGGCGTAAATGGAACCCATCAGGGAGCCATCATAACCGTTGGCACATGCACAGCAGAAAGCGATGAAGACGGAGTAGTATAGTATCAGGGAGTTCTTGCTCCACCTCTCGATCTTGGACTCCTGGACGGCGGCGAAGAACTCGGCCTGTAGGAGAGAAGGGGTGTTAGATGACGCGGTCGAAGGTGGATGAACAAGGACAGCATGTCAAGCAAGCCCACGAAGTTCGTGACAGAGTGCATGTGAGACGTACATTGTGCACTTCCTTGGCCTTTGCGCCGTGAGCCTCGTCCAGGGTCTTGCCAGTGCCCTCGGCGACGACAGGGTACTGGATGTCGTGGGAGGGCCGGTTTTCGGCGGCGGAGATGTCGTGGTGCACCTCGGTGCCTTCCTTCTCAGCCGACATGATGATCTCGGGTTCGACTTGTCAGTCGGTCGCACTTTGGGTAGGCAACGAGACAAGGAAGAGGAGGGGTATGGGCTGGGTGGCTCGTCAAGAGAGAGTATCGTGGAGCATATTTTCTGGCATGGGAAAGTGGAGGATTATATGAACGTCGG
The DNA here is from genome assembly GCF_019321695.1 of Diaporthe batatas. NCBI lineage: Eukaryota > Fungi > Ascomycota > Sordariomycetes > Diaporthales > Diaporthaceae > Diaporthe > Diaporthe batatas. The sequence continues at coordinate 31,249 of NW_025408565.1, forward strand.
GGTATAGTGTAGCAGCGTCTACCTAGGTACCCCAACAACCAAATGATACCCTAGGCTTACCCCAGATTCTGGTTCGAGCAGCAGTGGTGGAGGGCGGAACGACGGGCCTGGTTCCCATGCGGTTGGTGGGAAATGAGAACGCGGTCGACAATGGTCATGCAACCTTCGGGCAGGAGAAGAACAGGGGTTCGGACGCATATGCACGAGCGATTAGGGACATGGGTCTTGGCTGCAGCAGAGGGGACCCCAGGCCGAAGGAAGGCCGGGCAAGACTGGCAAAGGCCATGGGCCGACGGGGGACGGGGCAGTGGACCGCTGGCGTGATGGCCACTGCGTTACTCAGACCCAACAGCTGATCTCTTTTCTTTCTTTCTTTTCTTTTTTTTTTTTTTTTGCTGCCCTTCTCCGGTGGAGCGAGAGGCAGTCGTGAGCACCGATTGTGGCCCCCAAGGAGCCGCGCCACACCGTACAATAAGTACAACCGATTTGCGAGGTGTGGATTTGCCGAGGCGGATGCAGGTTGCAGAAGTGTCGAATGTGGCCGTGATGGCCGAGGTGAAATGGCGGCTCAAACACGCCAGCATGGATCTAATTTCTCGCCATCTCGTGGCTAGGTAGGAGAGGCTCCGCGAGGGCCACAAGTGGATTGGGTATGGAGCCATATAGCACTCTAGTCTTGTCAACTTGAGTGCGTACCGCGTGGTACAGTGGCGCCCAGTGTGGGGTGCCTGGGCTGGGCGAACAGTTCCGGGTCCTGCATCACTGGGTGCCCTGGCAAGCTGGACGGCCCCAGGCTGCCAGGGTATCTATGTAAGGCAGGGAGTTGCAGGCTGGTTGTCAAGGTTGTGTGACTTTGTGTCTGCCTGTGCGACTGTCTGCCCCTGGCTAGGCGAGGAGTGGCTAGGCGAGGAGTGGCCAGGCATTGGCCAGGCAGGCCACACTGATGTGCGGGATGGCCTGCCATGTCAGCCACGGTCTGCCAGTAGACAACCAGAAAACCAGACGACCAGCCCGTTGGGATCCGGCTGGCTGGCTGGGCTTCTGGGCGGGCGGGTTGGCGGGTTGGCTGACATTTGGATCCGGCGGGCGGCCACGCCACATCGATGCCATGTGCCAACGGCGTGCCAACATCAGAGCGGTGATGCCGTTTCCGGGGCCCCAGAGGCTGGAGATGCATGGATGGTCAAGGGCTAATAAGAAGCTTAGCCTGTCGAGTGCATGAGGAGGTCTCGTGCTGGGCGGCCACAAACGACAAAAGAAGAAGACATGTCGAGCGTGACGGGCGAGCTGGAGCTGGAGCCGGGGAGCCGGCCCTGCTGGGACTTCAGGAGGACATCTGCACGACCTGCCGCGGGGCCCCACGGCCAGTCGGGAGGGCTGGAGGACAAGACAGGCGCGCTTGTGTGCTTGGCAGGCCGTCTCGCCGTCACGACACTGCGACAAATGGCCTCCCAGAGACGAGGTTACCAGACAGCCGGGGCGGGCTCAGGCAGGGCTCGTCCTCAGCGCCACACGAGGTCCTAGACGGGCCTGGCGAGGCGCCGGGATGTCGGGTACGGTCTGAGCGTCGGTTGTGCAAGCCCCTGTCGTCGGTCAAGGGATGAGCAATGGAAATGAACAACGAGATGGCAAATGTCGAGGTGATGGCCCAGAGGGATTGCTAGGACGAGGTTTGAGCTTGAGCTTGGGGTTGGGGTTGCACACCATCTGGCAGTGGAAGGAACGTTGGAAGGGCCAGATAGAAAGTACTGCTGCCCCACAGGATTACGAGCAGGCAGGCAGGTCACACTGACAGACTTTCAGACTGTCAGACTGTCAGTCATGTCAAGCATTGGGTAGGTAGCATCATTGATGATGATCTACAGTATGGATAGATCCTGACTCTGAATCTGAGATTTGAAGGATAACATCGTAGATGCATACTACTACACTACACACTGCAGTCCGGTACACCTGGGCAGGTGCACCTGGGCAGTACACCACCAGATAGCTGCCCATGGGGAAGAGGTTTGATCCGAGGCGGGGAAGGAGTGGGGATGGGGGTGGAGAACCGACAATGGAGAATGGAGCCGGGTACAACGGGTACTCCGTACAACCTCACTGCTCCCTCCCAAGTCAGTCCTAACTCGACCTGGCCTACCACCGCTGCCAGGCCGCCTCGCCTAGCCGCCCCTGCCCTCGACCCCTGCCCTGGACCCATCGGTCCCTGCCGAAAAGGGCGACACTTGCACTAACGGGACACACCCTCCGGCGATCCAGGCCTTTACTCCTTCCTCATGTCCTGTTTTTTTTCACTCAAGTGCTGCTGCATCAGTACATACAGACCGTGTCCTACAAGTCTCGTGTCGGACCACCCCCCACCCGCCCACTGCCCGCGTCCGCTCGCTGGATACCACAGTGCTGTGTATTCGTACTTACGAGGTAGGCTAAGTAAGTATCAAATGATCACCAGAGGATCCGAGTCCAGCATCACCACCCAGTGCTGCCAGTCTGCAGACTTTGCAGTCGCTGTTGGCCCTTGAGCAGCAGTACTACGTAGTAGCCTGGAGACTATCGAATCGAGGTCAAAGTCAGACACATCCTCGCACCACTGGCATATCAGGATGAAGCCCTCGCCGAATCAAATCGACCCCTGTCAAATAAGCGCCAGCCTGCAGCCCGCCTGGCCTGTACAAACATGTCCCGACGCCACCAAGCATTGGCAACAAACAACCTTGGGACGCCTGTTCGTGGTCTTCATCAAATCTGGTACAGGCAGGCGGGTGGCTTACTCGGATTCCGGTCACTGACAAGCGCGCCGTAGTTGACAACCAAACTTTGGCAATGTGGAGTTGCATCTGCACTGCACTTGCATGCCATAGCCCTATTCATAGACTGGCTCTGCCCTAAATCACCCCTACCGGGGAACCCTAAAGAAAAGAAATCCACGAGGCGAAGTCTAGGCAAGATCTAGGTCCATGTACACTATCCCGTACATGCATCACGATCACGACCCACATCACTGCCCTCAGTACGGTACCTAGGTAGGCAAGCAAGTAGCGGTAGCAGCAGGCATGTGCCGAACATCCAGAGAAGCCTTCTCGAATCTCAACCTCTTCCACCACGTTTGCCTCGCTGTCGCTTCCTCCGGCCCGATCGGACCTCTGGACTGGCTCGGCGTTGGGCCCAACAACTCCGAGTCCCTGGTAAGCCACGCTCTGCGGTGCTAGTCCAGACAGTCCTGGCAGGCTCACAAACCCACTAGGTAGGACCAATGGCCGAAATGTTGACTATGTTCGGGTTGCAACTCGACGACTATCATGTTGGCCGGTCTCGGGATGCTACTCCGTACTCACCGCATCCGCCGCCCTGGCCTATCCTTGCCCATCCCGGGCTTTGACATTGGTCCTTCTGACAAACATTCCCCCGGCTTCAGAGTCGTCCTCCTGTTCTCTCCCTCGTAGCGGGGTTTGTGACCCCTTTCTTGTGTATGTTGAGGCAACGGGTGCGAGCCCTGCTCCGCCGTGCTGTACACTGCTTCACACCACCATCATGCTCCAGCTGAGTCTGCCGGCCTAGGCACGCGCGGTCGAGCCCCTGCTGATGCCGGGACTCCGTACTACAGCACCGGAGGATCACGCCATTCCCCTTCCGGAACGAGGAGGATCCTGCGTCGCGGCTACACGGCGAGGACTCACCGTGAGGCATTCAAGCCTGTCCACGCCAGACGCCCGCCCAGCGACGCAGGAAGGGAAGCAAGCCCGTTCGTTGTTGTCTCTGACTCCTTTCCCCTTTCCCATCAGCAAACAGCGGAACCCGCACTGGGTTTCGTTCGAGAGCCGCTCGAGCGGCGCCCCCCGACTGACGGTTCGCCCCATCATGCCCTTCACGGTCGAGAGGGCATCCCTAACAGATGCAAGGGCCATCGCCGACATCTACCAGGACAGACAGGTCACGGCCTGGAACCGCCTCACTCATGGCACCGTCGACCCGGCCGTCTTCAACGCCGGCCTGGAGGATATGTTTGCCGAGAGCCTCCGGGACCCGGACGAGGTCCTCTTTGTCGCCCGCGACGACGACCACCCGGGCCGCAAGGCCGTCAGCTATGTCAACCTCGTCATTAAGCCCGCCCTGGCTTCCATGACGGAAGAGGTAAGGACTGTGAACAGGTGACAAGCCAGGCAGCCAACAGGGGAGACGAATACACCTGCCCCCTCGATGGAAAGGACAGTAAGCTGAGTATGACTTGGGACGAGCAGGAGATCGAGCAGCAAAATGCAAAATACCACGCCCGCCTCATGCCAGGCCTCAACGGACCCCTGCTCATCGAGATGTGGGAGAAGTTGGACCGCATGCGGGAGCAGGTGCTCGCAGGCAGGGGACGACACTGGTTCCTCGACAACGTGGGCACCCTGCAGGCATACCAGGGGAAGGGCATCGCGACACTGTTGCTCCGCAGGGTGCTCGCCGAGTACCCGGACCGCGACGGCCTGCCCATCTTCCTGGACACGTCCGGCGACGAGGACGGAAGGGCGTGGCCGCTTTACGAACGGTTGGGTTTCGCCAAGGTGGGAGGGTTCGAGATTGACATGACTCCCCATGGGTGCGAGGGCGTACATCACCATCTTGGGATGTTGAGGGAGCCGCAGAGTGCGAAGTAGGATCGGCGAGGGACATGCTCCAAAGTTCAAGTTTGATCAGATCAATTTCATCTTCCAAGTTACTAGTATAGCCGATAGACTCCATGACAGACGATGAGACCAGCACATCCCCCAAGGTCCTTCCAGCCTTTATACCGAGTTTTAATATCCAAGCCCTGGACCCCATCTCAGCGCAGCCTCCCTCCCGTCTCACAGTACACCACCCCGCCTGCCTTCTCCTCAACCGTCCCATACCCATCGGCCGCCCACTCCCTCAGCACGTCCAAAAACACCTCCTCCCTGGCAGTCGGGGCAGCGGCAGCGCTGAGGTGGATGGTCAGCCGCCGCAGCTCCGGCAGGCCCTCCCGCACGCACCGCATCAGCGGCGTCCACACACCCCACGACACGGGCACGCCGAGCTGGCTGTCCGGGAGCCGCGGGTGCTTTGGTTCGATGCGCTGCAGGAACAGGTGGTCCTTGAAGTGGGTGAAGGCGAGCTGCAGGCTGCGGACTTTGGTTCGGTGCGGGTGCGGGTGCTGCACGAAGAAGCGGTAGGCGTCCTCTGAGGCGGTGAAGATCAGGGTCGTCGACTCGAAGAAGGATTCTATTGCTTCGGCGTATCTGGGGGTTGAGGTTAGCAGAGACACACAAAGCAGATCATGTGGACCATCTATCCACCCAGCTTGGGGTGAGATAATTTCGAGTGCCAGCATGTGACTTACACCCTCCGGCTGGTCAGGAACACGGGCAGGTAGCCGCTGGAGCCCAGGCCCCTCTCGTCCGCACACGTCCCGTCCGACCTCGCCCGCCATGAGAGCATCGCCTCGGCCTGGCACTTCCAGTGCGGCGAGCCCCATCTCATGCGCAGCCCCCAAGCATGCCAGAACCACCGCGGCGGCTGATTCCTCCCCCTCCAGCCGGGCCACGGGTCCGTCCTCATCGGGTCGTCCTCCTCCGCCTCCCTCGTCTCCTGCACGGACAGCGAGCATGAAGAGGACGGGGTTGAGGTGGTGGTGGTAGTGCAGCAGGGAGTGTGTGTCAACCGGGCCCCGTCACAGGCGGCGTGGATGTGCAGCGCCAGGGTCGGGTTGGACAGCCTCCAGACGTGGGTGTAGACCATGCGGCGGACCTCCGGCGGTAGGCTGTTGAAGAAGGCGGATTGGATCTGGGGGTCGGCTTCTTGGAGCTGGACTGCGTGGCATGTTGAGTCCATCATTGCACGTGATGAAGACGGCTTCGCGTCTTGAGCGTCTGATGCGGGTGGCGGGGCTGGCGGTGAGTGGTCTGGGGCAAACGGGTGTGCAATCCTTGTATCATCATCACCGTCGCCGCCAACGCCGTCCTCGTCGTGATCCGGATCGTCGTGCGTATCCGAGCCCATACATGATGCCTTGCGCAGACGCGCGCGGACGTGGTGCAACCGCTCAAAGCTCCGAGGGGGGTTGGCGATCCTCGCCATGGCAAAGGCACGCAGTTTAAGTGTTTGACTGATGAAGAGACGTGCTGAACAGTTTGTTGAGGTTGAATGGGTCTTGGTTGATAAGGTCTATGAGAAGAAGTGCGGATCTTGGATGAGGTGAAACATCAATGCATGTCCAGGCCAGGGCCGTGCCGGGCCGGCCTAGATGCCAGTATGCTTTGATGGGCTGGCTAGATCCTAGGCCCCAATTTAGGTGCCTGTTCTCCCCTGAAACACTGTGACACCAGCTGACTCTACAGCTACCAAGGTGGGTAGATGGGAGGGTTAGGTGTAGAGGTGAATAATAGAACTCTAGCTTAAATGGTGTTGTTTCTCATCCCCTGCATATAAAATGTATATAGTACCTTTATTTAATATTAAAAGCTTAAAACCTAGGTTTAAAAGGAAGATATATAGTATTAATAATAGTATAAAAAGAATATAAAATTATTAAATAATTTTATTTTTAATTTTTATATATATAAAATATATATAATATTTTTATATAATAATAAATATTTAAAATTTAATATTTTAAAATATAATATTAATAATAATAATAAAATATATAATATATAAATATATAATTAAGTTTTATATTATATAAATAAAGTTAAAAGTATTATTTTTAATAATATTATATTAAAATTATTAATATAAATAATTTAAAAGTTAATCTATTATAATAAGTTAATAAAATAGTTATATAATATAATTAAAATAGTTTTTAATATAACTTTTAAAAAAATTTATAATATAAAATTTAATAATTTAGTTTTTTATTAATATATTTAATAATTATTTAAATTTATTTTATTAAATAAATTAAATATATTATAATTTTTATTTTAAATATATAATTATTAATAAAATAATAATATTATAATAATAAACTTATTTAAGAAAGTCTTTTATATAAATATTATAAAAATTAAAACTTTTTAAAAGTTAAATAAATTTAATTTATTATATATTAAATAAATATTATATAAAAAAGTAAAAGTTTAAATATTTAAAATTAAATTTTCTTTTAAATATATTATTTTATTATTAAAGATTTATTTATTTTATATAATATATAGGAATTTAATAAAAGGAACTTTATAAAGAAAGTTAATAACTTTATATATAAATAATTTAAAAGTATATTAAATAATTATTAACTTTATATTTAAAATATAAATTAATAATTAATTTAAAAGTTAAAAATAATAAATAAATAAATAATTAAATTAAAAATATTATTAATTAAACTTATATATATAAAAGTAAAAGTAATATTAAAAATAATTAATTATTAATAACTAATTATTAAAAGGTTACTTAAAAGTTTATATAAAAATACCTTTTATTAATTAAGTTTAATAAAGGACTATTATAATTATTATATTAATAACTTATTTTATAATAAAAATAAAATATTTTAAATATAAATTAAATTTAAAACTTTTAGTTATTAAAATAAATATAAAAGAAATTATTCTATTATATTATTATTAAATAGAAATATAAAAAAATTTATTAATATTATTAAAAATATTTAATTTATATATTTATTATAACTTTATACTTTTATAAAGTTAAAATAAATATATTATTTTATTTATAAAACTTTTAATTATTATAATATAAATACTTTAAAATTATTAATTTAAATATTTAAATATTTTATTTAAAATATATATATAGATTTATATTTTATTATTATTACTTTAATAAATTTAAAATTAAATTAAATTAAATATTTTATAATATATTAATAAATTTAATTTAATTTAAAAATTAATAAAATTAAAATATATTAAAAGAATTATAAAAATAAATTTATTTTAAAATAAATTATACTTTTATTATTAAAGAAAAATATAAATATTATAATAAAAAATAACTTAAAAATAAATTTAAAAGAATTTAAAATATTAAAGAAATATAATTCTTTAAATTATTTAAAAATAAAATAACTTTTATAATATAACTTTTAATATTAATATTTATTATAAAACTAATAATATAAATTTAAATTTAAAAAGTTTAAAGTTAAATAAAGTAGTTTAAAAGATTTTATTTTAATTTAATATTTAATAATTATTTTATTAATTTAACTTTTACTTTTAATAATATTATATATTATATTATAAAAGATTAATTAAAAGTTATAATTTTATAATTATATTAATTTTAATAAATTTTATTTTAATATAAATTAACTATTTTAATTTATTAAATTTAAGTTAAAATGAATTTCTTATAATTTATATATTTTCTAATTTAAAAATTAGTTTATTATAAAATATAAATTTTATAAATAATTTATTAAGTTTATTTTAATAAATATATTAATAAGATTATTATTATTATAAATTTAATAAATTTTATAAATTATTTATTATTTATATAATTAATAAAGTATTATTATATTAATTATTAAATATTATATTTAATTATATTAAGTTTAATAAAATATTTAAATAAAAGAAAAAGTTAGTATAAATAATTGATAAAATAATTAATAATTTTAAATAATTAATAATTTTAAATAATTAATAATTTTATTTTAAAGTAATTAAAATTATATTATTTATATTAAATTTATTTATTATTTTATAAATCTTTAAAGTAAAATACTTTTAATAATATATTTATATTTATAAAAATTAATAAATAATATTACTTTTAAGTTATTACTTTATATTTAATTTTTAATTTTATTAATAAATATAATTATAAAGTTAATTTATAAATTAAGGTTATTATTATTAATAAATAATTTATTAATAAAATTATTAATTTAATAGTTTTAAATTAATAAAATAAAATATAATTTATATTTAAAGTTATTAATTTATTAATTAAAATATTTATTAAACTTTTAATAATTTATTTTATTTAAATTATAAGTTAAAATAATAAATAAAATTAAATATAATTTTAAGTTAATAAATAAAAGTTAAATAAATAATTTATATATTATTTAATATACTTTTATATTTTATTTTACTTTAATATTTATAATTTTAAATTTATTATTTTATTTTTTATTTTATATAAATATTATTTTTATTAATTAAAAATAAAGTATTATTCAAAAAGAAAGAGTTATTGAAAATTAAATATTTTATAATTTTATAATAAAATCTTTATTTTTAATTTTTTAATAAATATTTAAAAGAAAGCTTTAATAATTAAAGTTAAGATATTATTAATTTAAAAGTAATAATTTTAAAGTAATTTTATTATATTAAGTTTAATAATTAAGAAATAAAATTAAATATAAAAACTTTTATATTAAATATATTATATAAAAATAGTATAATTTTATAATTATACTTTTAAAATATTTATAATAAATCTTTTTAATAATTTAATTAAAATAATATATTTAAAAGTTATTTTAAATTATAAATATATTTAAATAATATTTTAAAGTTTAATTTATATAATATTTAAGTAATATTAATATAAATATAATTATAAATAATAAATATTAATTAACTTTTTAAATAATTAAAGATTATATTTAAATAAAGTTTTATTAATATTTTTATATTTTTAAAAACTATATAAAACTTTTTATATAACTTTATTTTTACTTTTAATTTTATATATAAGTTATACTTTAAAAATATAAATATTATTATATTTTTATAATTATATAATTTAAATATAAATATATTATAATTAATTAAATTTATAATTTTTTATTAAATAATTTAAATGGTTTATTAAAAATAAAAATAATTTTATTAGTTTATAATTTTAAAATTAATTTATAATTATTTATTTTATATAAAGAATATATTAATAAATTATATTTTTAATTTATTTTTAAAATTAAAAGAATATTTATATTTATAAAATTAGAATTAAATAATAATTTAAGTAGAAAAAGTTTAAATATAATTAAATTATTATTAAAAGTATTATTAAAGTTAAAATTAAAATTAAAATAATATTTTTAAACTTAAATAAAATAAAATATAATAAGTTTATTAAAGAAACTAAAAGTTATATTATAATTATTAATAGTAAATAGTTTATAAAGTTTTATTAATTTTTTTAAATTATATTTAAATATTACTTTATAATAATAAGAAAGAATTTAATTATATTAAGTTTATTATATATATTTAAAATATTATTAATTTTTTATTTATTAATAATATAAATAATATTTATAATTTTTAAATAATTTTTATTTATTTAAGTATAAATAGTATAAAAGTTAATATTAATTTAAGAATATATTTTAAAATAAATAAACTTAAAATTAAATTATTAAAATTAATAATATTATTTATAAGTTTAAAGTTTATTTAAAAATAGTTTTTAAAAATAAATTTTAAATAATTTTATAAAAGAATATTAAAAGTATAATATAATATTATATAATAATATTTAATTTTATTAATTAATTAATATATTTTAATTAGAATTTATTTATAAATAATATTTAATATTTAAGTTATAATATAAAATTTAAAATATAAAATTTATATTTATATTATATTAAATATAATTTAATAACTTTAAATATATATTAAATTAAATTATATAAAACTTTATATATTTTTATTAATAATAATAATAAAAGTATTTTATTAAAATAATATAATAATATTTATTATATATAATATAAGTAATTTAATTAAATAAAAATATTTATTATAAGTTTATAATTAAAATTATAATTATTTATTAAATTAAATTTAAAATATTTTAATATAAATATATATATTTAATATTAATAATAAAATAAAATTATTTTTAATATAATTATATTTATTATATATTTTATATTTATAAAAGATATTAAAATATTTAATAAAAGAATATTTAATATTAATATAAATATTAAAATATTTAATATATTAATTATTAATTTAATAAAAGAAATTATAAATATTTTTATTTTTATATAATAAAAGTTTTTTTATATTATTATTATTTTATTATATTATTTTATTTATTATATTTAAAATAATTATTAATTTAATTATATTTTAAATATAAAATAAAAGTATTAATATATTAATTATATAAAATATTATAATATTAATAAAATTAATATAAATAATAATTTTAAAAATATATTATATTATTTAATTTAAAATAAATATTTATTTTATTAATATATAATATATTTAATATAAGTAAAATATTATTATAATATAAAGTAAAGTAATTATATTTAATAATAAAATAAATTATAATATTAATATTAAAAGAATATTTTAAAATATTTTATATAAATATTATTCTTTTAATATAAATATTAAAACTAAAATATTTTTATTATAAATTATTATTATAATAAAAAATTAATTAAATAAAGGAATATTTAATTTATTAAATATAAAATATAAATTTAATTAAAGTTATTATTAAATTTAATATTATATTAAATATTTTATATTTAATTTTTAAAGTTAATAAAAATATTATATAATTTATATTTATAAAGTTTTTATTTTTATTTTTATATTATAAAATATATTAATTAAAAATATTATTATTTATTAAAAAGATATTATATAAATTAATATCTTTTATTATATATAAAATATATTTTTAATAAAAATTATTTTATAAAATATACTTTATAAATTTTATAACTTTTATAATTATTATAATTATTATAATTATTAAACTTAATATTTTAATTATTATAAAGTTTTTATTAAAAATTATAAAAGTTATTTTTATTATAAAATTTACTAATATTAATTATAAAATTATTATTATTATATTTTTAATTTATAAAATATTAATTTTTTTATTAAATTTAATTTTATTTATAATAAATATATAATTTATAAATTATTATAATTAATAAGTTTATAATAAATATATAAATTAAATATAAAGCTTTAATTAATATTAAAATTTATAAAATATTATAATAAATTTTATATATTTTAATTATATATAAAATATTATTTTTAATAGTTTAATTATTATAATAATTAAAAGTTTAATAATATATATTTAATTTATTAATTAATAATTATAATATTTTAATTTTTAATTTATTAAAATTCTTTTAATATAAATTAATAAAATTAATATATTTTAATTAATAAAATAGTTTTAATAAATAATATTATTATTAAAATATAATTTTATTTTAAAGTAAATTATTTAAAATAAATTAATTTATTTAATATTCTATAAATAAAATATTTTAATAATACTTTTAATATAAATAAAACTATATAAAACTATATTAATTAAATATTTAAGTTTTTATATATATTAAAATAAAACTTTATTATTAAATATATTATAAATTTAATTAAAGTATATTTTTCTATTATAATAATATTTATTAATATTAATTATTATATTTAATTTAAATAGTTTATTAAAATATTCTATTAATAGTAAAGTATAGTATATTATTAAATTTTATATTTTGGTATTTTAAAATAATTATTTTTAAAAGTTTAAAATTAAAATTAAAAATAATAAAAATAAAATAAAATTTATTAAATAAATTCTTTTTAAAACTTATATTTTTTATTAAACTTATAATATAATTTATTTTTATATTTATTTTTCTTTTTTATTCTTTTTTATTCTTTTTTATTCTTTTATATTTATTATTATTTAATTTTAAATTATTATTTAAGTTATTATTTTTATATTATAATAATTTTTATATTTATTATATATTTTACTTTTATTTTTTTAATTTTTATTTTTACTTTTATTTTTATTTTTATTTCTTTTACTTTTATTTTTAAATTTTTAATAATAATAATTTATTTTAAATTTAAAAATTATATTTTTAATTAAATTATAATAAAATATAATTTTTATTAATTTATAAATTTTAAAGTTTATTATAAAGTTATTTTACTATTTCCTTTATTTTTAAAATAAAAATAATATAAATAAATTTTAATAAATCTTTAATTTAATTTATATATCTTTATTATAAAAGTTATTTTTAATTTTAAAAGTTTTTATTAATAATATTAAATATCTTATTATTTTATTTTTTAAAGTTTTTATAAATTTTATATATTTTTAATATTAAAATATTTATATATTTATAAATATTAAGTAATATATATATTAAAATATATTATAATAATTCTTTTATTATTTAATAAGTTTAATTTTTAATATTTAAAATTAATAATATATATATAAATTATTTAAAATATATATTATTATAAATTTTATTAAATAATAATATTAAATAAATTAAAAATTTAATAAATTTTAAGGAGAAATTATATTAAATAATTATTAAAATAATAAAATAATAGTTATAAATAATAAATATATTAATAAAATTATATTATTTTAAAAATAAAAATAAATAATTTTAAAATATAAAAATTATTTATTATAATATTAATTTAAAAATATATATAAATATATTAAAAACTTATTAATTAAAATAAATAAAAAGTTTAATATTTAATAAAATTAATTTATAAAATTTAAAATATTATTAAAATATAAAAAAACTTAATAATAAAATAAATAAAAAGTTTAAAGTTTTAATAAAGTTTTTATTTATATAAAGTATAATAAATACTTATAAAAGTAATTTTAAATAATAATATTATATTTAATAATTTTAAAATATTATATAAGAGTTAATTTTTAAGTTATTTAACTTTAATTAATTAATTAATTAAAATAATTATATTAAATAAATTATATAAATTAAATAAAATTTAATAATTTTAATATAATTACTTTTAAACTATTTAATTATAAAGTAATAAACTATTTTATTAATTTAACTATTTATAATTACCTTTATAACTACTAATTAATATTAATTAAACTTATATATATAAAAATAAAAAGTAATATTAAAAGTAATTAATTATTAATAATTAACTATTAAAGGGTTATTTAAAGAGTTTATATGTAAATACCTTCCTATTAATTAAGCTTAATATAGAATTATTATAATTACTATAAATATAATATAATTAAAATTATAAAATTATTAAATATTAATAAATATTTTACTTTAAGTTTTATTTTATTTTATTTTATTTTTATTAATTATTTTAAAACTTTAAATATTTAAAATAAAATTATATTTTTAAATTAATTTATATATTTATAAAATATTAAAACTTTTAAATAATATAATATAAATAATAATTTATAAATAATAACTTTTAAATAATTTAATTAAATTACTTTTTAAAAATACTTTTTAATAATATAATTAAAAATAAAAACTTAATATTAAAAAGTTAAATAAAACTTTTAAATTTAAAAACTTAAATTTATATTTAATTAAATTAATTATTATAATAAAAGTAATAATTATTATTTATTAATTAATTAAATTATTTAATAAAAAAGTATAATAATTAATTTATTTAATTAATTATTTCTAATAATATATAAATATTATATTATTACTTAAATTATATATAAATATTTAAATTAATAAAATAATACTTTATATTACTTTAAATTAAGATCTATAATTTATAAGTACCTAAGCCGTTATAATAGTGACCCTATTCTATGCCCACTAACGCACGGTATGGTAGGTATAGGATGGTGAGGGCTGACTTTAGGATAACTTGTCTGTCCCCCAATGGAGGCTGCCTGAAGTTGGTCCATCGCCGAAGACTGCAACTCGTGACATCAAAGCACGAAATGTGGGAATCACTCAGCTCATAACGCGGCCATGCAAGCATGACATCAGGTTTGCTTAGGCAGTGGACAGGTACTCGTGGGCTGGGCGCCGAATAGGCTCCCAAATAAACTCGGCGTGGTTTGCCGATCCATTGCCTACTGGTGTTCATCAATGAGCAATTTCTAATTGGTTTTTATCAGTCATGCCTTTGCAGCATACTTCATATTCCTTCCATAACCACGACGCGGCTATGGGGCCTGGGTTTTCTCGTTGCGGCAAGGTAAACGGATCCTTCCCACCATTAATCTAACAGCGGCCTTTCTCCTCCAACCCGGAGCAAACGCGGCCGCCCCTGACACACCCCTTTCCATGTCGTCCCTTCCTGGTGTCCAAAGATGACAGCCCACGTCAGCACCGAATGCGCCTAGCTCTGCCTCTCGGCCGTCTGTTCCCTCGGCTTCACGTCAACATCGCATCGGAGGCCCCTCACATCTCGGGGCCGATCTCATCAGGATATGGTCCCCAAATGAGAGCAGAGACATTGTGCAGTGCTCGGCTGAGGTACCGAGGCCGCACTTGAATAAGGAGTTGGAGGGATCACTTGCAGGAGCGCTGGCGAGGGTGGATAAAGAACACCGTGACCAGCACACCTCGGTGTCCTAGTACAGTTCACAGTCATCAGTTCGACTTTGAAAGTGTTGATATGCCATTGTGAAAGTAGCGTGATCACCACCACTCCCGAGTTCCCATTCTTGGGCTACACCAGTCTATGGTACCATACTAATGCCTGTATTTCACCTGTCCACTGCCAGTCCACCCATAATTTCACAAGGCAACACGTCTTCACTGGCTGCGGAAATGCCGACAGTCATCGTTCTCATGCCAGCCGGGAGGCACGATCTTGACAGTGAATGGCGCATGTTGGAACGAGTTAGGCGCGTGGCCGTAGCGAACCTCACTACCAGCCTCGTAGTTTGTCGGCAGGAAGACCTCAAACTTGCGGAGGTTTTCTAGCTCGCGGGCCAGTGCGTATAGTGGTTCGAGGTCCTGCTTCTGCGGGATGGGTTGGCCGGTACGCTGGGGGTGTAGGCTCAGGCGGAGCTCTGTGGACGGGGAAAGATGCGGTCAGTATCTCCATTCTGATTGCTGTAGCCCGCTTGATACTGCCCGGCACATGAGCCTTTAATGGTTGCATGTAGGCTTACCCTGAATTCTAGGGAAAGATGCCTTGACTTTGTCGTGTACCTCTTGAGCGGGTGGACGACTGTCGGGTGTAGAGGATGCTCCAGGGACTGAGCCCATATTACCAGACGTGATCTGTGACATCCAATGTTAGAATGTCGGATGTTTATATATTCAACTGTAAAGGTAGATCGGAGCACCGCATGGGTCATTCAATCAACCTACGCTGACAAATTGGATCCGAGAATGTAGTCCCCGCGGCACCTCGCTCAGGAATATGTCCATGGCAACCATGCCGCTGAAGGAAAAGCGCATCTTGGTAAACAGGTCCTCGCTCGCTTCCTGATACATCCGCCTGCACACCAAAAAGGTGGTGAGGATGGCGCTGTTCCTAAGGTCGGGCTCGCCTCTTCTCCTGTAACACGCCGTGTACATGCTCGAGAACGAGTGGTCCCATTTCTGAGAGCAGTTGCGGAAGCAGGCGAAGTGGGCGCACCACGGGTCGTTGTTAGGCAGCTCG
Organism: Diaporthe batatas; assembly: GCF_019321695.1. Lineage (NCBI taxonomy): Eukaryota > Fungi > Ascomycota > Sordariomycetes > Diaporthales > Diaporthaceae > Diaporthe > Diaporthe batatas. The sequence goes on from NW_025408565.1 coordinate 47,652, forward strand.
AAGTCACCACCGCTCAAGTCTTGGATGGCGCCGGCGATGTCACCCGGGTCATCGTGTGACTGCAGCTCCTCGATAACGCCGTTCTCATTGGCACCGTCAGCGTCAACGGTGGCACCCGCGACGTCCGTGGCATCTCCGGCATCGGTAGGTGGAGTAGGAAGCATAGACGCAGCCGGCGAGCCAGGGTCCCGGTTGAGCTCCTCAGGGCTGAGGACACATGGGAATCTCAGGAGGTACGACTTCTCATTAAATGCAAGGATATGCTGGGTAAGGCCATAGTCAAGCCACAGCTGTTTGTAGATGTGGTGGCGGATTTCGAGGGGCAGTGTCGTGAAGAGAGGCGATTGGTCCTGGGGATGAGCCACGGAAGGCGCTCGCATGGTCTGCTAAAGAGGACCAAAGGAGTTCTTGAACGGCATGGCGTTGGCTGCGTGGGTGCCGCAGTGTGAAGCCAGGAACGCGCGGACTTCAAGTGGAGAGTGCTAAAAGTCAGGTTTGGCGAAGCTCGCCAAGCTCTGAGGTATCGGCTAGCGGGTTGGGGCTGTCACGGTCTCAATGAATATGAGGCCATTCACTGCATATATCGATATCACCAATGGTAGTGACAAGCCGCATGTGCGCACTCGTGTAGTTGCGCCATTCAAGTTTAGGGTATAATCATAAAGGAAAGTCAGTATAGTATAGTAATTAAATAGGTTATATTCTAGTAAGGATATAGTCTTAGCAAGACCCTTATTCTTAATTTAACAGTAAATTTTACCTATAAATAGAATTTTCTACTTATATTAATCTATATTAAGCCTTAATATATACTCTTTATCTTACTATAAACTATAACTACTTTAAAAAAAGATTTATATATATTTTATTATTAAACTAATATTTTTATTAATTTATAAATTAATTTTATAAAGTTAATATAATATATTAACCTTTATTAATATAATCTTTATAGTTATAATATTTAATAATTAAATTTAATAAATATATTTTTAATAATTATTACTTTAATAATTAATATTTTTAGCTTTAATAATTAATATAAAGTTTAAATTCTATTATTTACTCCTATTATTATTAATATTAATAATAAGAATAATAAAATTAAACTAAAAGCTATAAATAAATTAATAAATACCTTTTATATAAAAGTAAAATATACTTTTATAATATATTTTAAATATTAAAGCTAACCTTTAAAAGCTTTCTTATTTAACTAAAAGAGTATATAACCCTTAATAATATAAAGTAATTAATAATAATATTATAATTAATAGTATTTCTTTAAATATATATATATAATAAGATATAATAAAATTATATTTATTAATTTCTTTTATATTAATTAATTATTAGTAAGATTATAAGGAATTACTTAAAGTATTTCTATATTTTATATAAGAAGGTTATATACTCTAAACTAATAAAATAATTTAATAAGTAATATAAACTTTAAAAATATATATTTTAATAAATATATTAATATAATTAATAATATATATATTATAGCCTATATTTCTATAAATAAGTAAGTTAGGTAAAGGGATTAAAAGGAAATAATATTATAAAATATTTTTATTATAATAAAAATAATAAATTATTTATATATATACTAACTAATAATAAAAACTTAATAAATAACTATATACTTCTTAATATAACTATAAAGAAGGACTTTAAAATCTCTTTAAATAAATTTTATCTAATAAATATAAGATTTAAGCTTTAAAAGAGTATTTTAATACTATTTATATTAATATAATACTATTTTAAAACTAAAAAAGGAGTAAAAGCTATATAATATAAAGAAATTATATAACCTTTACTATACTTACCTTTATATTATAATAAAATAAATATTTAAACTATTAAAAAAATAAAAATTATTTAAGTTTTATATTTAAATATAATATTAAAGTATAAATTAAATTTATCTATACTTATATAGTATTATAAAACTTTCTAATTAACTTTAAATAAATAAAGAAAAATAAAGTTTTAAAAGTATTAAAAAGCTTTTAATAAGTTATTCTATAAGTTTATTACTATAAAGTAAGATAAATAATCTATTAAATAAAACTTAAAATACTAAAAAAGTAATTATTATAAAATATAACTAAATTATTATAAAAATATTATAATAATATTAATTAAAAATAATAGTTTTTAATAAAAACTTTAATAATCTACTAATTAAATATTAAAGGGTTACTAGTTAGACACTTAAAGCTTGACCTTTAAATACCTTTTTATAAAAGATATTAAAATTTAATACTTTTTAACTAAAATAGAATATTTTAATACTAAAAGTTTTAAACCTATTAATTAAATCTTTTATTTATATATATTAACTTAAATTTTAATTTTATTAATTAATTAAAAAAATATAAAAGTTTTAATATTTAAGACTTAAATTTACTAAAAGGGCTAAATACTCTATTAATTATAGCTAAAAAACACTAAAATCTATTATATTTTAAATAATACTCTAATATATCTTAATATAAAAGATAAAATTTAATTATTAATAAATTATATAAAGTAGAAAATAAACTATAAAATATATATTTTAAAATCTTAATAGAATATAATTTATAAAAATTAAATAAAAATATTTAATATAACCCTTAAGGTAACTAAAAGCTTCTAACTATTATTATATTATTAAATATACCTATAGCCTACTAACCCTTCTAACTTAATTAACACTACTTACTTTCTTAACTACTACTAACTTCTTAAACTTAAATTACTATTAAGTTATTCTTAACTACTTTCTCTATATTATTCTATATTATAATAACTAAAGAGTTTATTATAAACTTAAATAAATAAATAATTACTACTCTATTATTATAAAAATTTAACTAACTATTCTTTACTCTATAATAAACTTATAAGTCTTTAAAGATAGTTATAATTATATTAATTTCTATAAGCTTATTTAATTAAATAGCTATAATTAATATACTATTATTTAAAGTATTACTAATAGTTTTTAAGCTTATTAAATAGTTAAAAAGAAATTAAAGTTTTAATAAAAATAATAATATACTATTAACCTTTAAAGTTTAATTTAAATTATTAAAATCCTTTAACTAAATATAATAATACTTATAAATTAACTTATTATTAAACTCCTTCTCCTTATTAACTATAATATAATTATTAAAAAAACTTCTCTTTATAATAAGGTATTAATTTCTTACTTAATATAACTTCTCTTTAAAAATATCTTTATAAACTACTCTATCTTTAAACTTTATACTTAAAAGCTAACTTATATTTAACTAATAATTAATTATTAATATAAAGTTTTCCTTAAGCTTTTAACTTTATTAATCTCTTTATTATATAATATATTAAAATATATTAAAATATTATAAATTATTTATATTACTTTTTTAATATTATATTTTATTTTAAATAGCTTAACTATTTATAACTAAAAGGTTACTCCTTTAATAAAATACTAATAAACTTTTCCTATATAAATCCCTATTATAATTAATTTATTAAATTTAAAAGTTTTTAAACTTATAATCCCTTAATAACTCTATAAATTACTTTATTTATAACTATATAAGTTTAAATAATATTTTTAAATTATTAAAATTAATATTATATATAAGCTTAAAATATATTATTATTTACCTATAAACCTTTTATAATTAATAATATAATTTTTACTTTTATAAACCTATTTTAATTAAAAGTATAATTAGTATTAATTTTAATTAATAATAAACTTAATTAATAAATTTAATAAAATTAAAAGAGTCTTTATTATTAAAAAATTTATATAAGTATATTTAATAAAAAATATTATCTTTAATATTATAAATAACTTAATTAATAGAGAATTTAAAAGCTATTATAATAGTTAAAAAGTATATACTTTTAATTAATAATAATATAATTAACTTACTTATAATTAAAGATAATAACTTATAGCTATAATAATAATAATATAAACTTTTTTTTACCTAACTAGATTACTTAATAAGGAAGGTAGTAATGACCTTAGCCCCTAATAAGTAACTTTTAAATTAATATTTAAAAAGGAATAGTTATATATATAAAGAGCTTAGTAAGAAGGTTACTTTATAGGGGCTTACACTACACTAACTTTCCTCTATAATTACACCCTTAGGTGGTGCATTTACTTCGCGGGGTTAGGGATGGAGATCAACTTGAGTGGTGCTGCACCAGCACAGTAACTAACACACTAGTGTTCCTCGTCGTTCCAACCTGGCTGTCTTAGACTCGACTCTTTTTACAGTGATTCAAGCCACTGGACTATTGTTAATCTACTTGAAGGTTTTATTCTTACTTTAATCGGTCACATAGAATGCCGAGCGAGACTTACGCTCTACATAAGGAGGCCCACGTACCTATACTAGGCTTAGATCTATTTCGTACCTTGAACTCGCTTAGGAGGTAGATATAGGCAAGGTACCTAGGTAGGTAGAGCAGGTAGGGTGGTCTGCCTGTCAAGGCCAGAAGTTGGCTCGCCTTACGCTCAAATAGCTCTAGTCACTCACAGTAGGACCTACTGAAACGAATACTTCTAATGACGAGCGCTTCATTCCTGAGAATTTGGCACTTGATTTCTTCAGAATCAACTTGCAGTTATATACTACCTTGCTTATACTTCTCTGCGATTGATATATTTACGTAGAAGTTAAGGGCCCGCGTCACTCATGCCACCTTATGACCATAGTTTCTGCTTCAGGTAGTCCATAGCCTCCTCGCGGTAGTCGTCGGCCTGCTGATACGCCAGGGCCGTGACGTTGGTGTCGAAGACAATGTTGGTGGGCCGGTCGAGCTCGTACGGGGGCCACTCGACGCCGGCGCCGTCGACGCCGTGGGCGTTGGGGTCGAGGCCCGTGATGAAGGCCACCCACATGCGCGACATGAGGTCTGCGAGGCGCGGGTAGGTCTCGGGCCGGCCCTCGAAGGGGTTCACGGCCACGGCGTTCTGGTAGCCCAGGCCGGCGGTGTTGTCGAAGACGAAGGCGACCTCCTGGAAGTGGGTCGCGCCGACGGCGGGCGACATGCCGTTGACCAGCACGTCGAAGCCGTACGAGTACGCGGTCAGGCCGGCGGCGGCCCAGCTCTCGGCCCACGCGCGTCGTGGCGCCACGTAGCCCCGGTCGCCCGTGAAGGCCGCCACGCGCTTCCACTGCGCGCCGTAGTAGGCCAGGTCGCCGGTGGGCCGGCCGTCGAGCGTCGCTGGGATGCCGACGGCCGGGTCGTCCGGGTACAGGGCCGACAGGGCGGCGACGGTGTCGTTGCCGGCGCCGCCCGAGCGCAGCAGCGCCTCCCACTGGGCCGTCGTGTTGATGCCCTTGGTGCCGAACGCGGCGCCCTCGTCGAAGTTGTTGCCGATGATGACGGGCACGTGGACGAACTTGCCGTCGCGGACCAGTTGCCAGCGCGGTGCCTGCAGGAAGTCGCCGTCGATGACGTTGGCGAAGGCCGGCGTTGAGGTAGCGTTGAGGATATCGCTCAGGTCCCAACTCGGCACCTGGCGCAGGCACTGCAGCGTGTCGGCGGCGGCCGTGCAGTTGGTCTTGTTGACGAGCGTGTTGTAGTAGTCCTGCGAGCTGATGCCCTGGGTGGGCACCTCGCCAAAGTCGGTCTCGTAGCCCGTGCCGCTCTGCATGATGGCGGCACGGAACAGCTTGTCGTCGCGGCCGCCGTAGGCCAGAATCTGTGCAGACACACTTCGGGCCCCGGCGCTCTCGCCCCAGATGGTGACCTGGTCCGGGTCGCCCCCGAAGGCGGCGGCGTTGTCCCGCAGCCACTCCATGGCCGCGCGCTGGTCTCTGTAGCCGAGGTTGCCGGCGCCGTCGGCCTGCACCTCGTCGCTCCAGAGGAACCCCCAGGCGTGCAGGCGGTAGTTGATGCTGGCGACGATCATGGGCGTGCCCATCTCCACCGACTGCTGGACAATGAAGGACGTGTTATAACGGGGGTCCGAGCCACCGCCCTGCGTCAGGCCGCCGCCGTGGATCCAAAGCGCAACTGGCAGCTTGGCGCCGACCTGGACGCCATGCGGCCGCACTACGTTGATGGTCAGGCAGTCCTCGGAGACGTGGTTGCCCAGGACCCACGTGTCACTGCCGTAGCCGAAGCACTGCGGCGAGTAGTCGGTCGCTTCACGGACGCCGGTCCACGTGGCGTTCAGGGGCTGCGGTGGGCGGAAGCGGAGGTCGCCAGTCGGCGGCTGGGCGTAGGGCATGCCAAGGAACAAGTCCTGGCCGTACGCCGCATTGTACGTGCCGCTGTAGGAGCCACCTTGGACAGTGACAGTCACGACGGGCGAGACTTGACTACTTGGCCGGGCCCAGACCGGGGTGGCGACCGAGGCCAGGGCGAAGAATATGAGCGTGCTGAACCGGGCCATGCTGGACTGCTGGAGGGACTCCGATCCAATGCAATTCCTCCAGGAGCGCCAGGACGGCTGTATATGTACATGGCCGTCGACCCCGCGACTCTTGCCCAGACGCCATCATGGCGCCGGGAAGCAGGCTCGGATGGGCACATGACTGCCAGAGAAGGCCCGTCTGTGGGGAACCCGGGGAAAGCTGGGTGAGGGTGCCTTGCAGTGGATGGTGTGGTGTGGGGAGATCATTATAATGGCTATATATCGACACTAGTCGACATGGGATCCCCGGACGAACCCCACACTCGACCGCATGGTTGGACCACCAGCCATGAAATGAGGGCTTGCCAACCGGCCCGTCCGTGGCTAGTTACTTGTGATTTGGTCCAGGTCCGATGTCAAGCCGGGATACCGGTACGACTCAGGATGCCAAGAACTTCACGAAATCCTCCGTCTATCAGAACATCTTAGCTACGGAGCCGCTGGAAACGATGGACAAGAGCTTGTTGGTCCAAATATTGTCGTCTGTGACCAGAACAGCTGCTTACTTGAAGCTTCTACATAGGCAACCTCGAAAATCTGGGTATCATGACCAGATCTCACGACAGTACCGCACAGAAGAGCCCTAGCATAAAGAGCATTCTCACACTCGAACACGGATTGCTTAGCTCTCGCTTCATCCACTCCGACCTTCCTCAACACAGGAGCAGTACATTGCGTTTCTCTCAGTTCGACGTGCGGGCTACAACTCTAATTTCAAAGGACGGAGAAGATTACAACATATTTGACCAATAGCCAGCTTCAGCAACTATATATTTATCACTCAACGTTTTATTAACATCCCTAAGTTAGACTTCGACTATCTCTAGACACTAACAACCTAGTTTAAGTTTAAAATATAAAGTATTAATTATAATATAAAATAAGCTATATATATAATAATATAAATTTATTTAGATTATATAGTAAATTTAATTAAATGAAAATTAAAAGCAACTTATCTCGTAGCTCTACACTTATACTTTAGTGTTAAGAACTAGTTATTTACTTATTGTATCTTACTGATCGGCTGTAGCTTTATAGGGTTTAAGTGGACCGGTGACTTACGGTTACAGGCTTTTCGAGATGTCTAAAGAGGATTTCGCGGCCTACTTAGTGTTTTTATTATTTGAGTCTAGGATAGGATGTTAATGTATAAACCTTGGAACCCTTTACCAGGCCTTCGCACACAGAGCGCTAGGTATATGTGATAGCAGTGAGGATGAACGATGAAAGAGTAGAGACTAAATATGGAGCCGCTAATGCACTTAAATATGGGTGTCTACTCTGGGAAGAAATACGTTAAATGTATACGCACATATGAGTGTTTCAAGTTAAGAGAGGCTGTCATTGTTTCATTACAAAACACCCGCCCTTTATTGTCAAGATATCTCCTCTCTTGCGTCTATACTGGATTGTTGCGCCGTTGGATAAGCGCATGCAAAGCTGCCACAGGATGAGGATAAGATATGCATACAGCGTAAAAAGGTCGAGTCTCTGCAAAAACCAAGAATCCGTCTTGTAAAGATTGAGGGCCAACATGGTGTGCTGTTCCGGCTAGAGGGGTCTTGCTTTTGGGGCTTGAATGGCCTCCCGTTCATGACCACTAGAGCAAACCGAAATAAATACCATTACACGATACTATGGAAAGGGCTACCGGCTACTATAAGTGATGCTATGAGACTCTGCTACAAATTGGAGTTTGGATATCTGTAAATAGACTCATCATGTATCATCCAGGATGACCATCAAGATTGGCTGCAGGAGGCATCTCGTATGGCAGACGTTTTCACCAAATCTGCATTTACTCTAGCCATCCACCTTTGTGAAGACGCATCACTGAGTTTCCTTCGGAAACACTACCTTAATACTGAACAACGGTCGGACGGACCTTGCCGCTTCGACAAAACCTTGGAATTCTGTTCACGGACAGCAGTATGGGTGACAAACGGAACATTTATCTATGGAAAGGTAAATCATTCATCAAAGTCTCCCAATTTCTGAGTATTTATTGGCGCTCAATCGAGGAAGTAAGCCATAACGGTCCCTAATTTCACTTCACGTCACCCTGAAGAAAGACAGGCTGCTAGCTAGCCTTGGCGGGTCTCGCAAATCGGTTTCCAGCGCAGGCAGGACATGACTATCTCGCTGGCCTGTGGTTGGGAGCACTCTCGGAGACCCTTGTTTGGGAAAGACGTCAATATGATTGATCCCATAATTAGACCAATTAATTATCGCGCACCGACATGGAGTTGGGCCGCGTTGGAAGGAGAAGTCAGCTTCCCACACATTCAATCGACGGCTATGTCACGCGGCTGCGATATGATTGGACAATATTGCAAGTATGATCCACCAGATACATTCGCTACAGTCCTAGATGGATAGATCGATGTTGGAGGCCCCATAGCCATGGCGACAGCGCTAACCACACACGCAGAGAACTCTTAGACGCCACAGACCTGCTCACCGACGTCATGTCAGAAGACACTCAGAATCCTCGATACTGGATGCCAATAATGAACCAGGATAAAAGTCTAAAAGCAGCAATAGGACATTCCGAAGTCCATTTGTTGGGTTTGCTGGCTACGCCTTACCCCGAGAACAAGAGTATCTCACGGAGTCATGCAGGCGCTTGTGCTGCAGAACGCAGATCGACCGGGTATGGGAAAGGATCATTCCCAGATGCTAGGTACTGAGTCTCTTGTTTTTTCGTCTTCAGCAGTCATATAACGGACTCATGGTCTAGAAGAACTATTCGAGTGATCGGAAGAACCTGCCAGTGTTGCTGTTGTTCCCCTCTTTTCTTGTCCTTTTCTAATATGAGGATATAAGTCTCGTCAGGAGACAAGCGGGGGGCAAGCTCCATACCTACTTCAAACCAAGAGCCAAGGTCATCACACTGTCTACTACGAGACTTCTCATGCATTTGATTCCATCTATTACCTTCCTACCCCCCTCCCCCTTTTTTTAAGCCGCTTTCTTGATCTTCTGACGTATTTCTCTCGTGATCTCTCTTATTCCCCTTTTTGACCCCCAACGTAGTTCACCACCTAGCCAATTGTATCATCAGATATCCCGCCTTGCATTTCAATTTGGCATTGAGGCTTAATGCTCGGCAATGCGTTCTTGAGGGTTGCTGGGTTTGCTCGGGAAATGTAGGCTAGCCAAGTCGTCGAAGAGGTCGTTTTTAGGTTAGAGCCTACTGATAGCCTTATAACCAAGGCAGTGCTAGGAGGGCACCATAAAGCCAAATCAGTTAGACCATCCCGGTCGCTTCCGCTGGACCGTCCCGGTCGCTTCCGCCTTATTTGAGTTTGGGTGGTTTCTTGTGCAAGCTGGATAATGCTCCCTGTTTAAGTCCCCCTATGTGAAGCACATCTCGACTGTGGAGCTCAGGGACCGAGAATCCACCAACATGCGCGAGTCAAGTACGCCATGGGCCTCGTTCGTCCGTGCTAAAATTCCTGCGCCCCTTTGGCCATGGTCTGGATCATTGAGTCAGCCACGACACGCCAACTTTAATTTATGGAGTTCGGCTTTTATGGGTTCACGAAACGAGACCATGTTGGAGGAATCTTTCCACAGAGCTGGTAGTCGTTAGCGGTTAATTGTGTCTAAATTTATCATGATCAGTTAGCCAAGTTTAAGCCAGGTCTGTTCTTAGTAGGTCCACTCTCATTTCCACGAATCTCTCTCCCTATGGCCCGACCGACCCGGCATGCCGTGCTGTCCATCACTCCACGGGTAGCCTGCATAGTTGCGAGTCTCCGACGATGTATGGCGATCTATCTTTATTGACAGGCTTGGCCTGTCCCTCTCCTCCCGCTTTTACGTGTATAAAACTTCTGGGTCCGGGCCATTTTTGTTTTAATTGCTCCGGAACCGTTTCTCGAGTGGTCACCACTCAACCAGGGGCACAAGTTACATTCGTTATTGGACTCGATGGCTGTCACAATCCTACTACACTCGCTTCTGTTGGCAGCCGCTGTGGTTAGGGGGGCTGAGACGCCAACCGCAGCTGCCGTTCCGGGCGGCTACATCTTTGAGCTTCACGATGGGCAGGTTCGCCAACCCAAGATGGTTCCACTGGTGATGTTTGACGTTCAAATACACTGCTGACCACAGCTCTCTTTTTAGGACGCCTCGGACTTTTACGCTGAAACGAACGTCCACGCTACCACCCGTCTAAACTTGACCTATTCTCTTTTCAAGGGGGTTTCGCTCCAGTTCCACGATGCCGACACGGCCGAGGGTAAAGTGACGAGTCTCGCACAACTTGCCTCTGTCAAAGCTGCGTATCCTATCACAGCTATAAGGGGGCCTGATCGGCAAAAACGACCATGGACGGCATGGACGGCCCAGCCATCCCGTGAATCGGTTTTTGTCAAAAGACAAGAGCAGGGCGAGGACAACTTCTCTACCCATGTCATGACACAGGTCGACAAGCTTAGGGCCAAGGGAATCACTGGCAAGGGGGTCAAGATCGGCGTCATCGATTCCGGTGTAAGTTCTGGTTGTAACCTCCAATCACCGGCTTGTGCTGACCTTGTGGCCCTCAGATTGACTACCTGCATCCCGCCCTGGGTGGTTGTTTTGGAGATGGCTGCCTTGTAGGGTATGGTACCGATCTGGTTGGCGATGACTTTGACGGGACATTCAAAACATTTCCTAAGCCCAAGTCCGACCCCATGGACTGCCAGGGACATGGGACCGGCGTTGCCGGCATTATTGCATCCCAGAACAACTCCCTTGGGTTCACTGGCGCGGCGCCGGACGTTACTCTAGGAGCTTACAAGGTAATTGACATCCAGCTAACACAGACACACCTTATTTTCCCTGACATCCACTAGAGTGAGAAAACTGTTGACAAGACTGTCTTTCTGTAGGTCTTTGGATGCGGCGACGGAGGCGTGACTACCGACGTCGTCATAGCTGCATTCAACCAGGCATACGAGGATGGCAGCAACATCATCACGGCGTCGATCTCAGGCCCAGCCGGTTGGATCAATGAGCCCTGGTCAGCTTCCGTGTCCAGGATCGTGGCTGCTGGCGTTCCTTGCACTCTCGGCGCTGGCAACTCCGGTCTGATGGGCATGTTCTTCGGTGGTGGTGCTGCAGGCGGCAAGGGAGTGACTTCGGTCGCCTCGGTCGATAATACTTTCATTCCCACCCCATACTTCCAGGACACCTACACCATCGACGGAGGCAGCCCGGTGGACTTTCATTACGTGGCCAGTGTTGATCGAACCGCTTGGGACAATGTCAGCCTTCCCCTGTGGAGCCCGAGCGTGAGCAAGTTTGGACCAGAGAACGGCTGCGACCCTTATTCCGCTGGCACTCCGGACCTGACCGGCAAGATTGTTCTGGTCCGCCGTGGAGAATGTAACTATTCCCAGAAAGCGGAGAATGCTGCGTCCGCGGGTGCGAAGTATCTGATGGTCTACAACCAAGTTGCTGGACCCATCAACATCCCTTCCATCGTACTCGATGGGGGAGGCCCGGCGATTGTTGGCGCCAGTCTTGCTACTGCGGAAGCAGGAGATAAGTGGATTGCAGCTCTGCAGGCAGGTTCTGAAGTTGTTGTCAGCATGACAAATCCCTCCAAAGCCACCCGCTTCCTGGACTTGACACCCAACACTGCAACGGTATGATGCAAATTCCAAGTCGTGTTTGAAATGCCTTCTGAACAGTTGTCTAACCTGAACTAGGGAGGATACCCATCGAATCTCACCTCCTGGGGTCCAAACTTTGACGGCTACTCGAAGCCTCAATTCGGCGCTCCGGGTGGCAGCATTGTGACCCTTCAACCTAGGTCACAAGGCTTGTTCGAGGTCAACTCAGGAACTAGTCTTTCGACGCCTCTGGTCGCCGCTATTTTCGCTCTAGTCGGTCAGGTTCGCGGAACGTTTGAACCTGCTGTCTTGGAGAGTTTTCTCTCCGCAACTGCAAAGCCTTCAAGGTTCAACATTGGGTTCGGAGCGCGGCCATACCTTGCTCCAGTACCCCAGCAGGGTGCCGGTCTTGTCCAAGCCTTTGATGCGGCATATGCTACTTCTCTCATCAGCGTTTCCAGTCTCTCCTTCAACGACACCGATAACATTGCGAAGCAGAGCTTTACAATCAGCAACCTCCACACAGAAGCCGTGACCTATGAACTTAGCAACATTGGTGCCGCCACCGCCTACACTTTCGCAGCCGGGCCAGACGCATCGCCCTTTCCAATGTCCTTCCCTAACGATATGGTTGCTGAATACGCGGAACTGGACCTCAGCGAATCCAAAGTAACTATTGCAGCGGGTGGCAATGCAACAATCGAAGTCACGGCTACGCCCCCCGCCCTCGATGTAGCTCGCCTCCCCGTCTGGTCTGGCTATATCGCGCTCAATGGGTCTGACGGGTCAAGCTTCACATTGCCCTACCAGGGTATCTCGGGAAGCCTCCACAACGTCACCGTCCTGGTCGACTCTAGCGACTCGGTATGGCTGACAACATCCGAAGCCGCCGACGCCGGAACCTTCGACCCTCTTCCGGGCAACCACACTTTCAACCTCCCGCCTCAGGGGACCGCCAATGGGACCAACACCAGCATAGCCGCGATCGCCGTCAACATGGCCTTTGGCTCTCCACTTGCCCGCTTCTGGGTTGTGCCCGTGACGCCGTCTATTGTCCAGAATGCGACCGCGGTTTCCGGCGATATCATGACGATCGGCCAGATTGCCCGCTCTCCGAGACCGTGGATATCCCGCGATGTTTCCGCTCCTGTCTGGGACGGCCAGCTTAACGATGGCACTTTCGCTCCCGAGGGCGAATACAAGGTTGTCGTCGAAGCACTCCACGTCTATGGTGACCAGAGCAAGATAGAAGAGTTTGACCGCGCGGAGAGCCCCGCGTTTAACATCGTTTACAACAAGGCATCCTGAGGACCATCCTTCTCATCCGATGTTAGTCCTTGTAGATTCATCAAAGACCACTGTAAATATGTATAGTACAACGATTATAAAGATTTCCACACACCGTGATTGCGAAAGATGCTCCAGGAAAATCTATGCATGCATTCAAATAATAAGTCTTTTCGTTCTTAATTCACATGCAACAAAGCTGCACTGACACGGCCCCTTCATACATGGGGCACTTGTGAACGCTCAAAGACCCAGAGGCAAAAAAGCATAATGCTGATAACAGTATACCTAGGTAGAGAGACGCAATTTGTAGAAATGTTAAATTTGGTTCAAAGATTATTATTATGTCTCGTCCGGCTGGGTGTCTGACGTACATCACCTCTGCTGTTCAAAGTTCAAATAAATGGTTTTCGATAATCTCTGCGCTCACCGGCCAGGGCGTAACGACCGCAATCAAGATTCCGAGGTCATCGCGCGGATCTCAAGTTGAGCTAAAGCGCCTTATTACGGTGGTCGGACAGTTTCACATGCCACATCCGGAAATGGTCTTAGCGTATGTGGCCATTGGATCAATGATGACGGCCCGGAGTGCTCGGGGGAATGTGAGCAAAGAGTGGTTCCGTTTGTAATCCCCATACATATAAAACTTATGTCCTCGGACGTATACGGAATAGAAGCGAAACCACATAAAACTTATGCGGTGCCAACGTACAGTAGTAAACGCTCAAGACCCAGCTTTTTTTTTCTCTTAAAAGAAAACCGTCTACTGGTGTCAAAGTTAGCAAAGAGAATCCTTTGAATGGATGCCTAGATGATCTCGGGGATTTCTCAGATCCTATAAATACTATCGCAGACAACCAAGCGATCTCGAAGAGTCTCATCCGGTTAAAATTTGTGACCAAGTCGATCATGTCTGAAGCATCTATCCCCATCTTAGCAACTGGCCGCACCGAAGCGGTCGGGAGCATGGTTGTTGCCCTCATGCAGCCGGAGTACGAGGGTAAGTACCCCCTTTCCCGTGGAGATCACCTATTCTGCTGTACCCGAGAGACAACGCTGAGACGAGCGGACGCAGTCATTCACATGACACTCGCTTCTTCGATCAAGGATGAGCTCCCCTTCCTCCTCAAGGGACAAGCACCACCAAACCCATCCACCACGCTCGGGACCGGGAACTGGTCCTCGCCGCCGCAAGCTCTTCTGATAGGGGGCGCCTACCAGGATAAGGATATCGAAGAGATTGTGAGGCTGGTGGAGGGTATCAATGGGGCACTGGAGATCCCATGGCTGCGGCTTGATGTCACGAAGACGGAGGGGCCGGGCCCTCCACCAAACCCAACCCCTGAGCAGGCAGCGGTGTACGGCAAGATCGTAGTGCAGAGGATGAAGGACGGCTTGAGCAATCTCAAGAAGGAGGGCAAACTTGGGCCAGGCAATGGTGGTATCCATCTTGTTTGAAATCTTCAGAGGTGAAGTGAACTCATCGTGTAGTTACCTATAGAGCACAATCCCCGCTCAATCAGTACCTAGGTGCAGTGAGTCACATTTTCGAAATTACAGAAATGAGAATACTTTCAGCGGAAGCACGAGTTGAGACCTATGGAGCGTTTGCAGACCTCAGGTTCTGAGATTGGCGATTCGGGCATGATGATGATGATAAGTAAGTGGCTCAGTTGACAGCAGTCCACGCATTAGACCCTGGAATTTGTCCCGGATTGGGTCGAATTAGTCATTGCCCAGGTGTTGGTGTCCCTCAGAAGCTGGTCAAAGATTCGTCATGATGAAGTCGAAGTCACGGCACGTTGTCTGGCGAAAAAAAAGTCCCACCAAAAGCAAGTCAAGGAGGATAAAAATTCTGAAGGACTGAACCGAATTCCACGCATCCATCACTGGCAATGCCTGGCTTCGGTACTTGGTAGAGACGTTTGCCACAAGGTGGGGAACCCGGTGCATTTGACAGCATCCCCGACCTCAGGCGGCGTCCGTTCGGGCGGACAGCCGCTGCTTGTAAATCAGGGTCCCACTTCGGTCCTCTGTTCGGCACCGAGCCCCCGAATATATACAATACCCAGGCAGCAAAGACCGCAGAACCTCACAACCCAGCAACAAATTGGCCAACAGCATGTCATCTCACAGGATCCTCATCACCGGCGGCTCAGGCTACCTGGGCGGAACACTGCTCGCCCGCTGGAAGGAGGCAGGCCTCCCAGCAGCATATGACAAGCTCTATGCGCTGGTGCGGACGGACACACAGGCCGAGGCCGTCAAGCAGTACGGTGCCGAGCCCCTGGCGTTTAACACTCTGGACGAGGCTGCTGTCCGGAAGGCGGTCGTGGACCTCGGTATCACCATCGTATACTACATGATCGATGCTCTGAGGAGCGAAGCGCCGATGAACTTCATCAAGGCGCTGGCTGAGGTCAAGCGGGCGACGGGCCAGGAGGTGCACTTCTTACACGTGAGTGGCGTACCTAGCCCCTGAGTCCGTGTTCCCCAGTGAGTGACATACTGACCAGATCGAACCGATAGACAACCGGGGCAAAGGTGTTCTCGTCTCACGCTGGCGCACCAACTAATGCACCGCTTCTGGATACAGATCCGGAGCTGTACTCCGTCCAGAAGACCCAGGCGGAGACAGCACCACTCGAAATAATGAAGCAGGTGAGTGTGAACCAGTCGGGTTCACAGTGCGACCGCCTCCTGTGAATTTCATCAATGATTGACAACCTATCCGTAGGCCATAATCGTCAATAATACTGTTACCGAGGGAGGCGAGATGCACGGAGTCCGCACCTACATCTTCGTACCGTGCATTGTCTACGGCAGGGGCGAGGGCTTCGGAAACATCATCTCGATCCAGACGGTGGCCATCGTCAAGGCAGCACGGGCGATGAAAAGGATGTACAAGGTCGACCAGGGACAGCCCACATGGCCCGTCTGCCACGTCCTCGACAACACCACCCTGTACATCGAGATCCTCCGCCAGATCCTCGACGGCAAGGATCCAGGACACGGCAAGAATGGGTACTTTCTCGCGTCCCCGGGCAGCGTGGCCTGGGACGACCTCTACACGGCCATGGCCGCGGCGCTGGCCAAGAGGAACATCATTGGGGACGACTCGGTCGTGCCGGCGAACCGCAGCATCTTAGAGCAGATGGGAGCGGCGCTTGAGTCCCCGCCTGAGCTTGTGCCGATGCATATTGGCGGTTTGTGAGTTTGGCCTCGGATATCAGTGATAATGACATGCACGGATCGGAAGCTAACGAAAACAGATGTACTTTCACTGCTGAGCGCGGCAGGAAGATTGGTTGGAAGCCGCAGTACCCGCCAGAGCATATCCTCGAGGATGCAGACAACGAGGTCCAGCTTATCTTGGACAACCTGTAGAGCTTGAAGTTGTCAATGGACCATAACTGGTCAGAACAGCTGCAACTCCATGGTTGTCTTCTTGGCCGGAATGTGTGCCTTGGCCAGTAGTAATACGTTCAATGTTCCAGCCAGAATTCGCTGCATGCAAAAGTGGAGATATTTCTAGCCTCAGACCTTGTATTGCCTCAGGTCTTGTATTGGCTTGTAACATGATGGATGAGATAGTACTTGATACATGCGATTGACTGGTTTCGCTTCCATCCCGCATACGTCCGAGGACATACATGGCGCCTCCATACGGTGATAGATACGGTAAAGAAAAGGGTTTTCTCTGTTCTACGTACCTAGGAGTCAGTCTCGGTGCCGGGTGCTTTCGAACCGAACACAGGACGGTTAACATACCTCGGTAAGCATCTACTATTTCAGAACGGCACACCATGGTGCGCATTCTTCTAGTCATCCTGCTTCAAATCCAGATGCCAGAAAAATGCAATTAATTTTCCTTTGGTGCCCAGGTGTCCGCCATGCGACCGTAGCTATCCTAGGGTAGTCAGGTCATTCTAACCATGGATATCTCGAGACAGGTCGGCCTAACAAGTGGAAGATGGGATAAGCCGGAATGTGGCTCCAATTTTCCATTAATAATTAACACGTGTTAGAAGCATCCCTGCCCCCTCCCCCCCAAAAAAAACCTCTTCAGGGCTATCAGCCGGACATCTACATAGACTAAGTGGTTTCGTTTTTAATCCCCATATATATAAAATATATATAATACCTTTATATAATAGTAAACACTTAAGATTTAATATTTAAAAAAATATAATATTAATAATAATAAAAAAAGAATATAATATATAAATATATAATTAAACTTTATATTATATAAATAAAGTTAAAAAGTATCGCTTTTAATAGTATTATATTATTAATATAAGTAGCCTAAAGGTTAATAATTAATAAAATAGTTATATAATAAAATTAAAATAATCTTAAAATAACTTTTATAAAAAGAAGAATTTTATAATATAAAACTTAATAAACTAACTCTTCTTTATTAATATATTTATTATATAACTATTTAAATCTATTTTTATTAAATAAATTAAATATATCATAATCTCTATTTTAAATATATAATTAATAAAATAATAATACTATAATAATAAACTTATTTAAAAAACCTTTTATATAAATTTTATAAAAAATTAAAACTTTTAAAAAATAAATAAAGTTTATTTATTATATATTAAATAAATATTATATAGAAAAAGTAAAAATTTAAGTATTTAAAAATTAAATCTTTCTTTTAAATATACTACTTTATTATTAAGGATTTATCTACTTTTATATAATATATAAAGAATTTAATAAAAGAGAAAGCTTTATAAAGAAAGTTAATAACTTTATATGTAAATAAGTTTAAAGGTATATATTAAATATTTATTAACTTTATACTTAAAATATAAACTAATACTTAATTTAAAAGTTAAAAAGATAATAAATAAATAAATAATTAAATAAAAAATACAATATAGCTAAAGCCCTGCATGGACTAAACGTCGCCCTTCTGTTCTTAACTTTGTAAAATGACATACATCCTGCAGATCATACCACCCCAACCCACATCAACCCGGCAGCTCAGCTGTTCTTGGCGCCGAATCCGCATGAAGCATTACTATCGGAGCCACGGGCTTCCCCCCAGCCTTGTGCTCGACTTGCGGTGTATCAGCATTCTTCCAGTGGCCATGTGATCCATGCCACATACCCAGATTTCGGCTGTGTTGCTTGCGGCGTCGCATACATAACCAACATACCACTACACACGATCCAAGACTCGCAATAGGTCCGACTACCGCCCCGGCGATCCAAGCGTTGCTTATTACACCTTGAGAAACAGTCGACGGAGTAGTTGAGGGGCCTGTAGTGGAAGTAGATGGTGGGACGCTGGAAGCTTGAGAGCTCATCGTAGGAACTGTAGTAGTGTCGCCTGAAATAACTATCGGCATAGGTCAGGAGCTTGCGACGGATATGACTCATTTACTTTCGCAAAGGATGACTGGACTTACACACCGTAGTTACACTCGCAGGTGTTTCCGGTAAGTTCCTATAGAGGGTAATTTTGGAAACGGCTGGCGTGACCCTACACGCCCAATTGGTAGCAGAAGGCGCACCAAAAGGAACGGTCTCGTAAATGATCCAGGTAGCACATTGAAATTCAGGATTACTGTTAAGCAAAGTAAGTATTTGGCAACTCGCGTTCAAGGGAAACGGATTCGATATACTGACCATATGATTGAGCTTCCGTCGTTGCGGAACAAGGTGCCTGAGGTACACGCCGTACCGAGAGCACAAGTGTTTGAGGGCACACAGTCACCGGCAACCGTCCCTAAGGTACTCCATCCAGTACCGGCAGTAAATTTTGAAGCTATTTTGGTTCAGGGTCAGAAGGAGGATATATCGTGATGAAAAGAATTATCAAAACTTACTGATGTCCGGTTGGATATACCAGCCGATGAAGTGGCTGTCAGTTGTTGGCTGGCCCGCCGTAGCTGTGAGCCATGCGAGGGTGATCCAAAGTGACATCTTGGGTCTTCACTTCCACGGTTTAAACGTTGGGAATAGTCAAATGGTCCGCGATACACACGGGGACATCAATTGATGCTATACTGCAAGGCACTGTCGAGTTTTGGGAGTAGTTTGGATCTAAATGGGACTGATCAAAACCGCCACTCAGCATCAATGATAAAATCGCGAGAGGAATCCGTCAAGATGGAGGCGTCGTGTAATGGGACATGGCCGAGTTATAACTGCCCACAAACATGATGCACACGTCGCAACAGATTCAATGCTATCATCATTGAATGACCTCTTGGCCCCCACGATCTTCTTCACTTTCACACCGAGCCGCACAACCCACGGTACCGCATTGCGACTTTAACCGCCAAAGCAACCAATAACAAGTGCTGAAACAGTGGTGGCACGGCCACGAAGCAAATGCTAGATGGCCTACCTTCAGAGGCCATGGTCGCCTGGCCCGACTTCAGGACCATAAAAGCACATTGATCGCAATACGCGCTCGCTCGGAGGATCGAACCGAACTTTGAGAACTTGATCAGACGTGGCCAACGCCCAACTCACTTATCCGACGGCTCAGGTGGCATTGGTTTCATAAATATTGTGCCAGCTGGCCGAGTTTAAACACAACGTTGTTGGCGCTGGGTATCGAACACTCCGACAGAACACATACGCTCTCAAGAATACTGTGGTTACATCTACTTCACATGTTGAGGTACTGCTTGGCGGCCAGTCAGGAGTGGCCAAGGATGGGAATTCCCCAGCACCACAAAAGCTGTTTAGAAATCGGCCAGAGAGTTGATTGGGCGAGTACTTTTACACCTAGGTACCTACATATATACATAATCCTCTCCCCGTCCCGGCAGAGGCCATTCGCCCTTGATTCATCTTCGATATTTTCGAGGTTATCAGCATGTGACTGGGGAGGCAAGGAGGCCCGCAAACAAAAGCCTGGTATCCTCAAGGCAGGCATGTGTGGTATAGAAGCGATCCTATAGAAGCAGCCCTACAGCGCGATCAGACGAGTTCAGACGAAACCCAAAAGAACTGCGGAGGCTGGTGTTTCTCGGAATGGCCCGCTGACCCAAGCTGCAGCAGGTCAGCAGCAGCCACTCACGAGACAGCAGGCCCCATGTGCCCTGGGGAAGCCCCCTGCCCGACGTCACAGTGGGGGCTCTGCACCCAGGGGGAGCAAGAGGGAGCTACCCGCTTGGGGAAGCTGACCCCGGTCCCCAGCCCCTCCAAAAGCCCAGGCCACCCCCGCAGTGTTCCTTGGTGGGGATAAGATGGTAAGGCTTCCAAGGTTGTTTTCCTCACCAGAATCACGAACTGCCTCAGATCCTACTCCTTCCTTGCTTTGCATGCATGCGCGTCTTTTCCCAACCACCGTCTTTTTTTTTCCACCACCACCTCGGCGCCACCAAGGACTGGTGATGCACGCCACGGGCAGTATGACAGGTCCAATAAGGACCGCAATGCCCTCGACCCAACCCCCTGGGCCATTTCCCTCGGTTTGTTCCTCTCTGTTTCGTCCCTTCCTTTTTCTCCGTCTCCACTTGGCAGCCGAGTCTTCTTTCTCTGTCAAGTAACAATCGACAGTCTGTCTGTTTGTTCTCTGTTTGTTCTCCGTGGCTCTGTCAGATCAAAGCCTCGAAGTCAGGGCCCAAGCTCCACGTCGATCCTTTTTTTGTGTGGTTGTTGTGCTGTTTCGTCTTGATTCAAGATGCGTCTGCTCAGTCTTCCCGCGCCGCTCCTTGCCATCGCACTTTCTGCTCTCTTCAGGGCCTCAGACTGTCGTCCTCTCGTCGCCGATCAGCAAGAACCAAAAGAAGACCAGCAGCTGGGCAGGTTTCACGCCGCCCTCCGGCCACTCCAGCCGAGGGCGAGCTACTCGATCGTGCCCATCGACGGCGGCAGCCCGGCCACGACAGAAGAGCTGGGCACCACCACCACCGTCGTGCGGACCGTCACCTCGTCGCCGACAGAAATCCCCGAGGTCACCGTCACCACGACCACCTCAAAAGAAAGCACAACCACCGTCACCAAGACGGACATCTCGGTGGTGGCCCCCGAGGCGCCGACCACAGTCACCGCCACGGCTCCTGTTACCATCGTCACCACACACACCGTGACTGACGGGGCGCCGCCATCAACGAGCTCTTCCTCTTCCTCCTCCTCCTCATTCTCTTCGACCGTCTCTAGCGCGCCGCCCAGCTCAGCTGCATCCGAGACAGCGACGAGCTCTATCACAAGCACCTCGGAGACGACCCCGAGTGCCGCACCTACCACCACCATTACCGCTACCACCGCCCAGACATCCTCGACCCTCACATCCTCCTCCTGCTCGACTTCAGAAGAGGTCACATCCAGCACCGCCTATACCCCGACGGCGTCACCACCACCATACCCAACGTCCTCGGGCGCCGGCCTCCCCCCCATATACTCCACCGGCCAGGTCCCGACACCCTCGACCCTGGTCACCAGTACTAGCAGCTCGACCTCGACCTCGACCTCGTACGACAACGGGCAGTGGCACACTACGTACCCCGCCTGGAACGGGACCCGGGTCTAGCGGCGGGCATGGGAAGACTGTTGTCTATACCAGACTGGATAGAGACCAACAAGGACGGCGGCAGGGCCCCGTCACAAGAGAGGGAGGGTCCACGGGTGCGAATGTAAATACGGACCTCAACGATCACGATGCACGTGGGATGTAAAATGACTAAAGATTGTAGGATGAATGATGGGTATAGGTAATGTGTAATCATGTAATAAAAGAGAAGGACAATGATGATAACAGGGCTGGGCTTTTGGTGTCTCCCTTTGGCGGAGCCCATCATCAAACAGCACCGCACCAAGAGCTGGGAGGCGGGTTGTACGGATCATCCGATGAGACTGTGGCATCGATCTCTGTGCTTCGTTCCGTACCGTGTCAGGATATTTGCATGTAATAGATGGGTGGGTAGTATATAGACGGGATATTCCTGGTAATTTACTCGTACATACACTGCTTGAAAGCTTTCCCCCAAGTTGCACCCACTACACTTCACCTCAACATCACAGCAGAGGAATCTTATTAATGGCATTAGCATTCTTATAAGTAGGTACCTAGGTATTCCGTTCCCAAAGCCCAAGAAGAGGAATATGTACAATCGAAAAGGGGGAATAATGCTGCGCGTCAATCATGTCTCATCAACCCAGCCGAGCCCAAACCAAGCCAACCCAAGGAAAAAGCCCACACCCAGAACACAGTCCGCCTGGGCAGGTTAGCGCTCCCCAATACAAGCAATCATCAACCTCTCGTAGTCCCCGCTCGTCTCCCCCTTGATCCGGCGGCTCAGACTCCGCCCGTACCGCTTCTCAAAGGCCCCCTTGACATTCGCCATGTTGGCCCGGTCCCAGTGCGAGCGCACGACCCTCGAGACCAGCAGGTAGTCCTTGGTGCCCGCCCCGGCCATGGCGTCCTCGAGCAGCGCGGCCTGGTGCATGTAGCGGTCCAGCCCGCGGCGCAGCTGGAACAGCAGCGCGTCCTCCATGTGCCCGCTGAACTCCTTGCGGATGACGGTCTCGAGGTCGCGGGCGTATTTCAGGCGGTACTCGTGCGCGATGGCGCGGATCTGGTCGTCGTTGCGCGTCGACAGGATCGAGCACACGCGCATCTCGTCGGTGCCGAGCTTGCCCTCGGTCGCGGCGTAGATGGCGTCGACGTCGCGGTCGACGTCGGGCTTGATCACGGGGGCCGAGTCCTCGGCGCGGCGGGCGGACAGGACGATCTCGAAGTGGCGCTCCGTCTTCATGGAGAGGTCGTCCTTGACGGCGGCCACCAGGTCGCGCTTGAAGGTGTGTTGGTAGGCGGCCTTGATGGCGTTGATGTCGGCGTTGCTGCGCCCGAGCAGCACGTCGTTGAGGGCGCGCTCCTTGGTGCCGGGGCCGGCCATGGCGTCGTGCAGGAGGTGGACGTCGGCCAGGAGGGGCCCGCGGGCGAGCATCATCAGGCCGTACTCGAACCAGCCCGAGGTCTCGCTCTTGAGGTCGGCGACCAGGTTGCGGCGGTGGTTGCGCTGGTAGGCCTCGTTGATGGCGTGGATCTGGAAGGGGTCCTTGTCGGCCAGCTCGCGGATCAGGGCCTTCTCGTCGGTGCCGAAGCCCTTCATGGCCTTCCTCAGGGCGTCGGCGGTCGGGTTCGGGTCCCACTGGATCTGGTGCATGGGGCCGTAGCCGGGAGACGGGGCCGTCGGGGGCCCTGACGGCGGCGGGGCGCCATACTGGGCCTGTCCTCCGTACTGGGCAGGCGGTGGTCGCGGCCCTGGCGGAGGAGGTTGGCTGGGGTAGTAGCCATGTGCGCCCCCTGGTGGCGGTGCGGGCGAGCCGTAGAGTTCAGACGGTGGAGGTCCTGGCGGCGGGGCGCCGTAGCCGCCCTGGTGAGGTGGTGGGGGATGTCCGTAGGGCGAGGGCGGGTATGGAGAGTGGCCCTGGGGAGGATATGGCGGTGCCTGGTTATAGCCCCCGTTGTATCCGTAGCCCCCACCCTGGGGAGGAGGAGGAGGAGGAGCTCCCCACTGACCCTGAGGCGGTGGTTCTGTGGTGGTGTCAGAGATGGTGTTGGGGCTGCTTGCGACGGGGGCGGAAGAGGAAGTCTTGGGTCAAACTTACGTCCGTAGGGTTGATAGGCCCCGTATGACATTATCGATGTGACGTGTGACGTGTGCCGCGAGCTGCGAGCTGAGAGCTGCGAGCTTAGAGCTGCGAGCCGCACTTGATGGAGTGGTCAGACAAACGGTGCTCGAGCTGCACCTGTGGTGATGTTGACTTGGTGTCGCACGAGACCAAGGTGAGTTGCTGTCTGATACCTAATCGAGAAACTTTATTCCAGAAGGCAAGAAAAAAAAAGGGTAGGGATTACAGGTCGACAATCAGCTGTAGGTGTGTGGGTGTAAAGGCGACAGACGGGCTGCAGAAGAGCCCCGGAGACGGGAACAGGAATAATAAGTACTGATGAATGCTCGGCGGTTCGTCACTATCGCTTTCGGGTCATACACAAGTCAAAAGTCGACATGCCTGCAAGCGGGACGGGTGACGGGTCTGCCAAGGTTGGGCTCTGAGGCGCAGTGGCTGTGATTGATCATCAAAAGGACGGCACCAGCTGAAAAGGCGAAAAGCCAGATAACTTGGCCCAACAGGCACGGGCAACAGGCACGGGCACAAACCCACGACCGGTCGGTCCCTCAGTCAGTCGAGGCAGTGTTGCTGCTCCTTCCTGCCGACCAACAAACATGCTAACTTGCTACGGAGTACTTACCCTACCAACCTACCAAACTGCTGCCCCAGGCTGACGTGCAGCGCGGGAAGGATGGGAGTGGCTTGGGCGGACTTCCGCTATGGGACTAGCCTGGCAAGGGTTGTGTCATTGTTCTGCCTGTCTGTCTGTCTGCCTGCCACCTATGTTTATGTTTATTACCAGCAAGCTCAAATTTACCAACAATTTTGCAGTCAATGCATTACACAGCAAGATCAAAATCAATGAGTGCATGTGGACCAGTGTGGAACCACTCATCAAAAGTGGAACTCCCATCGCCAATTCAGGTTCAAGCATCACTGACATGGCAAACATGGAAAGTCAGATGGCCCCGAGTCCCCAATCCCCAATCCCCAATCTGCCCCACCTCCGAATGCTCCTTCCATGTGGCGTGTGGCGCGGGAATAAAACGTCATGGCGTGTGGCTCATGACCGGCTGGCCCGTCCTGCCCGTCCCATCAGCCTTGCAGAGATCGGCTCACTCGACACACGGACCAGGCTCCCTCCACCTGCTGCACGTGCCGTACAAGTGGGCAATCATCTCCGAGTCCTCCATCCCATCGGCCGAGTCAAAGGCGGCTTCGGCCTCCGCTTCTCGGGGTCGGAAGCCCGGCCATGCTGCCACCGTTGTTGTCTACCTCCCTCACTCAATGTCTCTTCCTTTTGAGCACTCACACTCGGAGGATAGCCCAGCTCAGAGTCTGACACCACCTTGGCATTGAATGCTGGACTACCGGCCCTGGCTCAGACAGGGTCAGCCCATTTGACTCGAATCCAGCCTCCAGCACCACAGCAGGTGCGCGCTCCTCGGCCAGCAGCCTGAGTATGGAGCCTGTACCACCTCGGGAACTGCACACTCATCGCACCGCCGGCTGCCAAGGCGGTGTCGGTGTGCATACACATTGTACGACACAAGTCTAGGCCCAAACCGACTGGCTTTTTATGCGTGCCGCCAATGCAGCAGCTCATTTCCATCAAACACTGAACAGCCAGCCCAGCTTGATTGTCAACATGAGTTCTGGACCAGCTGGTGCATCCAAACAAGCTGTGAGGCTGATCTGGTCGCATGCTTATTTGATGAATCTTGTTAAACTTGTAATCAAGACCTTTTGGAGTTTAATTATGCCGTCCTGCTCCCAGCCAATCAACCAGCCATGTCCCTGATACACCCTAATTAAAGTGGGGCTCTAAATTTGCAAGCTCTTTTTCAGGCTGGACAAAAGGGGTTTAGCGTAGTTATGCTGTGTCAAAAATTTAACCTAAGGGGGTTATGTTATAAAAGCTGCTTACCTAGCCCTCTACCCCTCGATGCTCCGCCTCATTTTACACCATTTCCCTTGATAACCCTTGGTTTTTTTCATCCCGCCTTTCCGCATGTGGTCTGCCTAGGGGTACGCGGTTTTCCACTTCCAGCACACGGCCCACCTCGGACGCCCCCTTGCGTTAGACTTCAACGTCGAGTAAGTACAGAGGAAATAAATTCCATGGTCGGAAGTCAACGGGCAGTTTGGCCATTGACAGTTGACCAGTAGCGCAGTAGGCTTTTTCTTTCTCAAGAAGGAGCTGTGGATGAGGACCAGCAGCAGCAACGACGTCCAATCCAAGGTAAGCACACCTACATCGCACTTTCTTATCCTGCAGCGATCTTGTCGCGTTGGCAAAGACGACGCGCTGGGACTTCATCCAAGATTTGGCCCTGCCATCCTGTCTGCCTTTTCCCCCCACGCGGTTTCTACTTGGACCTTGGCTTCAACCTCAAAGCCGCAACGAGGTCCAGCAGAAGCTGAAACTGCGCTGCCAAGGTTGACTGTCTGGTCGCCCATGGTGGGTTTTGCTGCTCCTTCCTGGCCTGCCTCTCAAGACTTTCAAGACTGCAGGTGGTCACGTCCACTCGCGTCGCATGCAGCGCATCGCCAACCCCTCCGACTCCAAACTCTTGGCCTCACCTCGTTCTTCTTTTGCACCCACGGATAGACACACTATCCTCAGCCCTTCTTCTCTGATGGTTTTTCTGACTTCGAGATAGACCAGAATTGCGAAGTAGGTCTGGCACACTCTGGAACCTCGTTTCTCTCCCGCCGTTTGCTGGGATCCAAACCCTGCCTTGAGCGAGGCCTGAGACCCGTTCAAAGGC
Source organism: Diaporthe batatas (assembly GCF_019321695.1). Taxonomy (NCBI): domain Eukaryota; kingdom Fungi; phylum Ascomycota; class Sordariomycetes; order Diaporthales; family Diaporthaceae; genus Diaporthe; species Diaporthe batatas. The sequence continues at coordinate 74,354 of NW_025408565.1, forward strand.
TCAACTCGAAGTGCTTGTTCTCTCTGCTTCTTTTCTTTCGCAAAACCCACCACTATTCATTGGTCGGCTGTCAGCCCACTCGAGGATCATGGCTTCGGCCGACGGCGACGAGAAGCCATCAATGGCTCCCGCACCATCCACCGTCGACCCCATCGTCGACCACGTCGCCGACACCAACGTCGACACGGGCGATGCAACCCCAAAGGACGGTGAGGGCAACATGGCAGAACCCGCAAATGGCATAGTCAATTCCACAGAAAGCAACCAGGAAACCACCAGCCCTTTGCCTGCCGCCGTGCCTGTCGCCGTGCCCGTCGCCAACATGGCCTCGGGCACAGCACCCGCTCCGTTGTCGCCAGCTCCTGCTGCGCCTGGCGATGCACCTGGCAGTGCACCTCCCTCGCCCCCGCGCATTGTCTCGGATATTGCTCCGCCATCCGCCGCCGTCCCCATCCCTCCACGCCCTGCAGCATTCCCTGCCGTGGATCCGGCTCCCGCCGTGGCAGCCCCGACCCGCACGGCGTCCCCCACCGTCAACGGCCTTGGCGCCCGGGCCGGCCGGACCTCGATGAGCAACACTCCTCACCAGTCGCCGGCGCTGCCCTCGGCTCCCATCCCGCTGCGAGCCTCTCCTGCGGCCACCCAGCCGGCCCTGGCCCCGGCCCCGGTCAACAACTTGAACCACATCAACAACACCCACAACACCAGGACCACCAGGTACCAGAACAACCCGACCTGGCGTGCCGAGTCTCCTCGTGATTACAGGCAGCAGCCCCTGGCCCCTGCCGCCACCCCTGCTCCACCTCCTCCTGCTGCTCCCGCCTCGTCCGCCCCTCCTCTTGCCGCTGCTCCCAGCGCCATGAGCTTTCCTTCGCCTGGCCGTGAGCATATCCACGCCGACCAGAAGTTCCTCGACGACAAGACGAGAATCAGCTTCGGCATACACCAGGCCGTCCCCGAGGCCGTGAGACGCTCCGTGCGCGACAACTGGGAGAAGTGCCTGGTCGGCTCTGACTTCCACCAGGCCTTCGTTGTGAGTCCAGTCCAGTCTTTCATCTCATTCCGTCATGATCATGTTTTTATGCTCTCGCCACTTCCTCTACGCCCTTCCTCTCCCCCCACAAGACCAACACACTGCTGTCCCATTCTCTACCCCCTGCAAATACTGTCTGTCATGATCCAAAAGACCAGCCCGCTGACCGGCCGTCCTCGAATGTAGCTCAACGCCAGTATCCACCATGCCACCCCGGCCGCCGTTCAGCGCGGCATACGTGACTTTGGAGGCGCCTTGATCTCCGCTGGACGGGCCCAGATCATCGACACCATGACCCGTGCCGATATCGACGCCGTGGCCTCGCAGATCCTCTCCAAGGCCAGTGAATCTTTCCTCGACGCCGCCCTCCAGCTTCGCCTCAAGTCCATCGACGCCAAGCGCCTCATCAATGCCCTCGCTAGAGCCGAGCGCCTTGGCTATGAACCTAGCGATGTTGTGGACGAGGACGACGATCACGCCATGTCCCTGTCCCCGGTCGACTATGACGAACAGTCGATGCCCGTCCCAACTCCTCAACCCCAGGGCGCGAACCTGCCGCCTATCCAGCCGAGGCCAGCCCCCCTGCCCGATGCACCCTCGGACGACCTCATGTACTGCGATATGTGCTTCCGCAAGTTCGTCTACCGCTCGGCGTATGAGCACCACATCACCAAGAAGGTTTGCACGCGCCTACCTGCTGCTCCCGGCGGTTATAAGTTCTCCTGCCAGCACTGTGGCCAAGGCTTCACCACCATAATGGGTGTCCAGTACCATAACGCCAACAACATCTGCGGCAAGTTCAAGGATCCATGGAGGCCCATGCCGCCGCCGCCCCCTGTCATGCCCCCTGCTACGCCCACCGCCACCAAGTACAAGCCAGAGGCCCCCGCATCCACCCCGGCGGCGGCACCCAAGCTTGTGCCTACCCCCAAGTCTGCGCCCGCGTCGACGCAGGCTGTCGCCCAATCCTCTCCGTCAGGCGGCCCACGCCTCGGAACCCCGGGCCTACACGCACCAAACGGCGCCGTCACCGACCCCTACGCACACCTGTCGCCCGAGCAGCTGGCGGCCATGCAGGAGGAGCTCAGGCAGGCCGAGCTGAGCTACGGTGAGCGCTTCCGGCAGGCCAGGGAGATCCAGGATGACACGGACCGCAAGACCCGGCTCGACGGCCTCTCCAACTCTTTCGGCACGAAGCAGTCCCTGATCCGCAAGAAGTACGGCGTCAGGCTCCGCATGAGGAGGACAAAGGCCGAGATCCAGGCCGAGAGGGATCGCATGCAGTACAAGACGGCCGCCGAGCTCGCAGCAGACAACGGTTTCCCCATCGGAACCCCAGGGCGCCCGGGTCGTCCCCCCGCCTCGACCCCTTCTCGCCCGCCCGCCATTGTCGCACGTCGTTCGAATGGCGGCACCGGTTCCGCCTGGGCGAGCGTCAACCGCCCTGGTGCCCCTGCCGGTGTCCCTGCCTCGCAGCCACCAATGGGCACTGCAGAGCCTCCGTTGGTCGCGGGCGGCAACAAGCGACGCTTCTCTGGGTCCGCCCCGTCCGAGACCAAGCGGGTGGCATACTCCGAGATGGGCGGACTATCCGGCGCCACCGCGGCCCATGTGGAGATGACGGACCCCACCATGCCGCGCGCCACCGCCTCAGCCGCGAGTGCTAAGGGCCTCGGAACGGCTGATGAGCCCATGGCCCTGGATGACAGCGATTCGGACTCGGACGAGGAATCTGACCGCTCTGCCGGCGAGGACATCCCCGCCCAGCTGCCGCCGAGCGTCCGCCAGAGCCTGCAGCAGACCAGCAGCCCGTCGGTGACCCCAGGCCCGCAGCCTGGATAGAGGCCTCGCTCGGGACTGCGGCCAAGGGCTGCAAACTAGTACTTGGCGGGCCGCTTTGGCGAGAGACACTTTGTCTTGCAGAGGCCGGTAACTCCTCGAGTTCGCTTTTGGAATGGGAGGTGGATTATGGATACGACATGAGAGCCGACGAGGCCGAAAGGATTGTTCTGACGAGGCGCAAAGGTCGCCGGCTCAGAACCTAGGAACGCAGGCGAGACATTTCTCTTTTTTTGTCTGGTGTATAAAATCCTTGCACGTGGGAAATCGGAGGTGAAAAGTTTCTGCATATACCCCTCAGCCTGAACTTTGATCATTGCTCATTTTTGGCAGCGAGGTATTTGCATTTAAAAGGAAGCACGTGGGTTCCATGATGCGAACATCGCCGGCGTCTGGCATGAAAATTAGAGGGGGCCTGGGTCTTATGCTGCGGGTTGACTGCTGTGGTCAGACAGCAAACGTCTGGACTCTTGTGGTCCTGGGCTCTTTGAGAGTGGGCGGGCACCTTTGATGGTGTTATGCTGGTGGAGCAATCACACCCGGGCACATTGAGCGCTGCATTGGAACATTGATGAACGTGGCCGGTACTTTGAGGAATGGCCGGCCGCCTTGCTAATTCAGGGAGATACCACAATTATCGTTGCGTTTTGCAGAGCCGGTGGTCTTTGAGTGCTTGACTCTGGCATCAATCGAGTGAATGTGTGCACATGTGACTGGTTCGCTTCGATTCCGCTTACGTTCCGAGGACATACATGGCGCCTTCATACGGCGGTAAACGCGCAAGACCAGTGAATTTGTGAATGAAATGAATCGAGTGATTGCAGTGATTCACGTGGGACGTGCCAGTGGGTGGGGCTCCTGAACGCTGGCACCTCGTAGCCAGGTCTGGACTATGGGCAGGCGTGGGGCGATGCTCCACGTGAAGCGTGCCCAGGTGGGGTTTCCGCTGTTCGGCCGGTTGGGTGAATTAAATAATTGCACCGAATGCGGTCTGAAGGGCTGCCGGAATCTGGTCGACTACAAGAAGCACTCTGTAAGCGATATCAGCACCGTGGATACATTGCTTCATTCCCGCGCGGGACCGGATCCTCCTCGCTTGTGATAACGTTACTAGCCTGTGCTGTGGGGTTGGAACCCACCATCACACCTGCCCTCTCATTTCTCCGGGCGATCACTTCCTAGCTGAGGTCGTGTTTAACCTTCGTCCCTACCTGTGTACCTCAGACTGTGTGTGTAAATGTTTCTGTCTGTCTTGGGGACCGTGGACACACCAGGTTGGAAAGGGAATTAGTTACTCCTACCTAGGCATTCCTCGACGAATCTTCTCTCCTGGACTTCATGCCTTTACGGAGTAGACAGTGCACCTTTTACGGCTGGAACTTGGAATGCCTTGTAAATGGTAAAACGGAAGATTCGGGCTGTATTGAGTCGCATAACAATCAGTTTGCCCTGTCGTGACAGTTATAGTACTGTCAGGCTTTTTTGGATGTGAGAGAAAACTGATGCTGCCAGTGATTCTTCTTAGATACCTAGGTAGTGATTGAACAAAATCCAAGTCCTGCCTACCAAAGCGGCCATGAAGCTGAACAATGCCTGTATGCTGCCGTGCTAGAACAGAGCTGCAGGAAGGGCTGTTTTATGGCACATGTCCATAATTTATCACTCATTTGCTCTACTGACTTTCTCGATTTTCTCCTAGATGTCAAGATCATTTCTCATTTCTTGGTTTCCGTTTCTTTTTGAATGCACCTACCTAGGCAGTTTTGCAGTAGAACAACACAGCGTCAATGATTTTAACGGCCAAAGCATAGACCCATCCCAAGGTTATAAATTTAGTCCTTAGTTTCTTCTTCAGACTAATTCATCTTTATTTTAGTCTAGTTGTTTCGTCTTGATTTAGGAGTCTAACTAAGACCTACCGACCAAGTCATAAATTCTAACTAAAATAAGTAGCTAAAAGAAGTAAATTTATAATACAATAGTTCTATTTCCAGAGACTCGGCAGTGGAGCGGCTATGCTGCAATAGCAAACGGAAGAACCTAAGAAGCTCTCGACAAATCGTGATAGTGGTCGGACGCCGGGCTTGTGCAATACAACACAACTTGTCGTGTCTTGTCTTCTCTGCAGTGCATTGCCGTGCTCCACTTGAGTCAGGGGCTAGCGGTCCATGGTACCTGGTTGGTGGATTTCCCCCGAGGATCACCGTTGCGGAAGTGGGCGTCCGCAGTTCTGGATTGAGGCAAACCGTCCATGTCCGCCGGGGCCGAAGTCCATGGTCATCCTTGAATCTGCGAGGCAGGGGGGTGTCAGGTGGCTTATACACCACATCGTGCGCACATCGCGTACTTTGTCAACTGTCGAGCCCCCTGACTAGTCACCACTTGTGGAAACAAAACAACCAAGTCTAGCCCATGGTCGGCAGTTGCCGCCAGTGCCGTCGATCCACTCTGAAGCTTAACTTTTGGAACAAGCCTCGGCCCAGGCGGGCGTCATTGGGGATAGCGGTTTGGAAGGAAATTGGCGTCGGATCACCACGCTCGGACAAAGTGATCCACACCACGGAGATGTGGCCTGCTATTCTGACCACAGCGAATGACTTGCTATGCTACACTAAGACGGATGGGCATGTTGGCCCGGAGGTAGTCCAGCGAAGCAATCTCGTAGGTGGAATCATGACCGTAGCCCCCGAGTAGAATAAATATTCACGTCTATTCCGGCGAGTTGATCATTGCCCTTCTTGTCCATCTGCGATACTCTCCAGAACATATCTACCAGAGGAGACCTCCTACCTCTTCACCGCACTCATTCCCTCCCGACTTACAGTTCTTTGTTCAGCGCCTCAAGTTCGTCAACATGAAGTTCAACGCAGCACTTTCCAGCGTCCTGCTGGCGGCCTCCGCCGCCGTCGCCGCCCCGACGTCAACCCTTCAGGGCGAGCCATCCCGTGTCGACTCGGCCCTCGAGAAGCGTGCAACCACCTTCTGCAGCCAGTGGGGAACCGCAACTGCCGGCCAGTACACATTCTACCAGAACCTCTGGGGACAGGCCTCGGCCACCTCGGGCTCGCAGTGCACCACCTTCAACGACCTGCAGAGCAACACGGTCTCGTGGTCCACGTCGTGGACATGGGCCGGCGGCCAGGGCCAGGTCAAGTCGTTCCCCTGCGTCGCCGTTGAGAAGGTGAACAAGCAGCTGAGCGCTGTGTCGACCATCAACTCGGTCTGGAAGTGGGGGTACGTATGATAGTTGCAGACTCCAAACGCCTCCTTCGTCTCACTTGCGATTCAAAAGAAAAAAGCTAACCAAAACCCTTACCACCTATCAGCTACACCGGCTCCAATATGGTCGCAGACGTCTCGTACGACCTGTGGCTGTCGACCTCGTCGGGCGGCGCCAACAAGTACGAGATCATGGTCTGGCTGGCGGCCTACGGCGGCGCCGGCCCCATCTCCAGCACGGGGTCCACGCCGGTCGCGACCACCACCATCGCGGGCCACACCTGGAAGCTCTTCAAGGGCCCCAACGGCGACACGACCGTCTTCTCGTTCGTTGCTGACTCCACCGTCACCAACTTCTCCGGCGACCTGAACCTCTTCTTCAAGTACCTCGTCAGCAACCAGGGCCTGTCCAACTCCCTGTGGATCACCTCCCTGCAGGCCGGCACTGAGCCCTTCACCGGCTCCAACGCCGTCATGACTACCTCGGCTTACACCATCAGCGTGCGATAAGTGTAGCAACCCGCAAAGCCAAGCCAGCTGTCTGTTCCTCACTGTCATTGGGACAGGAGGATGGTTGAGGCCCTTACTGGCAATGGGCTGCAGTGGGCGGTGGAGGATTGGCTGTTGTTTCCTGTACATAGTTACTATCTTGTTGGTGTAAATACACTAGTTGTACCCTCATGATGAGAGGCTATGCAACATTTTCAAAGCATCATGACCCAGTGCCATAAACAATAGGAAATGACCTGTGAAAGGTTGACTATCCTTCACTCTATGCCGTATTTATAGTATGGTGCAGAATTGTGCCTGGCCCGTTCTTATTTCAATCGCATGTGGCAAGAGTCCTTGGTCGAGCTCATAATAAGTGTACAGAAGCCGGATTATTATTTCTGAGGCCTCTCGGGCCTGCTACCCATGGCGCTCTTCCACACCACAATCACATGCTTGTTTAATTTGTCAATTGTCTTGTCTTCGTCACAACTTGGATATGTGGCACAAGTGAGCCCGGAAACCCTTTTCAATCACGTGGGCCAGCAAATGGATCATTGTCAGGATCCGTTACACGCGTGTACTCCATCCGATCCGCAACATCCTTCGCGACATCAGCCCCGTAGACATCCTCAATCCAAGCGAACGTCACATCTATCCCGGCACTGATACCCGATGACGTCCAGATGTTCCCATCGTTGACCCAACGCGCCCGATGAACCCAGTCCACCTGCGGCCGCAGCGCCGTCGTCTCCTCCCACGCCAGCTTGTTCGTCGTCGCGCGCCTCCCGTCGAGCACGCCGCTCCGTGCGGCAAGCCCAGCCCCCGTGCACACGGTGATGAGGTACTGAAGCGAGTCGAACCTCTCCCGTATGAAGCCAATGGCCTCGGATATGGCTGGCGACCGCGCCCTTGTGCCCTGGCCGCCCGGGACGACCAGCACGTCCAGGTCCGGTGCCGTCGAGAAGGTGTGGGTTGGCAGGATGGTGGTTCCGAACCCGGGGGACTTGGAGGGGCCCGGTTGGATGCCGCCGCTGTCTGGGGGTGTCAATCTCTTTGTGGACACCGGGTCCATGGTGGCAGCGATGATGTATAGGTTCATGTTGTAGGAGCGCGACAGCAGGCTGAGCGCGTCCAGGGGGCCGAACACGTCTAGCAGCTGGAAGGCTGGGAAGACGATGACGCCAAAGTTGACCGGCTTGGGCCTTGCATTGCCCGATGTGTGGGTTTCTGAGGGGACTCGGTCAGTCTTTGCTCATAAGATGCATGTACTAAAGCCTGTCTATGAGTGGCTGTTATTAAGGATGAAGGGATACACGGCTGACCGAATTTTCTCACGAGCATGTTTGCGGCTTTCTTTGCCGGCGAATTGGTTTCCAGATGTGAAGGGCCTGCAGCGTTTGAGCCGTGGCCGATTTCGCTGCTCGGTGGGAAGTGCAACCTTGGAAGTGAGGCTGTGATGCTGCGCCGTGATTTATGGATTAGGCGATCGACGTCAAGGCGCCGGCTTCTAGTTGATACTTTCCGAGGGTGGATCGTGTCTGCTTAATTACCCGCAGTCGGCGTTTGCCAAGCTGCTTGCGTCAGCGCTTGGGGACTGGAGTTGCGCCGGTTGCGCGATCGGACCAGCTTATAAATGATGTTTCGTCGCGTTATGCCCGGAGCATCACGGGAGTTGGGAACCCAACGTTATCCCGCGGTGCAGCTATTGTAGGGAGACTTATCAGATGCCGTGCACAATAAATAGCAGAAGATTTTACATAATTTTACACTTACGCAAGTCAATAGGCGTTTGCCCTCCGAGTCCTTCAGTCTGGCCCATTTCGCTTTCTGTAACCCTTTGCTCCCTCTGTCAAATACCTAGTTACTGATTAATAAATCGTGAGCATTGGTAATCGATGGCTGGTTGAGAGCGAATATTGCTAGAGAAGTGTCTTTGGAGACAATTGCCTTTTACTCAGGTCTATATCAACCTATGTCGGTGAGAGGGGGCAAGCCTTGCCTCAGCGGGACAGGCTCCCCTGTAGCGGACTCGCTATCTTGCCCTTGGGCTACGGATTTCTGGACCAATTGTGCTCTGGCGGGCTCCTCAACCGTAGGTGATAACACCTGCTGTGCTGGTGCTGGAGCCTCGGCCATCTCCGGATCCACCTCTGCAGCCCTCGTCCTAGTGGTGAAAACGGCCGACTTAACGCTCGACTTGATCGTCAACAACGAGCTGTGCAGTAAGCTGCTGCCAAAGAACCAGCTTCCCATTAGCCTCCTCCTCCTCCCCCTCTCCATGGCCGCAATCTCCTCCTCCGCATCGCGCTGCTGGTCATCCGCCGGTCGGCCGACGTAGACGCCCCTCGTCCAGAAACCAGGTCTAAACATCGGGCTCAATACCGGAGCTGTAACTGCCAGCAAAGCTATCACAGTCTCCCTGTAGCCCCACAGGTTGATGTTGAGGACGCTCGGCGTGCCGGTGAGTGTCAAGGCGGCGCGGATGATGGCGGCGGAGATGACAAATAGGCCGCCACATAGCAGGAGGGTGACGCCGATGCGCTTCCACAATGGTATCCGGAGTTGCCAGATCATCGGCGCGGGAATGGTCAAGATGGCCATGTCAGTTGAAATGTTGAGTGCGGCCAGGGCCTTGAAGTTCTGAGCTCGAAAAATGCACTCCTCGCCGGGCAGCGGGCGGATGGTCCAGTTATTGCGGAAAGGTCGGCATGTTGAGCTCACGGCGATTATCAGTGCGGCCCATGTAACGCCGCAAAATACGAATAGGAACTTGAGGGTTCGCTCCTTTATCAGACCCAAGGTCAGGCGGCGGTAAAAGAAGAGGATACAGAACTTCAAGACCCAGACGAAACCTGGATAGGTGTACCAGGTCACGAATTCCATCTTGCTGCCCATTTCGAGGATGCGTACGTCTGCATCGCTGAGTGAGGTGACCTCGTCGGCTGTCACGTCGATGTTTCCTCCGGTGTAGTAGGCGAAATAGCCCATGGTGGTGTCGACGGTGTACAGACCCATAGACTATGCCGGTGTGGGAGAGCTTGTTAACACTCACAGATGCTCCAAGGGTCCTTCATGGCGAAGCTTCATACAATTATGGACAAGTAGTCGTCACCTTGGTATCCCTGTATGCCTACTGTACGGAGTCTGACAACATGACGAAGGATGAGGATCAATATACCGAGCGCGTACCAAGTCTGTCGGTGAGTTAGTCGCTTCCGGCGGTGGATGATTTGGGCGGGTAGGAAATGGTCCTCTGCTGCAAACGCTTACCCAGATCTCGGGTACATATCCACCATTTGTCTCCAGCTTCACCGCTGAGCTCGGGTGCGGAGGCACCATTTTGTCTTGACCAAGGGCGAGCTGACAGGCAGGTTGTCTACAAAGAACCTAGAGCCTGCAAAGGCAGTTCGACAATAATAATAGCAAGCAGTTTATTCCGCCCAGTAAAGCGTCTGTTGCCATGCGTGAGGTCAAGGATGAATCATTCATCAACATCGAAAACACTTCAGGGCCCGAGACCACGCGGACACAGAGCGCGCATGCTTGCGGGATATTTGGCTCGCTCCGGGAACCTTGCAGTTTTCGGCACCCGGATACATGGTGGCAATGCATCCCACATCAGATCGCAGCCTTTGGGTAGTTTGGACTGCGCTGCTTGACTCGGTCACTGCAATCACTGTGGGCAACGGGTGAGGTCCTCAAGAAAACGAGGCGCCAAGGAACCCATGGATTGGCTAAAGCTTAATGAGACATCAGAGCCTCTGATCTGCGGAATAGTGAGGGAGCTACATTCCCCGCAAGCTTGGTTGATCTCATTCTTTCAGAGGAAGAACGTGCCGATGACTATACTCGACTTCATAGGCGAATGGCTCATTCTCATCCAGAACCCCCTTGTTAGGTACCTGCTATGGGGCGGCGGTCGTGACATTTTGCTGGCACCCGTGGACGTCGTCTGCGTAGGTGCTGGGAACATTTAAGATGCCTATAGTGCTAGGAAACGCAAAAGACACTTTAGCTTCCGATCAATAAAGATCAGAGTTTTCAGATCCTACCATTCGGGTCTTCGCTTGTCTGGGACACGTGCAGGCAAGCAGGAATGGGGCACCCGGGAGCACATAGCACACGCGGCGTTCTCGCCGGTGAGGGGCAGGCGGACCGTAGACCGCACGACTGTATTCATCGAGGGTCTGGTTGCCGGATGCGGAGAGAGGTTCAATTTCCACGACACTGTACTCAAATTTGAGAAGTTCGCAAGCAACATACCGACCGTATGGCACAGATTTGAAGTGGATAGGAGAACGCTAAAGCAAATAATAGACAACCATGTTAAGAAAGATTCAGTCAAAACTCGTCCGGCTTATACTGCACTGTCGATATCTAGAGACAGGTAAGGACGTCGAAGTGGGGGCAGGGGGCAGTGTACAAAAGGACAAGATGTATCCGAACACCCCTAGGTACCATCAAAATAGACAATACTTGTTCAAAAGTCGGGGGTGTTAGCTTTTTCTTACCTAGGTAATTAAACCTTTTTAAAGTCAAGTTTCACATCAAAGCATTAGCTTCAACTTTAATTTAAACATGGAATGATAACTTCAAGCTATCTCTACGCTCATATATCATTGTGAATGTTTTACACTTATGTTTATGCGGTGACTGTACTATTGAAGCCTACATGGGTGGTATGATGGGGGGATGAGACTCTTTGTAGGTTGCTGAGGGCCGAACTTTGGGTGCAATACTGCAATATTCACTCCGTCAACGACTTAGGGTTTGTTCTTCCCCGTGGCTCCGAGACAATGATCTTTTCAAGGCATGTTTCGACGTATTCAAATGTGACTGAGGCCCAAAATTAGGGCCCGTCGGCTCAGAAGACTCCAAAGTCAGGCAGTTTTGATCAGTGCCTCCGCTTCTGCGATGTTATTTCACATTCTGGGAATCGTCCAAATCAGACTATCGATGCTGAGTTTTCCATGGTCGCTTGAGCCCCGCGACGTCTCCCAGGCTTTAGCAGCTTCTAGTCCTTCTCGCTCCGAATCCTCCAGGCTTCCCTGTTCCCGCAGCACCACTGACAGATCTGTCCCAGCAAGTAACCCCTCTGGGTGCAGAGATTCATGTCTCTCCTCATGTCATCGAAGAATTGGGATGTTGCAGTAGATGTTTTCAGCCTCTTTGAACTTCTCGGCCTGTTTCGTGCCCTGATGTCCGAGACACACAGCCAGATTACCCTTAACCATGCCAAGGTGGTTATTGCTGCACGGTAGTAGTTATCTGCTGTGGCTGTTCAGTGCTGATCGCAAATTCTTCTCCGCCGCTTCATACTCTGCGCGCTGTATCTGCAAGTCAACCAATTTCGTAAGGCTGGCGACTGAGTCAGGACGCCCATTCCTAGTGAGAACGGAAATTTGCGCACCCAGAATCAGAAGGCGCGCACCCTCCCTACTATTTAACCAATTAGAGTATAGAACCTTAAAGTCCTCATAACTTCAATAAATAAGTATTCTTCGCGATTTTAGGGGCTATAAATAGGGTGGGTTGGTCCTTTGGGAACTCGGGTCGTGCCTACCTAGGTACCGACCCTACTTACAGCCCTTCGCTACTTAGTATGCTTCGCGCTTTGGGGCTCGCCCCCTTCGCCCTAGCTGGCCCTTTCGTAGAAAACGTCTTATATTCTATACCTCTTAGTTAGTAGATAGGTGTGCGCCTTTTGATTCTGGGTGTGTGAATTTCCGTTCTCTTTCTAGCAAAGTTTTACTTGACTCCAAGACGCGCAACAAGATCCATGTCCTCGGCTTCCTCATGTTGACCTTCCCGTGGAAGGATACCATCTACCCTGGTCTGGCTTGTCAGACTATCTGCATGGGTTTCGACAAGCAGTTCTATTCTTCTCGCGAAGAACTTTCTCCGTCGGGATTTCTTCCTCGATTCATTTATCTTGCTTTTCTTTTAGAAGGGCAGGGTTTGGACACACTCTCAAGCGTCTCTGGGTGGTCCAAAGTCAAGGTCTTCTTTCTAATGTCAAGTGCCTCGCTAGCCAGTTCGGTCGCCTTGTCATAGTCCCCGTCTCTTTTCAGAGTGGGTGCCAGTGAACGACTCTAGGGCTTTGCTTCTTAGATTCTCGGTCTTTCGATCGTTGGCAGGCGACTGGGGATGCCGCATAATCTCCTTATTCGCTGTCCTCGCCGGACGATACAAGGTCTACCCTTTCAAGGCCACTACTCACATAGCCTTGCCAGCTAGAGAGTAAAGAGGGATTCAGGACCGAAATGTGTGGTCCTGCCTTTCCCAGCCCTCTTTGATAGCCACGCAGTATGGGCCGTGGTTTTCCATTATGCCGGCTTGACTGTTCCGTCATACTCAATGTCTCTGGGAATTCCACTCGGGCAAACCTCCACAACACCTCTGTCCTCAGATGTCCTGGACCGCACGTGTGGATACTATCTCCACGAACCACTGAAATTGGGGACACAGCTCAGAACGCACTCCACGATGGTAAGAAACCTTCACGTAACTAGGTGCGCCAGAGGCTCGAGCCACCATCAGCGTGAGTGCATGTGATCTGGTCTGCTAGTCTGCCGGCTCCTGTGAGAGGGTGAGAGTCTCCAGGACGGAAGTGGCAAGACGACACCGCGATGTGTTGTCCCGCAAAGTCAAAGGCGTGGAGAAAAGTGGGAAACCGGTGAGTAAATGTAGGAATCAAAGGGTTGGGCGTGATTTAGCCATGCGGCGTTACCTTGGGCTCTGCTCAGCTCTGTGAGCCACTTTGGCTACAACCTTGAGCTGGTGATCACCTAGGCATGACTACAGGAGATGCTAAGACGCCACCACCCGGGACCTCGGGAGATCAAGTACTTAAGCAGGACAATGACGCTGCTGACTGCAGCCTGTAGGCGCAACAAGTCCAGGTGTACTGATTTCAGTGGCCAGCTGGCTGGTGGCTTGTATTGCATGGAAACTTGACAGTGAGAAGACTAATGATGAAGGGTAGCTACAGCCTGCATAATGAAATGCATGCCAAGGCTCACTATCATCTGCAACATTGAGTTCTTCCCCTATCGGCGGCCGGTAGGCAATAAGGTACATGTATCAGGCTTCCTAAAATGTGCGAATATAAAAGCGAGGTACTCAATTCTTTTTAGGGTCTTTTCCCGTCCATCGCGTCTACTAATGAAGGACGGCATTTACTACAATACCGACCGGCTGTGCCTCTGGAACTCACGTCACACCTCTCACGGCGTTGGCCCCTGGTCAGCTTGGCCCGGCTTTTCAGTCACGTACTAGATTGGCCCGAGTACGGCCACCTAGGCCGGCAAATGGGCGAGTTATACAAATACTACTCGTTGAGACTTGACAATGCTCATCCACGGTGAACCCGGTGGGGCTCGTCGAACGACTGAGAGCACTTGACAAAGGAAGAGCATTTGCAAGCCCAGGCCATCCTCAACTCGAACATCACAATGTTTGCAGGCGAAAAAGCGCTTTCCGAAGATTTCAAGATGATAAACGAGGATGCTTCCGCCCACTTACATTAGAAGAAATGGATGGCACGCGCACGAGATATGGCGATCGCAATTGTCTCCGTGCTGACAAGAGGCAATGAGAACAAAATCTTTCAAGCACAACCCATCTATCTGAAAAGCGTAAGAAAGCCAAATTAATCGACTATTCCGAGAGCCACGTGAAGGAACTCGTGGAAAGGATGAGCAGCCTGACTACAGAACTGATTGACCTTTTGTCGACTGCCAAAGGAAATGTGCTGTCGAGATATGGGAACTTATAGAGATCCTTCGAGGGTTGAGAGAAGTCATCAATGAACAAAACAATATCTTGACCACTGAGTTAAAGATAGCCAAGATGCCTGTTCCCGTGCTAAGTACTCCTAATTTCAACACCGTCGGCAGAAGACAGTTGTGATATCACCCGTGTGTGTGATTTGATACAAGCACAATTCGGGAAGGTGCTGGACCACTCGAAATGCAAGAAATAAAAGCTAACCCATGGAACAATTCGCGAGGGAACACAGTCGGTGTGCAGGGCGAAGCAGTTCATGGAGGGGTCACTCGGCCAGTCGGGAGGGGTTGAGGTCGGGAGGGTGGGCTCTTGCAAATAAGGCACCCAATCAGACCCAGCAGACCACGGATTCCATATGGTTCTGTGTATGCAATGCACATGTAGAGGTGCAATGACGCCGCCGTAAGCAGTATTACCTGTTGTCAGAAGGGAAGACGTGGTCGAGACTCCCCCGTTGTTTGACTCTTTTCATTTTGCCGTTCTGAGGCTCACTAGCCTCAAGTATTATGTGTCTCGATCCCGAGACCCAAAACAAGCTTTCAGCACCTTGAGAAGGAATGTTCGACACAAATCGAACTGGTCATATCACTCTTATGCTGTCCTCTACACACCATCTGAACGACCTCTTTGCAACCTTTCCTGTCTGTGCCTAGTAGACAGAATTTTCACCTATCTAGTGTCATGGAGCCCAACTATGTGACCGCGATCATAATCATAGTACTCGTCACCACCGCCGTCGCTGTAACAGGATGCTTATACAGCGGGATTCTGAACTGCACGCGGTTGGGTTTCCGACGCCAACGGCGAGTGTCCAGCCGCTTCTCGAGCGGGACATGGCCCTCTGATGAAGAGTATGGAGGCAGGGGGTTCGCCGGACTCGACGGCTACTACCACGGCGGAGGAGGCCATGCGCAACCCATGCGCCCGCCCGCAGGCTTTCGGGATGGGGGCTTTGGAGGTGCGGTTAACGTTCCTCCTCTTCCTCCTCAAACGTTCCGACCTCCTGCTGGTTGGGGCAACCGTAAGTCGCCATTTTGCAGTTGAGACCAGCCAGAGCTGACTTTCATGAGACTGAGCCCTTGTCCACGTTGATCCGAGAGACCGCATCGGTGATCGTCGACACAGGAAGCGTCGACACACGCTGAGGCAGACGCATAGGTCGGGCAGTCGGGGCCTTTCTAGGAGATAGATCATTTTAGGATGATTAGCTAGATAGGATTTAGGATTAGAAATTCTATTATCTAACTCTTCTTATTAAATATTAACTAATAATTATATATTAAATAATTATAAATATAAAATTAACTTAAAATTATATTATTTTTAAATAATAAAAAGTTTATAATTATAAATATAATTAAAATTAAAATTCTTTATATAATTTATTTAAATATTTTTATACTTTTAATAATAAATTTAAAGCTAATATTTATACATTTAGTAAGTTAATCTATACACTTAATATTTTCTTTTTATACACTTAATACCTAGTTTTATATATAAAACTTATATAAAACTATATACCTAACTAAGATTCTTTAAATTTTTAATATTTTAAGTATAAACCTCTTTTATAACTCTTTTGCCTTTATTTTTTAATAGCTCTTCTAATATACCTTCTAATATACCTTTTAATATACCTTTTAAGCTATATATATTTAAGTATTAATTAAGTATTTAAATATTAATTAAACGTTAAAAGGTTAGAAGTTTAAAGTGTTAGAGGGTTAGAAAGGGTATTAAAAGGTTAGAAAGAGTATAGTCTTTATCTTTACCTTTTTAACTTCTAGCTTTCTAGTATTTAGTTAGTATTTAAATGCTTAGTTAGTACTTGAATGTGTGTAGCTTAGAAAGCCTGTTAGAAGGTCTACTAGAAGGGCTGCTAGAAGGGCTGCTAGAAGGCGTGCTAGAAGGGCTGCTAGAAGGGCTACTAGAAGGTGTACTAGAAGGTGTGCTAGAAGGTGTGCTAGAAGGGCTACTAGAAAGTAAAGGTGAAAAGTATTAAAAATTAAAAAAAAAACTTATATTATAAAGTTACTTAATACTAACTTAGAAAATACTTATAAATATAAGAGAGTTATTAAGAAAAGTAGGTATTAAATATATAAATTAACTTATTAAATATATAAATATTAGTTTATAAATTTATTATTAATATTAAATATTAATAATTTTAAAAATAAGTTTAATTTTAAATTTAATTTATTTAAATTAAAATTATAATTATTTTAAAAAAATTATTATAAATTTATAATTATTTTTATAATAACTTATTATTATTAATATAAAATATTATTATTATTATTATTTTAAAAATAATATTTTTATATAATATTAATTTTTAATATATTTAACTTTAATTATTATAGGTGAATTAAAGGTATATATCTATAACTAGAGCCCCTTCTAAAGGGAGAGCCGAAGGGCAGAAGAAGTAACCCTAACCCTCGGCCCTCGGACACGGTTGGTGCGGCGTGGTTACTGTGGTAAGGTTGGCAAACAAGATTGCAGTGGTGTTTTAGTTGGCGGGCCCCGTGAGATTGGACCCCTAGACGCTCGGGACCCTTGGCCCGTTGCAGGCATGGACCCGGGTGTGGCGAGGTGGGCGGGGTGATTTACACGAGACCAACAAGTCATGTTTATTATTACATAGTACAGCTTTGGCGTTGGTTGCCCGTGCAGCGGTGATTGCAGTGGTGTAATAATAGCAAGTGACGGAATCGATGTGGGAATAGTATCAGAACAGTCCTCTTGGCGAGGAAGAGGCACCCGACCAACGGAAACGTTTGGGTTTGTGTGTGTACTTTGTCACACCAGCGAGCGAGCTGAGGGGCCGGGCATGTCGCCACGAAGGCCCCAACTCTGTTCTTGTTGCTGTTGTTGCTGTGTTGCCGTTATGATCATTTGGTGGGGAACCTCGGGAGGAAGGTGGCTGGCTATGTACGTACTGCAGGTAATAAGTTTGTACAGGATTCACCCCTAAACTTTGTCACTCGGGGACTTCACCCATGAAAAAATACGACCTTAACAGACCAATCAGATCTTCTCTTTCTACTCTTAAACGGTGACTTCTATACCGTTACGCTCACTACCGTTATATTACACCTAAGTACTTTACTTTCCTAGTAATCCTACCTTAGAACCTAGTACTACTATGTTCCTTTTTATAGTTTTAAGGTAGCCGGGGTATCCATTTCTAGCCTCTTGGAAGTCACTCTTTGACAAAGATTAGGGGTCTACCCTGTATTTATTATTAGACCAGACTTGGTTGTTGGGCACCCTTTTGGGGTGCGGCTGGGACGAACGGGTGCACGCGGCGATGCGAACCTGTCACCCATCACTGGCATGCTGCCTGTCAGACGGGCAATATTTGAACTGCCCAGGTGGTGCAGCTCAGCTGGGACTGCACGTGCAGAAGTACGGTACAGATTGCAGTTGATGTCGCTCATGTCGCGTGGCTGAGACGGCAGACCACAGGAGGTTGGTTCAATGTTAGTCTAGTTGGTTACTGATAGATAGACGCTGGGTTTCAGCCCTACCACTGGCTGGGGGGGGGGGTTGTATGTCTCTGTGTTTGTGTTTGTGTCTGTGTCCGCGTTCGCGTGTGTGTGTGTGTGTGTTCGTCTGTGGCGTGTGTTCGTCGTGTGTGGTGCGTGTCTGTTCTGTCTGGCGATGGAACATGCACAGCCAGTCGTCGTGCTGCAACCAACACCACCTACAGACGGCGGCAGGGCGGCAAAAAGACCCACGCCTGTCCTGTCTCGGGATGGCCTTGCGCAATGTCGCCTTCTCATCGAATGACTGGCCAGGGTCGCATCGTCCCGACTCCGGTGGTTGAGGGGATGGGTGGATGGGATGGGATTGACTCCAGACGGATTTCAGGTTTTCCTGGCAACCTGGTCGGCAGGTCGGGTTCATCATGGCGGTGCAGGATGCAGGTGCCGAGCCTGCGAGCCTGCGAGTGTGTGGCGGATTGGCAGATTGGCCTCCCATGATCGTCAGGGCTGCCTCCAGCTGCCATTCTAGCAGATCCAGATGATCCTTCCGGCTGCCCGCCCCATCTGTCTGTCTGTTCGGACGAGAGGCCAACTGGCTACAGTTCTTGTTTTCTAACCCTTTTTATTTTTCCATCCAGTGAGCTGTCAATAATAATAATAATACTGGGCCCCAGTCTCGTCCATAATCGCGCACTTCAAGGTTGCTCGGACATGTCGTTTCGCCCTCGTCGGGCCACGTCCAGCCGTCACATCACATCTACGACCCTCCAATAAAACCATCAGTCGGTCCACCTCGGCAGTCAATCAATCAACAAGTCAATCGATCAATAAACCAATCTGTGCAGTGCAGACCCAGTCCACAATTCAGCTGACCACCACCGTCGTCGCCCCACCGTCCTCATTTCGAACCAAATCAATTCAATCTTGTTTTGATCCTTTTTGGTCGTGGACAAACCCACCTCTCCTCTAGGCCCTCTCGTGTCTTGGCCAGACTTCATCTGATCTTTCCGCACCATTGCGAAGCACAGTCCACCGCAAAAAGAAGCACATGCGTACCCGCACCCAAGCGCAAATCCACCCGGCCCACTCTCGAACCGCAAGCGCCCCGCCCACATCCGATCTCTTGGTTTCACGGGCTCTGCGGCTACTGTTCGGGGGCGAGATTGCAGTGCTCACTGCTCGGAGGAGGGAACAGAAAGAGGACAGGCAGGAAGGCAGGAAGGCAGACAGGCAGACAGGCAGACTTACACACCATACTACATACACATGGTCCGAGTGACGATCAGACATAGCGAGTACGACAGAAGGCATCGCGCAGCCGAGAACGCCACCCGAAACGGCCGGCAGCCTGACCAGGGCAAGCAACACTTGAGGATCGCCGACTAGCTGTGTCAAGAGAGACGACACCCCTCCCGATAGCTGTTTGTCTTCCACAGGCCTGGTCGCTTAGGAAGACACCAGTAAAGTACTGTCGCTTTTACTAGCGAGGGGCACACACACACACACACAAAAAAAAAAGAGCAGGAGCAAGGGAGCAAGGAGCAAGAGGCCAGGAGCCAGGACAGGGAGCCACGGACAGGAGAGGGGGCCAAGCACACTCGATCCAGGCGCCGCCACACCCATTCTCGGTAGTCTGGCAGCTCGTGCTTGCAGTCTTGGTGACCAAGGCTCGTAGCAGGGCGCATTAACTCGGCTCACGGGCCAGAGAGGGGCTTCCCTTCATTTCAAAGGGTCCCTGGGAAATCGCGACAATGTGGGACCGCTTCAGGTCGACGCCAGCAGCCGCAGCGCCGGGCCACCACGACTCGTCGCCTTCCACCTCGACGAGGCAACTGCAGCAGCAGCAGGCACAGCAGCAGCTTCCTTCCTCGACCACCACCAGCGTCCACAACAGCAACAGCAACAGCACCACCAGCTCGCTCCTGACCAACCCTCTTGCCAGCAGCAGCAACCACGGCAACCACAACACCTCCAACAGCTGGCAGCCACGGTCATCCGTCATTGCGCAGCGCCAGCGCCAGCAGCAGCCACACAGCAACAACCGTCAACACCACAACCAGCTGCGATCCGCCTCGACAGACAACTACTACCCCGGCGGCAGCGTGGGCGGACACGGGGGATATCAGTACAGCATCAAGGGAGGCCAGCCCCCGCCCAGGCCACTCAGGGAATTGTGCGTATATTCATCCCATCCCCATCCCTAGTCTATTTCTATACTATCGCCTTGTCACTGCGTCACCCCTCGCTACTCACATGTCCGAGACGACAATACAGGACAAGGAACAACACCAGCTAACCTGTCCACGTACCATCTTGTAGCCAAGTCCCGCCGCCCGTTCACCCCCCTCCACGCCAGCAGACCTTCCCCCAGCAGTCGTCGCGACAACAGCTGCACCCGCCCAGCGCACACGCCCGACACGAGTCCAGGGACTCCCTCGCCGGCCGCCCGACCTCGTCTGTCTACTCCCAGCCCTCGCCCCTGCACACAACCTTTGCGCCCCAGCGAGACCAGCGAGACCAGCGCGAGCAGCCCAACGTCGTGCGACACCATCCACAAGACGGCTTTGACGACGTTTCTCCCCCGAGTTCCCCCGAGTTGTTGTCGCCCGGAAATGTGTATGTAAAAGTAGCTTTTCTTTGACAAGTCGCAAGTGGCCTTGCCTCTGAGGACGTTGGATCGTCCCTCCTGGGCCGGCGCTGGCGGCATTGGTGTTGCACGCTGGGGGCGGCTTGAGACTGGTCAATCCTGTCTCGCGGCCGGGCCTTGCAACCCCTGGCCCGCACCCCATTGTCCTACGCTGGGCGCCCTCTTGGTCTATTGCGCTCTGTGGTTGATTTGAACCCTCTCCTCGTGAAGTACTTGCTAACACTGCCTGCGCTCATCGCTACAGACCAAACCTCGACATCTCCCCCATAGACGAAGAAGACGACCTCGCCTACCGCCAACAACCATTGCCCAAGATGTCTGCCGTCAGTGGTCTCCCCTCCCAGCAGCGGGCCGCCAGCCGACAGGCCGAAACCCCGTCTCCCAATGCTCGATCAAACATCCCCATGATGCGCCGCGAGAAGAGGCAACAGAGGGATGCAGCTGCAGGCCGGCTGAAGGCGTCCCCCAGCCAGGATGCCCTGCGCCAGACACCACCCCGCGAACAACAGCCTCTGCGGCCCATGAACAGCGGCGAAAGATTACGACAGCCCTCGCCAGTCCCACACTCACTCAAGGCCATGGACAGCCGGGAACGGCTGCGGCAGCCCACCGTCGACTACAGCCAGAAGCCAGGCAGCAGCAACGGTCGACCGCGCGGCGAGAAGAACCCGCGGTGGGACCCGATGACGGGAGAGATCGCCATGAACAATGAGAAGTCAAGGCCATCGCAGGTCAAGCCGCTCGAGTTTGCACGTGGTTTCGGGCTGGGAATAACCTCATCGGCAACGGCAGAGCGGGGGCCCACGTCACCAAACCCACCCAGGGGCGCATCGAGTATGAGCGATCGCGTTCGGCAGATGGGTTCGAGGATGGGCGTGGGATCGGGCCTCAAGAACCAGCCCCAACCCCAGCCCGAGAGTAACACCGACCCCGCCGCCGCCGCCTTCACCTCCAACCGGCCGGGCTGGCGAGGCGCATCCGGGCGGACCGCCATCGTGGAGCCCGTCAAGGACAACCCGGAGGTCGCCCCGCTCAAGATCCCACCACGGAGTGACAAGCGGAGCTCGCCACGGCCGTTTGGTGGGCCCAGCCCGAGCCCCAGCCCGAGCCCCAGCCCGAGCCCGAGCCGCGGGCTTCATAGTCCTGGCGGCGGCGGGCTCGGCGGTGTTGATGCTGCCATGTCCAGTCCACCCATCAGTCCTGAAACCCAGCTGAGGGAGCAGGACCAGAAGCAGCAGGCTGCAGGCGAGGCTGCTGCAGGGAAGGGCCCGCTGCTGAGCCCCAGTGGCCTCGGGGGCAGCATGGCCAACACCATCCGAAGAATCATCCCATCCTCGCAGCGCCTCCCTAGTGGAGCGGGAGCGACTGCAACTGCAGTCAGTGCGGGTGTCAGCCAGCAGCAGGGCTATCCCAGCCCGCCCCTTTCCAGCAGCCCCTCGCACCCTGCCACACTGGCCCAGCAACAATCTGCATCTGTCAATGCCAACGGCGGCGCTAATCATGCAACCACTGCTACTGGTGCGGCCGCCGAGCCCGACAGCCACGCATCTGACACCTACCACCGTTCTCAATCATCGTCTCCGTCACCACCGCCTCCGCAATCACAAGAACCGCACTCGCTGTCCTCATCCGCAGAGCCCTCCCCGACTGCGTCCCAGGCACCCATCCGAAGGAAACAGGTTGGTAGCGGCGGGCCTCCTTCGGCACACCTGCACCCAGGCCGCGGCGCGCACCACCAGCCCAAGGAGTCGTTTGCATCATCTGTCTACTCGCAGCAGACCGAGGACGCCGGCCATGCGTACCAGCAGCAGCAGCATCATCCCAGCGACGAAATAGCCCCCAGGCCGACCATCGATATTCGAAACCTCCCTGGAGCAGGCAACGCCGACTCGCCATACGAGCAGCCACCCTCACGTTTCAGCGTAACCACCTACGCGACCTCTGCACACACCTCCACACCCCGCGAATCCCTCGAGCAGTTCGACCGCAATTACTACAACGAGGCCGACGCCCCTCCGCTGCCCACTCCTCCCAAAGACTACGCCATGAACTCGTACCTCGACAGCGACAACGCAAGAAGCACCACCAAACAAACCAAGGGCCCCAGTGTAATGGACCGTAGCCGGCCAAAGACCCGCAACGGCAGCAGCAACTGGGACGACGAGAACGCAGCCCCCGTCAAGATCAGCCTCAGCCAGCCGTGGATGTCGACGTCGGGTGCCAATAGTGCCGGTATCAACGCCCAGAACTCCCCACCGCGGTCCAGGAAAGAAGCACCCCGAGGCCCGCGCGAGCAAGCCCCCAAGGAAGTTCGGGGTCTCCTCGGCCTCCGCAACGACTCGATGAATACCTCGCGCCCCGCCTCCATCCTGTCCGTCGACAAGGCCCTCCCCGCCGCCCCGCCCGAGTTGTCTGCCGAGACCACCAAGGACCGTGTTGCCATGCTCAACGCCCAGCTGCAGAGCCTCGGCAACAGGCGGATCAACATCAACAAGAGCATCAAGCAGATGACGGAGCTCATGCCCCAGGACAACCTGATGGCCACGCCTGAGGTGCTGCGCAAGCGCGAGATGGAGAAGCGCAAGGTGGATGACCTGCAGCAGGAGCTGGCCGACGTGCAGCGGGAGGAGCACGAGCTGGGCATGAAACTGCACCGCGCGTACAAGAAGCTGGATCGGCAGGCGGCCTACGAGCCCACAACGTTGTGGGTCAGACGCGCGACGGGGTGAGTGGCGGGTTGCTTTTTTGTGCCTATTCTTCCTTGACTCTGTTTTTTTGTTTTTTGCTGTTGATTTTTCATCTTGCTCTTCACAAGCTTTTTGCACTCTTCCCTTGATGTTGAGCGACAGCGCTACGATACCTCGCCCGCAAACGACGGGCGGAATGACGGATACCACGCTCTCGAAGAAACTTGCTACCTGTCCATAACATGTTTCCAAGATACTGTACAATATCATCACCATGCGGACCCAAACATCCCGTGGTAGGGTCTCCAACACACCCAAACCTCTCACCCTGTGATATGTGATCGGGATGGCCATACCGTGATATCCATGCCTGTACTAAGAAATCAGTTCACCAGCCCAACAGGGTGTGCTGCTCCTAACAGTTGTGGGTCAGCATCCTGCCAGTGTAGAGTACACCTAAGAAATCCATTACTCGCTTGAGCACATGCACCACATCACTCATGCACGATGACTTACCTTACCCCAAGGGTCCTCCTGCCCCTCAGCAACGTGCTGAGTGGGCAAGCAACCCCATCCAAACGCAGACTCCACCCCCACCCACCTACCTGCCACCACATCCTCCTCCACAACCACGGTCCCTACCTGGGGTAACCTACCCTACCTGCAGCCCACTTCACTCACAGCAAGGACTGCCCTCCCTCCCTCTTCCTCCCCTCCCCACCCTTCCATACACACCACTTTTTTTTTGTATCTTTCGTAGTATCTATCTGTCAGTCAGTCAAGTCCTGCAAACATTGAAGGCAGCTAGCTAACCATGTGTTTTCACCTGTCTAGCGACATTATTTATTCTGCCGTGGGCGGGCTGATTGTCTGCCTGGGCCTCGTGTATTATTTTCGGTATGGGTGGGTGGGGGTGTGAGCTGTGCTTGTATGGCCGCTCCACCAGACCCCGAGATGCTGTCTTCTTGGGGAGACGCGTGGACAGTTAACGGGTCTTACATACTGCCAGCGACACCACTCCCTTGAATTGGATATTCTGGCCGTTTGACTGGGCGGGCAGAGCGTATGGCTAGCAGTTGCGCAATCCCGTTGCACGACGGGGTCGTGGGTGAGTGTGTTTTGTCTTCTTCTTCTCTGTCCCAGCTTCACTTCTGTTACTCTCTTTTCCTTCTTTTCTACAATCTACTTTGGCTATTGATTGATTTGTAATTTGTGCCAGTGGCAATGGTGTTTTCTTCTCCTGGGTAGTACCTACGTACTTACCATCAACCTTTTTTTCTGTTGACTTTTGAGGACTGTTTTCTGGTTAACTATGTAATTGATGCACGAGGATGGAGACGGGCTCTGTACGCCATTTCAGCTTCTTGTTAATTCTTTTTAGAAATCCTTTTTCCATGTACATACATATTTACACCATCACAACTTCTGGTCTCTTTCATCCTTATATTTCATGTATATATGCGTTGTCATGAGCTTCCATGGTGTTGCACCCCGAGGCTGACTGCCTTGCTATGCACGTCTATTCTTATTGTTCATACTTAGCGTTGCGACACAGCGCTGCACATCTATTATTTTTTTAGGCTTTGTGTTTATAATGGCTGAGGCTTTAGATGTATATAATATCATTAATGTTGGTCAATTTATGCATGTCTGGTGTTGAAGCTGATCCATTGCCCTGTTCAACGGAATGGCGGGTTCATCAGGTGGTCGGGAACAACAGTATCCTTCCTGGCGACATCTGCCTAGGGTTGCCTGAGAACCACTGCCTACCGCACGGATAGATCCTGATCTACCGTAGCACCGACGCAGATCCTGTAAATCTACCACAGTAGCACACTGCAACCGTTTCGGCTGCCTCCCTACCGGCGACGTCCCCCATCTTCGGTGAGTAACACCCGAGGCGGGGCCTGCAGGGTGGACACGACCACGGGATCGCGCCACCGTAGGGGCCCGACTAAAGTACCACGTTCTGGCTCGGCTATCGTATTTAGAGCAAAGTGAGTTGTCAAAAACGTGTTTGGTTTCGCCCCAGAGCCAGAGCCTCATCCGAGACCAGACTTCGAGCTACTAGTACTCACTAATGTCGGCCAAGAATGCAGGCGTCGGCACTTCCAACCAATCCATCCAGCAGTGGTTTGACAGCGTCGAACGTGCTGGAAGTTCAGAAAGCTTATATTTACGGTGAGCGTACCGAAGTAGGTGCATACCGCGGCAGTGAGCGAATAATCAGAATGAGTGGTCCCCAGTTCCCCGCCAAAAAAGGGACCCCGGGGCCCCTGGATACGGCCGTGATGAGGCCTTTTTACCTTGCCCTGCTCGCGTATGGCTGCTGGTGGCAGTGAAAAAGTGGGGGCGGAGGGTCTGAAAGGCCGGATGCAGCCAATATGCTTCGTCCACGCGCCTGTTTGACTCTGTGTCCTTACGACGGGGAGGCAGTGACTGGCGAGGCCTCCCCGTCCACCGTATCTCTGGCCGTATTTATAGTCCCGATGAGAGAGCGGTCTTTGGGTGCTTGGGACCTGGTTTCACAACACTCTGCAACTTACCACCATCTGTCATAATACACTTTCCGCGAAACCCAAATTTACAACCATGGATTTCATCAACAAGTTTAAGCACGGCGACGAGTCGGAGCATGAGGAGCACAAGAAGCACGGCGAGACTGAGAGCGAGACCGCCGCTCAGGCCACCGGCTCAACCCAGCAGGAGGAGTCCCACAGCGCGGCTGAAAATGCCGCAGACAAGCACGAGGAGCACGAGGAGCACGAGCACAAGCGGGACTTCCTGGGCAAGCTCATCGGCGGCAGCGGCCACCACAGCAAGCACGGCTCGGGCGACGAAAAGGACAAGGACAAGAGCTTCTTCGACAAGCTGCATAGCAAGGAAGACCGGGAGAGGAAGAACCTGGAGCTCGAGAAGCGGGAGCTGGAGCTCAACTTCGAGCTGGAGCGGGTGCTGAAGGAGCAGAAGGACAACCAGGGCTTCTTCGACCGGCTCAAGGACAAGTTCGACGGCGACGTCGACAAGGAGAAGGTGCTGGAGCACCCGCCCAGGGACGAGGACGGCGAGAAGCCCAGCTTCTTCGACAAGCTGACGGGCAAGGACGAGCGGGAGAAGAAGGCGGTCGAGCTGGAGCGGAAGGAGGCCGAGATCAGGGCCGAGCTGGACAAGGTCAAGCACGACAAGAAGGAGAACCAGGACCTGCTCGAGCGCATCAAGGACAAGCTCGACGGCGAGACCGACGACGAGGAGGAGCGCAAGAAGGCGCACGAGAAGCCGAGCTTCTTTGACAAGATCACCGGCAAGGCCGAGGAGGAGGAGCGCCGGCGCAAGGAGGAGGAGGACAGGAACGCCTTCAAGAAGCTGGGCGACCGCATCAACGAGGGCCTCGGGGGCGGGCACAAGGCCGAGGAGAAGGAGGATTTTCTCGATAAGAGTAAGTGACACACCGTTGCCACCCCCTTAGAGGACCCATTGGATCCCGATGGATAAATGACTCGGGCTGGCTACATATGTACCCTAACTAACATTGCTTTTGCAGCTATCGACGGCTTCCAGGAGCACATCCTCCGCAAGGGCACCCAGAGCAACGAGAGCGCCTTTGAGCAGGCCAAAGACGCACAGATTGCCGCGGCGATCCGGAGTCAGCTGCACCTGAAGGACAAGAAGGATGATCATCATAAGCATTAGGTTGTAGTCTGGACGGTGTGAGTTTCCGTGGCGCGCAAGTCTTGAAACTTGCGGTCAGTAGTTAACACTTAGCATACACTGCATGAATCAAAAAAAAAAATGAATGAACAATTACGTGGACCTAAGGCTTTTCAGGAGTGATGCAACAGGTGGTTAGCAGATATTCTTTGAAGTAGGTCATCCGCCTTGTGATGTGTACCTCAGGTACACAGAAATATGAAGTGTTGCCATCACTTTGACAGGGCTGCTGGTATTGCGGCTGGTTCAACAGCATGCGCATAATTCTGTTAAAAGTGGCAAACAGCAACATGAGTTTGTTACCTATACGATGACACCCAAACATGGGTTCTGATGGTAGCCAGCCCGTAGGGCAAAGTTATGGCGATGAAACAGCTGAGTCGAGACATACTAGAATGACTAACTGAAAACTAAAATCCTAGAAACTAACTTGGTCTGACTAAGAAATTCAGGAGTAGTTTTAGAACCCTGGGAGTTGCTTAACGAGGTTCTAAAATACATTTCCGTAAACTCAAACGCCGTGTCTTTGACTATTTATCCTTGTACTAATATGGAGGCGCCGCATATGACTTGGGACGTACACGGAAGAACTAAACCAGGTATTGATCACCCGTCGAATGTCCCCTTAGTGTTACTCTAACATCAATTCGATTTCATTTGTCACCTTGGGTACTCATAGTGGTTTCGTTTTTAATCCCCATATATATAAAATATATATAGCGCCTTTATATAGTAATAAATACTTAAAACCTAGCGTCTAAAGAAATATAGTATTAATAATAATAAAAAAAGAATATAATATATAAGTATATAGCTAAGCTTTATATTATATAGATAAGGCTAGAAGGCATTACTCTTAATAATACTATATTAAAAAGTTAGTAAAATAGTTATATAGTAAGATTAAAATAATTTTAAAATAGCCCCTATAAGAAGAAAAATCCTATAATATAAGACTTAATAAGCTAACTCTTCCCTATTAATATACTTATTATATAACTATTTAAATCTACTCTTATTAAATAAACTAATATAATCCCTATCCTAAATATATAACTAATAGAATAGTAATACTATAATAATAAACTTATTTAAAAGCCTTTTATATAAATTTTATAAAAAATTAAAACCTTTTAAAAGTTAAATAAAGTTTATTTATTATATATTAAATAAATACTATATAAAGAAAGTAAAAGTTTAAACACTTAAAAGTTAAATCTTTCTTTTTTTAAATATACTACTTTATTATTAAAGATTTATTTACTTCTATATAATATATAAAGAATATAGTAGAAGAGGGAGCCTTATAAGGAAAGTTAATAACTCTATATATAAATAAGTTTAAGGGTATATATTAAATAATTATTAACTTTATATTTAAAGTATAAGTTAATAGTTAGTCTAAAAGTTAAAAAGACAATAAATAGATAAATACATAGTTAAACAAAAAATACAATATGGCCGAAGCCTGGGTACTCGTAATTGTGGCATTGTATCGATCGGAACAGCGGACCAATCATCCGGTGCTAGACCATCATGTCTCAAGGAATAGCAACTCCATCTGGTCCCACCATGTTTCTGTTTTGTCCCTTTGCCCCTTTCTGTGTGCGACCAGAAGTCGTATAGTGAAAATGAGATCGGTCAGCTCCTCCCGCCTTCACCAGGGAGACCAGTCGATCATGACACATTGGACCGAAGCTCCTCCGGGGATCAATGATTAGCTCAGTCCAGGCCTTTCCAGATCTGTTCTTTAGGTTCCATCTAAGGAGATGCGAGGGATGTTGAATCAGTCTCGTGATACTGGGTGATGGCATAGCTGGGCATAACGGCGCACACTCGTAACCTATCAACGATGAGGATCCATTGTATGATAGGCCTGCTTAAGCCGTCGGGTGTAAACGAATCAAGAATGGAACCAATTAGAAGAACGCCCCCTTTAAGAACACATTGCAAGTACCTAGAGATATTAGTATCTGGCAAGTCGGTTGGGGCGCTCATGGCAGCAACGGTGGCGTTTCGGCGGTCCCATCCGGACGTCCCGGTAAAACGGCACGGCGCTCTGCACCACTACCTAGGTGGCTAGGACACCACCTGGCTGGCCTGGCTAGCATCAGCCATGATCCAGTAGCTTCCGGGCCACGCACGTGGAAGTGGTGTGGTTGAGGCGTACTAGCCGGGTCCAGCCGTCGGGTATCTTTCCTTGTTTTTATTTTTGGCGCTTGACATATGTACACTAAATATGCGTGGGTTGCCGTTCCGCGCGTGGGTTACCGTTCCGCGCGTGGGTTACCGTTCCGCGCGTGGGTTGCCGTTCCTGCAGATGCACCCGGCGTCCGGCACACATATGCAAATGCAAATGCGCGTTCCTGCATGGTTTGGCAAAGGAGAAAAAAAAAGGAGCCTCACAGGAGGCGACATCCCCGGGCCCCGGCCCCGGGGAGGCGCAGCGCAGGTGCAGGCGGAGTTGCATCCCGGGGTTCTGCCAGCCCGCTGGCAAGTTACTCTCCTTTTCCCGCGGGTATGTAAGGGCGCGGTGGCCGCCAGGTGTGTCACGGTGTGCGCGCTTGTCAGTCGTGCAGCACGGTCAGTGCAAGGTTTCTTCGTGTTCTGTGGCGGGGGCAAACCTTGTATTGGTTGATTGCCTTTTTTTTTCTTCGCCCCCACTGATTCAGAAGGTTCGCAAGTCACACCAGTTGACTGCCTGGGCAGCTGGGAAAATCATAAACGCATGCAGCTGGACGGTCCAGGCCGGGCCGTGCGGACGGTTGGTAGTGTGTTGAACTGCGTGGAGGATTAGAGTTGTCGATGATCTCACACCGAACATTCAGGAAGAAGTAATAAGCCGGCAGACATTGCGAGGTGAGGTGGTGAATCGTGATGCTCGTGTGATATTAAGTACGGTGAGGTGCAGACAAGCTGAGTCTAATCAATTGATACAATGTGTCATCCCCTTGCTCCCAGAAGAAAAAAAGAAAATTGCCAAAAATCCCCACCACGTCCAAACTCTATAACAGGCTATTATTACATTATCCATCGGCCTTGTTGAGGCTCTTACAGGTTGCCCCGTGTGTCTGTTCTGTGCTGGTCTGTGCTTGATTTCGTCCTGGACTGTCCAGTCCGCCTGGGGGGTATTTTGTGTCTTTGCGCCGTCTATCCCTGTCTATAGCCTTTATTCTAATCCGTATCCTTGTCGCTTGAAAAACTCGTCAGAAGCAAATGGTGTGACTGCCGAACACGTCGGCCCTCTCATGTTCGAGAGAAAGAGTCATGAATGATGGAAGATGCCGAGCACGTTTACGTGGCAACCACCAACTTGAGAAAAAAATCTCCCCGTCGCCATGTCGTGTTTGATCATGGCTCATGGCTTGCCTGTGCCGCAAAACCTCAAAGCCAGAGGACCAGCTTATTTGGGGTTGGGCTTGGGCCTGGGGTTGTTGGTGGCAGA
Organism: Diaporthe batatas; assembly: GCF_019321695.1. Taxonomy (NCBI): domain Eukaryota; kingdom Fungi; phylum Ascomycota; class Sordariomycetes; order Diaporthales; family Diaporthaceae; genus Diaporthe; species Diaporthe batatas. The sequence goes on from NW_025408565.1 coordinate 104,709, forward strand.
GACGTCATATGCACCACGAGGCATATTGAATATAGAGAGCCGAGCCCGAGTTGAGATGAGATGGGTGAGGTGGTGGGTAGGCACGCGACCTGGGCTGCGTGCAATGCAACGTGTGTTGTTTGGATGTGTGCCTCTCAAGGTGAAAACACGTGGGTCCAGGGAAGAACACGAGCCTCAGCTGTAGCGGACAGTTGTTGGTGGAGAGCCGCTTGCCGGGATGTTGGGTGGATGTGAGTGTGGGTATCGGGGAGCCGGCGGAAGATTTTTCTTTTTGACTTCCTTCTAGCGTCCTTCTGGAAGAATGTGCGGGAGACGATGCAACCGAGCAGAGTTTGGTATTGATGAACTAGAATGCAGTGCAGACAGAGAGCGGGAGAGACGGTGGGTGACGGAGAACTGCGTCGAATTCAGAGGCTCGGAAGAGGCCCAGGAGAGAGAAGTGATGCAGACGAGGTGAGAGACGGTGAAGCTGGATGCTGATGCTGGATGAGGTGGGATCTCGAGTTGAGGGAATCCGGAAGACCGAGACCATAATATACTCCACGCAGACAAGTTGTTTCAAGGAAACAACAGGAAAGAAAATTCGAACCGACAAGGGACGACAAGGGACGACAAGGGACGACAAGGGACCTGTTCACCGATCCCTACCCTCCAGGTACCTCATTAGCGGTGAGGCTTTCTTTTCTCCTACGCCGACCACGACACGCGCGAGTCGACTGCAAAGGTTACTGTGCACAGGGGCTCGCCCCACTGCCCACGTACCCGCAGGAATGGAAGGTGAATGGAAGGGATGCTCAAGAGCTTCCAGCACTCGGGGAAGCCATCCGATTCGGCGGCAGGGCTGAAGTACATGTGGGTGCTGCGCACAGAACCACGAGGCCCGGCGTCCGAGAAGGGCTTGACAGTTGGACCGCGAAGAAGTCCAGAGTAACCAGGTAGCATCCTGCCCTTCCCGCCTCCCGTTTCATGAACCGATAACTCGCGTCTGTTTCAACGCCTGCGCACGATCATCCCGTCCTGCATGGTATCTGACTATGTGTGCGAGTCTGCCGTGTGCATGTGCGTATGTATATGTGCATGCCAGTGTGTGCATGTGTGCAAGTCTGCATGTGTGTGTGTGTGTGTGTGTGCATGTGTGGGTATATGCCTGGCGTCGTCGACGTCGCCAAAACTTGTCAACATCAAGGCCTGGGCGCATGAGGAAATCCGTCCCGCGTCAGGGCTGGAACCATGCTGGTTCCACCGGTGAGACAGGCAGCCGACAAAAAGAGCATCATCAACATCCTCAGACGCCTCTTTTTTTCCTTCTGACTCCCCTCTCATCTCACCTCCCTCCCACCGTCCTCTGGTTTTTTCCTCGGCAAAGCCCCTGGTTCGTCCATTCCCGCCGGCTGGGTCCAGAGAAGCCATGTGGCATGTGGATCCCATGGCTTTTGCAGGGGCAGGTCTGGGCGATGCAGGGCACTTCACTGAGGCTGGGCCGCCAACGGGCCATGGCTTTGGGCATGACCGTAACTCTGACTCTTTTCTTTGTGTGTGGTTTGTGGGCAAAATTTTGTTGCATGGCCTGCCTATCTGGAACATGACATGATGGCAGCGGTCTCCGAGACACTCCTGGGAGCATTATTAACAATAATAATAAGCATCTTGGTGCGGCTGCGCACCATTCCAATGCAGAAGCCCGCCTTTTCATCAATGAGGTCAATCAACATGAATGGCCTGGCGGTCGGCCACCCAATTTGAATTAGCCGACCGGTCCGGGACCCCTGGACCGATCTTCAACCACGCACCCGTGTCTCTGAGACATATGTCTATCACTTAGACCTAATAGTCTAGTCTAGTATCTCGTCAGTCGAGGCGGTCTATCCTGCCCATCAATTCCCCGAGCCAGCATCGCAAACTCTTCGATGCTGCTCAATGCTCAACCTCTTGAGCCTGTGCATGTACAATCTTGACGCCATGATCTCTTCGTCAACTTGTGACCAAGGAGAAAAGAAAAGCGCGATCGCGGAGCATACAGCCCAAGGGGAAAAAGAATTAAGGAACGTGCCGTCCCCAACAATGTTCTGCCCGGGTTTGTCCCTCCAGCTGTGTCCCGAATTTTTGTGGCCAGTCAGACGTGCAGCAGCAGGGATTGATGGCCAGTGGGGTTGTCACCGCACTGGGCTGACGCCGCGTCTGGCAGCCAACCAAGTCTACATCTGTTGCGTCTGTGGCGGCGGCTGCTCATACGTGCTGGGACAGCACAGGCCAAGCGTTCCTCTCCTTCACCGACAGATGGCAGAGATATTGGTGACACCGATGTCGCTTCGCCGTCATTCTGTCTCGGCCCCGGCTTGATCCGCTCGATGATTGTTCACGTGGCCACCGGCTCCAGCTGCCTTCTTTCCCTTCTGGCGCTGACAGGGCCACACGAGGACATCTTGCACGTGTCAACAGCGTCGACAAGGCGGTAGAGTTGCAGCAGTGTGGATGGGGCGGGCCCGGTGGAGATGAGTGGGCTTGCTCCATTCGTTCTCGAAGCCTTCCACGTCTGATCAGAGGTATCCATCTTTTACGGGGCCGCTCACCGAGTGTAGCGCCCCATCTCGCCAGCGCCGCTGGACCTCGTGACCGAGCTGGGGCTGCGGCTGGAGCTGGAGCTGATGATGGAGCTGTCCTCTTTGATCACCGTCACCATCGTGTCCATCTGGATCGTCATGCCCATGTCGGCCGCGGTGATGCCGGACTTGTACAAAACTGGTGACCTATCGCTGTTCCTCATCCACATGTCGTTCTTCTCACCAGTTCGATTTTGGCGGTAAGCCTTACGGTGAGGTGGCGACCGACCTGGAACCCCTGAGTCTCGATCTTCCCACATTTCACGAGGATCACTCCGTGATCTGTTCCCGACGACCCCAGACCCACCCCTCCCGAGAGTTTCGCCCACTGGCGTCCACCATCGACGGCTTCTCCGTGTGGGCTCGTTTTCGGAGCCACCGCCCTGGCTGTCGCTGGCGCCCTGGACCCACACAAAGTTTCCAAACCTGCGGTCTGACGGCGTCCGCATGAAGCTGAACGTGTCTAGTCCGAGTGCATCTGCATCCTCAAGGCGCCCAAATACGATCGTGTGCCGTGTTGTTCCCCAGATGAGGACATCGAGCCAGCCGTTGCTCACAATGAGAGCCCCCGCCACGCAGAAGAACTCCAGGGATACTTGAATCCCAGCCATGGCAGCAATGCGGCCAACAGCCAGGGGCATGGTGCACAGCGCATAGATGAGGGGATATACAAGAAACGCTGGATGCTGGTCTGCGTTGAGCTTGGGCTGTGTGTCTGGCGGGGACCTCAGTGGCGAAGACGACGACGTGGAGGACGCTGACATGACGCTCAACAGCGAGGCCTTGTGTCTGAGCGCTGGCCGTTTGATTTTGTTGTCGGGCAAAGCTCCGCCATGCGAATGGCTCAGGCGTGATCGAAGATTCAAGAAAATTGCGAGGTACAGCAAGGAGGTGAAGACGATGGCTAAGAAGATGTACAGGTAATGTGTGACAAGGCGGAGCTCCTCGTACTCATCGTTGATCCAACACTGTTTGATTCCTGTCAGTACGAGACCAGACCGCAACCGAGGCGAGGCAAGCTTGATTGAAGAGCCCTTACTCACCCAGGCTGAAGCACGAACAAAGTAACCCCCACCATTCCTTCCGTTGTTGGTGAAGACAACACCTGCGAGACCGATTCCGTAGATGAAGATCCAGGTCCCTGCCACCCAGGCATACAAGGCCCACTGTGGCGGTCGGTACTCCCGTACAATCGACAGGTATGTGTGTAAAGCGATTGTAAATATGAAGCAGCTGGACGCGAGGTCACCGTTCGATATGAACAGTCCTTGGGCCCAACAGGCCGGCGACTCCACCGAGATACCGTCCCTTGCCACCCAAACTATATTGAGAAAGAATGCGATGGCCTGATGGAAATCTGCCAGTAGAAGGCTGTGGAAGAGCACGACGAACTGATTCGGCGGGGGACAATGTTCCGGCTCGGTAGTTGGGGTGGACTTTCGGGCACAATGTATCGGAGTCGGTCCCAGGTTCCCTTGTTCCAGTACCGACTCCAAGTTGAGGGAGAACGGTCTGAATTTGTTGTCTCGGCTTCCCTGTGGGGCCTGAGACTGAGCCTCGGTCCTCCTCTTCTTGATGCAGTATCGAACGAGCTTAAAGGTAAGATGTGTAAACAGAAACAAGGACGAAATCAGAGAGAGCGAAGACAGTACGACCACGGCCTTTAGGCCGTGACCCAGAACCGGTGGCAGGACATCAAGACTGCCGCTTTCCGCCGACAAAACCATTATATCAAAGAGAGTTAGCTATGACGAGCCTACCCAGAGCACCGTGCAGGCCCGACATGTGGAAGTGAAAAGAAAGAAGGAATATACACGAACTGAGGGTACACCAAATGAGCATTGCCGGCCCTCACCGAGTATATGGGAGTCTCAGCCCTTTAGACTTAACTTCGGCGGCCAGCGCCTTAGGCTGCTTGTGCAGATCAAAAACTCCCGGATACACCCTCATAGGCTATAATTGCCCATTAGCATTAAGGTAAGCGGCTTCAAACGCGACGATCACCATATTGCAACCTAAGCTCGCCTTGGCTCCCACACTGCGAGCTTCCTCCCTTGCTGCAATAACTGTTTCCCTGATATGGGCCATGGACCAGGCGGGTTTGCAGCCTAATAAGGCCGCCCGCACGGCGTGTAGTGCCCCCTGTTCGCCGGGGAATTTCAGTCGGAAAATAAGGGAAAAAGAAACAAGGATGGTGATCAGTATGGCCGCCGTTTAGACGAACGTTGCCACCCCCCAAACGTCCAACAAACTCTGAACATTCGTCCAAAGCAGGCGATCCCGTCGCATGTGTCGGATTTCGGCGTCTTCTGCAGCCAACCCGAGGCACTCGAAAGACTGGTCCGACTAAAGTTGCGGCGTGATGGCTCGGGAGGAGTCGATCCAGGGCCCCGTCACATCTACGGGCGCAGTGCGGAGCACTGCTTACTTGTCCCAGAGGTGCATCTCAGTGTCAGATGGTTACATTCTATGGGTGGTAGCCCCCAATGTAACCCGTCGTTTGCCAAAATCTTCCGCTTCGGATCCGAAAATCGAACCCCTGAGGCGCAGGCTGTGTCTCAACTTTGGATGCACACTTCAAATGTTGGGAGGGACAAGACTCGTCCATGAAATACCAAGGGGTTGCTGCAACGTCCATTGTCCTGCACGTCTCTGTAGAAATGCAGTAGTCGGTAGCCTGCTTGTTCATCCAATCACTCGGTACCAACATTCGTTCGGTTCGCGCTGCCTAGTGCGAACATGGTGACACTCGTGCAAACCTTAAAATTGCCCTACCAAGCTCCCGGGCCACCCACTATAGCCTCCTATAGCCACCTCTTCACCTTGGGAAACGTAGGCTACGCACAGACGCAACGCATGGAATTTGTCAGTGACTCCCCGGGCTTATCGTGATCCTCGCGTTGACGATATTCGGGCAGCGGCATATGATGTGCATAGACTGTCATCTGACTTGCGGTGGCAGACAAGCTTCGTGCATGATACGTCCCCGCAGGATGCCAAAGTGCCCGCGGGTCTGGGCGCACCGGCCGGCCATTTTCAGTGAAGCTCTTACACAGTACAGCCACGGCAGTGTCACTTGCAGTGCACCGTTGCATTTCCGCAGCAATAACAATGCGCGGTGGCTGCATTCATTAGTGTCATTTCGTGGTCAAAATCCCCAGCTTGATGTTAGTCGATTTGGACTCGATCACGTACTACTCGGTTGAGGAAACAGGCTTGAACAAGAACTGCCGAGTTGGGGAGATTCAATTCGTCGTTCACATTCGCAGACGAGAGATGACGGTGTGAGGGTCTGGTGAAACACTCATCGGAGTTTATCGAGCGAGCTAAGTCGTACGACTTGAGTGCTCGAATGAAGAGGCTCCGCTCAACCAAACATTAAATCTGGCTATAATAACCCGGGCCACCTCGGTCAGCCGACCTTGGCGCTTGATCCAACCTGAAACCGTCAAGACTCTTGAAAGGTGAGGTTTGATTGTTTTGTGGTACGCCTGACCACAAAGTCGTGTGTTCGGACGCCGGTGCTCACTGCTTAGACCTTGCTTGCGGGAAGTGAAGCCACTTGAAGCTTATAACGAGAAAGAGTTATTGAAACAAGCGATGTGGATACTGATTATGACATGGCCTTCTAGCATCGCGACGGGAATTCTCAACGGCAGTTTGGCACTTGCACTCGACTAATAATGGCATTTAGATGTTAGAAGCTGTCCCAAATTAGGTAGCGTGCCTGCAGGACCTGGTGCTCATGTGACTATGTTTACCTGTATGAAAGTGCCGTGTATGAATGCGGACTTGTATGGAATAGAAATAAAATGTGACTAATTTCAATTTGGTATGTGTTAAAGCAATGTGTTGATGGACATTGATCATAGCTACCTAGGCATGCTCCCTTCTCAGAGCTACAGCCTTATACTGTCAGAGCAAGAAGTGTAATACCAATGCTGTAATACCGAAAACATTACCGTATCTAACCCTTATAGACCTATCTCAACACTTTCTCTATCTCTCTGTTGTCCTTGCCTTCCCACCAGGTTAAACAATTCCTTGATCCTGCAAATCAGGCAGACTACTTATATAATTATACAAAGCCATCGGGGCCAACGTGCAGTTTCATTTAATTGGTAGTCTTGTCGTCTCTAATGTAACCATATGTTTCGTGTTATGAAGATAACTTGAGTGGTAAAGGCTGAATGAATGGTTTTATTAAGTATAGAATAGAGTGACCTAAGCTCTATAAGGGACACTTTAGGCAAAGCTTACTTTATTTAAATAAACTAATATAATATATTTCTTATACTATAATTAGTTAATTTTTTTTATAGAGTAAATCCTAAACTAAAAATTAGTTAAATTTACTATTAGCTTATAGAGGGGTTTAATTATTATATAGGAACTAATTAGTACCTATTAATAAAAAAGGAGGTTAATTTATATATAAAGGTTAGCTATATATAAATATATAAATTAACTAGTATTTAGGGAGGTATATAGCTAACTTTAGTTTATACCTCCTAAATAAATTAATTAGTATTTAGGGAAGTATATAATTAACTTAAATATATATTTTTAAATATAAAATTTATAAAATTTACTAGGTATTAACTATATACCTCCTTAAATATAGCTTTAAATAGACTTTTAATATAATAACTTTATACTCTCTCTCTATATAATATTATTATAATAGTTATCCCTTTTATACTTTATTTAGCTATTAAAAATTCTACTTTTTTACTTATACTTAAAAGTAGATAGGTATAGGATTTTACTTTTTTATTTATATTTAAGAATAGATAGATATAAGATTTTATTTATTATAAATTCTATTTATTATTAATAATATTTATTAGCTCTCTTTATTTATATAATATACTATATAACCTTAAAACTTTTCTAGTTTAAGTTTAAGTTATAACCTTTATTTATTCTTTTATAATACTTTTATAATATAATAATTATATAATCTTTTAAGTTATATATCTTAAAATAACTATAAATAATATAGTTATAAATATAAAGTTTAAAATAAAATTCTTAATATCTTTAAAAAGTATTAAGGTTATAAAAGATTAAGTTTATATATTACTTTTATAGAAAAAGGAGGTATAATTTTTAATTATTAATATTATTATAATATATTATAGAGAAATTAGGTAGATTATATTAAGGGTATTATTTTTTTCTATTTATACTTTATAAGGTATAAGTATAATAATAGTAGTTAATTATTATATAAAGTGTTAATATTATTTATTATACTATCTTTAAAAATATATTAAATAATTAGTGAAAAGCTAATATATTTTTATTATTAAAAGGTATTAATTTTATATCTTAATAACTTTTACTTATTATACCCTTTATTATCTCCTTTTCACTATTATATTTTTTAAGTTATAAATTAATAATATTTAATATTATTATTAAAGTAAGGTATTTAAATATATAATATTAATATAAAAGGTATATAATAAATTAATTAATATTATATAATAGTATAAAGTAGAATGTTATATTAAAGAGTAAATATTTATAATATTTAATATTAAATTTATCTTTTAGTAGAATAATAGTTTTATATATATTAAATAGGTTAGTATAGTAGTTATTAAATAGTTTTTAAGAAAAGTAGGTTATAATTTATATATTATATTTATAAATTAAAATAGTATTTAAGATATTATAGTAATATTTATCTTAATATATATACTTATTATATAAATAAGGTAGATAGTTATAAATTATAAAATAATAATACTTTTAAGGTGTATATTTAGTGTAGGTAAAAGGTTCTTTATATAGAGTTTTTATATTATTTAATAATAATATAAACTTTTATATTACTTAGTAATTATTTAAATATTTAATATTAGAGGTATTATAATAATATAAATAATAATAGTATTAATATATTTATTTAGTTTTTAATATTATTTTAAACCTTTTAATAATATTTAATTAACTTTTAGTAAGCTAACTTTATTATAAAACTATAAAAATTTATTATTAATGTATTATATAGCCTATAAATTATATTTAATATTATTTATTTATAGGTTATAATGTTTAAAATTAGTATTAATAAGTTATTTAAATATTTATATTATAGTAACTTTAAGTTTATTAATAATCTTTATAATTTAACTTTATAGAAGAAGGAGAAGGCTCTTTTATAAGGTTTAAAAAAGTTTATAAAAGATTATAATAAAATTCTATTAATACTATAAGTACTATTAGTTTAATATTAATATTAAAAATAATTTATATAAAGCTTGTTATATTATAGATATTAATAGAGATAAAGGTTTCTCTTTTTCTTTTTAAAGAAAATAATATATCTTTTAACTATATATCTTAGAACTTATTATAGTTAATTTAATGTAAAGAGTAGTATTTTATAAGGATTTATATATTTATAAATATTAAGTTTATATATAACTAGTAGTTTAAGTACTTTTAGTATTATATTAACTTCCTTTATAATATTATTATACTTTTAATTAACTGCTTTACCTACTTAAAGAGTTGGATATAATTATTCTTTAGTTAAAATTAGTATCTAATAATCTTTATATTATTTATATATTTAAGTAGGAGATAAAAATTAGGTGTTTTATTATAAAGGTGTAGCTTGCTTTTTTATTAAGAAGTATTTTAAATATAGAAATTTAATAGTTAATTATTAGTAATTAATGAAGATTTTAAATAAATATAATACTAACTAGGTTATTATAGTATTTAATATTAATAATAAAGAGGCTATAGTTATAGCTTTATATATAAATATAAAGGAGAGGAAGAGTTTAATAATAATATTTTTAAGGTAGTTATAACCTTAAATATAATTATTAAATATATTAATATTTATTATTTTATAATTAATTTATTAAATAGACTTTTATATTTAAAGTAGCTATATATATATATTAAAACTTATAATAGTGTAAATTAGTTAACTTTTAACTTTATTAATATACTAAGTGTATATTATATACCTTTAAATAACTTTAATTAGAGTGTAGTATTTATTAGTTTAGTTATACTATTATTAATACTTAAAGGTATTAAGAAATTTATAACTTTATAAGTTTAAAAGTATAAATAAAATAATAAATTTAATATATAATAATATAGAATAATAATTAGTTTATAAAGTATAGTTAGTTCCCTTTTATTACCTTTAATATAATAATATAATTATAAGTTAATAAAAGAATAGTTTTATTATATTATAAAGGGGAGTATTAGGAAAGAGTTATTAGTATTATAGAACTAAAAAGTTTCTTAATAATAAGGTTTTTAAGTCTTTTAATATTATTAACTTTATTATAAAGTTTATAAATATATTAAAGGGGATATAACTCTTTTAAAATAATATTTAAAATAAGTTTATAACTATATATTATATTTTAAAATACTTTAATATCTTTATAACTTTTTAGCTATTAATTTATATTAGAATTTATTAATTTATATAATATTTAGGTATAAAATAATTAATACTTAATAATATTAATAAATTAAAATCTTATAAAAACTTTAGGGAAAACTTTTATATTATAGTTTATTATTTTATATAAGATTTATAACCTTTTAAAAAGTATTTAATTTTAAAATTTAATATTATAATTTATTAGTTTTAGTTTAAGTAATAGGGGTAAAGAAATATTTATTTATATAGGATAATTTAAGTTAATAATACTCTTATTATACTAGAATTAAGCTTTTAATTAAAAGTAAAAGGATAAGTTTATAAAGTTTTAAGGTATATATATTATTATATAAAATTTAAAACTTTTTATTAATTATTTCTATAAGATAATAATTTATTAAAGGTTATTATAAGGGTTAATACTTTATTTAATACTTTATTTTATATAGTTAATTAAATATAGATTTATAACTATATTAATATATATTATATAAGGAGATAAAACTTTTAAATAATTATATATTTAAGGAGAAAGTATATTATTTCTATTTTAATTATATTTATTATTATTTAAGTAAGCTAACTTATAATTTAAGTAAAGATAGAAAGAAGAACTTATTATAAAATATATTTAATAATATTTAAAATAATAGATAGGTTAATAATTATATAAAAGAGATTATTCTAAACTAGCTTATAAATATTAATACTATATTATATATATTACTTAAAGTTATTATTAATTATATATTTAAGTACTACTTTAAGGTTAAGTAGTAAACTTAATTATATAAAGAGATAATAAAAAGATAATTTTAAAGGTAAGCTATATAAAGCTAATAGTATTATTTATAATTAAGATAATAAATAAATTTATTATAGAAAGAAATTAGTTAGTAATAAAGGTTATATATTACCTTTTAATATTTTATTTATTAAGTATAACTATACTTTTATTAAAATAAATTATTAAAAGTTAGAATATAGTATTATATAAATTATTTAAAGTAATAATATAATATATAAGTAGAAGTAGCTATATTAAAAATACTTTAAGAGGATATTAGAGTAGGAGAGTTTAATATACTTTAATTTTTTAGTTTTATTAACTATTTAAAGAGTAAATAGTATTACTTTAGGCTAAAAGTAAAGTTTTATATTTTTAACTATTAACTATATTATAAAAGTTAATATAGTAATAATTAATTTAAAACTTTTATTAAATAAAGTTTATATTTAACTATTTATATTATATTATTAATAAATTTAAAGTTATTAATAATAATTAATTTAATATATTTATTAATATATATATTTACTATTTAATAGAGTATAGAAATATATATAGTAATAATTATTATAGATATATTTTATTTAATTTAGAGAATAAGAGGTTTAAGGAGAAGTTTAGAGTTAAGGTAAAGTATTTTAATAATTTAAAGTAGAATACCTTTATTATTTAATTATTAAATTAAAAGTTAAAATTAAGAATATTAATTTACTTAAAATTATATTATTAACTTAAAATATAATTAAAACTTTTATATTAAATAGTATAATAAACTATATAATATATAGTATTAATTTTAAAAGAATATAAAATTTAATAATATATTAATTAATTTAATATTTAATAAAGTATATATTTAATTAATTTTATACTTTATAAATTATAAGTTTAATTAAATTTAAATTAATATCTATTATATAATATTATTATAAATTATTAAAAGTTAACTTTTAATATAAAGTATTATAAATATAATATTAAATAAGATAAAGTAATATAGTTATTATTTAAAATTAATAATTATAATAGTATAAATAAATTATTTACCTTAAAATAATATTTAAGAAAGTTTATTACTTTTTCCTTATAAAGGTATATAGAAGAAAGTTTTAAAATTATAATACCTATTAATATTATTATAAATATAATTAGAAATTAGATTATTTATAACTTATTTTAAATATTAATCTTAAAGTTATTTATTTTCTTTAAATTAAATATTAATAAGGTTATAAATATTTATAATTAGTTTAAATATATAAAGTATTTTATTATTAATAAAAGTTAATAATTAATTATAAGATATTAAGCTATATTAATTATTATATATATTAGATCTTTAAAAGCCTATTATTCTTTAATAGGTATAATATTATACTTATTAAAGACTTCTTTAACTACCTTTAATATTATAATAATTATTCTTTATATTAATTAATTTATTAAAGTTTTTAAAAATATATAAAACTATATAATATATTTAAAGTTTAATTTAATAATTAAGTTAAAGCAAGTATTTTATTAAGTTAATAATAATTAAATACCTTTTATAAAGTTTTTAAAATATTTTAAAATAATATATATAAATAATTATAGTAGTAAATATTTACTTTATATATTTAATTAATCTTAACTTTATTTAAAATATAAAGTTTTAAGTATTTTATTTATATTTATTTTATATAAATTTAAGTAATTAAATATAATAAAGATTACTTTAAGAGGTTAAACTTAGTTATAGTAAGTATTAAGGCTATAAGTAATAGGAGTAGTATAAAGGAGGTAAAGATAAGTAAGGTTAGTAATCTTTATATAGTACTTTTATTTATATTAATTATTAATTTATATTAATAAAAACTTATAAACTATTATTAACTTTATTAATAGTATTATTAAATATATTTTTAATATTAAATAGTATTTAAGTATAAAAACTTATAGTTAATATTATTATTTATTATTCTTTTAATATAAATAGTTATATTAAATTACTCTACTTTTAAATTAAAAGAAATCCTTTATAATATTATACTTATATTTATAATATAATATAATTTCTTAAAAGGTATTATACTTTATATTTAAATATAGTTTTTATATATAATAGTTTATACTATTATAATATATAAGTTTTAAAATATAATATTAGATTTAATAATATTTAATATTTTTAATAAAGACTTTATATTTAAGTTTATATATATTACTATATTTTAAGTTAAATACCTTAATAATATTATATTTAATATTATATTCTCTTTTAATAATTTATAAATAAAAGAATATAATTAAAAGTAGTATATAAATAATTATAAATATTAAATTAATATTAGATAGTTATTACTATTATTAAATAAAGTATCTTTCTACTTTATAAATAGTATTAATAATATAAAATTAATTAAGCTTACTTTATTATATATATTTAATTAATAAATAGAGTATTAAAATAGTTTTTATTATAATTATTATTAACTAATTTAGTTTTAAAAGCTTTTTATAAATAATATAAAGTATTTTATATAAAAGTATAAATAAGTTTTAAAAGGTATACTTTATATAATAAAATCCTTATATTTATTTATTTTAATTTAAAAGTTTAATAAATATATTAATATCTATTAAAATTATTATAATAAATAGTTTTAATAAAATTAATAAATATATTATAATTATATATATAATAATAATAATATATATTTAATATATTTTACTTTTATATTTTATAAAGTATAAATAATATATTATATATATATTTTATAAAATATAGAAATATTTAGGAAGGTTTTATATAATTATATATATTTTAATAACTTAATAAAGCTTTATATAACACCCTTTTAAAGTTTTAACTCTTTTTATACTTATAATAAAATTAAAGTATAGCTATATTTATAATTTATATAAAATTAATAAAAATAGTTATTAATATATTTTAATATATTAATATTATATATAGTTTATAATTTATAATATACTTTATATATAAAATTATTTAATAAAATATTAATAGTAAATAAATTTTATAAATATAGTTTTACTTTTATATTTTAATTTTATATTTAATATAATAATTTAATTCTTATATATTTTATAAATAAAATAATATAATAAACTACTATTTAATAAATTAAAAATAAAGTCCCTTTAATTAAATTAATAAAATAAAATTAATTAATAAAAGTTAATAAAATAATTAAAATATACTATATATATTAACTATAAAGTTATTATTATTTATATTATATACTTTAATAAAAGAATTTATTTAAATTATTATTAATAAAATATTAAAAGCCTTACTTAACTAAATTTATATTTAATAAAAGCTTTATTTATTTATACTATTTAAATTAATAAACCTTTTATTAAAACTTATTAAAAGAAATAATAATAAATACTTTTAATTAAAGGAATTAAAGTTTTAACTATTTAAATATAATTCTATTAACCCTATTTATATAAAAAAGTAGCTATATTACTCTTAAATATTACCCTTAAAGGTTTATTTTAACTCTCCTTTTAAAACCTTTAAACTTAAGTTTATACCTATTAAAAGAGAAAATAATAATATTATATTTACATTAATAAAAGTTATTAATAAAATAATTTCTTTAAATAAAAAGTTTATTTAATAAACTTAAAAGTTTAAACTTATTAATCTTTATACTATTTATTTTAATATTATTAAAAGAATTCTCTTTTATAAAATCTTAACTTTTATAAACTTTAACTTTATTATAAATTATAAAGATATAATTTAAAAATATTTAAACTAAATAAATTTTATTAATATTAATATACTTAAAGCCTTTTAAGAGTGCTTTTTTATAATTAAATAAATATTAATATAGGAGGGGGAGAGGAGTAGAGGAAAGGGAAAGAGGAAGGAGGATTATTATAAAACTAGGAATTAAAGGGTTAAAAAAGTATATTATTTAAGTAATAAAACCTATTAAAATAAGAATTAAACTAATAAACTACTAGTAATTAATAAACTTATAATTATATATATAATTAGTATAATAATATATAAAACTTTATATAAAAACTAATTATAATAGGATTAGTTATATAATCTAACTATAAACTATAACTATTAATATACTTTTAATATAAAAATACTTTAATATAACTAATAATTTAAACTATAGTTATAATAAGATTTCTAAACTTAAAGAAAACTTATATATATTTATTTAATAAAATAAACTAACTATTAAAAGTAAATAATAAATAAATTTTAAATATATTTAATATTTATATTATTAAATAATATATTATTAAAGTAAACTTATTATACTTTAAATATAATAATTTAAATAATATTTTAAATTATTTAAAACTTTATAAGTATATTAATAATATTCTATAATATATATATATAAGGTAAAGTTTATATATATTATTAAAAGTTATAATAGTTATATTCTTAAATAATAATAATATATTAAAATATATAAATAAGTAAGAAATAATAAGTATATTTAACTTTTATTTTAAAAGGTAGAAAAAATAATAAAAGTTTAAATAAGAGTTTTTAATATTTATAGAAATTATAATATAATATAATATAATATAGTATAGTGTTAGTTTTATAAATAAGATTTAAAAATAATAGGTTATAAGTTATAACTTTATTTTAGTTTAAGGTAGTTTATACTTATATTTAAAGAGGTATATACTTTAATTAATTTTATATCTCTTTAAGTATAAGCTTTAATTAATTGTTTAAGTAATATTTTAGAGTTATTAACGCCTTAAAGTTATTAATATTTTAAAGTTATTAATATTTTAAGGTTATACTATATTTTAAAGCTTACTTAAAGCTTTTATATAATAGTTAGTAAACCTTATTAGGGTATATAATATTTATATATATATAAATTTATATCTTATAAAGTGTATTAATAGTTTAAATATATACTTTATAAGGTGTAAAGTAGGGTTTATAATAAATCTTTATAGATTTAATTATAATTATTTAAAACTTTAGAAATTTAATAATTTTATATTAAAACCTACTATATTATATTAATTATATTTAAATATAATAAGTAATAGTTTTAATTAAACTAATATAGAAGTTATTTATTTTATAATAAAGTTTATAATAATTTTATTATAGTTATTTATTTTAATATATATATTTATTTAAACTTATTAAAATAAAATTTATTTTATAATATTATTATAATTATTAAATTATTTAATAAATAGGATAGTTATATTTATTAATTAAAATATAAAATAATAATTAAAGAAATTAATAAGAATAAATTAATATAGGGTTATAATAAAATAAATTAATAAAAGTTTAAATTTATATCTTATAAATAGTTTATATTTAATAATTTATAGATTATATAATAGGTTTATAATTAGCTTTAAATCCTTTTAAAAGTAAACCTTATAGTTAAAGTTTAGATTAATAGTTTATACTAATAGGGTTAGAAAGTATATATATTATTTATTATTATATAAGTATTTAAATTATTAGTTTATATTTCTTAAATATTTTTAATTAGATTTTATAATTATAATATCTATATTATTAAAGAGAAAGAAATAATTAATTATAATACTATTTAAATATATTTAAATATTTAATATATAATAAGTTAATACTTTTATTTAATAAAATATATTTATTTAAAACTTTATTTAATAATTTTATATTATATTTATATATTAGTATATATTATATTTATATTATATATAATATTTAAAATTATAATTATATTTAAGTTTAAATTTAAATTTAAGTTTATAATTTAAAGTTTAAGATATTCTTATTTATTTATATATTAATAAATAATAAAAGTATAAATTTATATATATATTTAAAAGTAGAAACTTAAATATTTAAATTAATAATTATAGGTTTAAAACTTATTAAAATTAAAATATTTATATAAAAATAATATATTTATTTTAATTTATTAAATTAATAAGTTAATTTAAAATATATAGATTAAGTATTTTTAATAATATTTATAATTTTAATATATATCTTTATTTAATAATATTATAATAAAGATAGTAGTTATATTATTTTAAAAATAAGGAAAGGTAAAGGTTTAAATTTAAGTTAATTTTAAAAGAAATTATTTTTAAACTTTAAATTATTTATAATAAGTTTTATTTAATATTTAAGTTAATTATTAACCTTTAAGATTTTATAAAAATAAAACAACTTTATAATAATATATAATAAGAGTTATAAACTATAAAAACTATAAAGATTAAAAACTATATAAAGAATAAAAATAACCTTATAGTAATATATAATAAAGACTATAAGGACTATAAGGATTATAAAGATTATAAGGATTATAAGAACTATAAGGATTATAAGGATTATAAGGATTATAGAGATTATAAAAAAGGGTATAAAAATTAAATCTATTAAATAATAAAAGTATAAAAATTAAATTAATTTAAAAATAATTAATTTTATAATAAAGTTTAAAATAACTTTTAAAGTAATTACTTTATTTAAAGTTAGAGTATTTAATTTATATATATTAATTTTATTTATACTTTATAAATTATAAGTTTAATTAATACTTATAATTTATAAAGTATAAATAAATAATAGTAAGTTTAAGTATTATTTTTAAAGTTTATAAATTAAAATATTAAAAAAATATTAATTATATTTATATTTATATATTTTTAATCTTTTATAATTATTATTTATTTATTAATTACTATTTAATTTTTATTTATATTTTATTATTTATTTTATAAAATATACTTTTATAAAGAAGAATTACTTAAAGATTAATTTATAAGTTATTTTTAGTTAGTTAGTTATTTTTAATTAATAAATTATTAATTTAATTAATAAGTTATTACTCCAACTATTTTTAATCTTTACTTTTTAAAAGTTAATTTATAAGTTATTTTTAATTATCTCTCTATTTATTTCTTTAAATATTTTAATTTATATTATAAATAATATACTTTAATAAAAAAGCTATTTAAAGGTTAGTTTATAAGTTATTTTTAATTATTTTTAATTATTTTTAAATATTTTAATTTATTTTAAAAATATCTTTTAATTATTTTTAATTTATTTAAATATTTTTAATTAATTATTTATTTTATAAAGAATATACTTTTATTTTAATTAAACTATTTTATAAAAGAAAGAAACTAAAAAAGATAACTTAAATAGAAGATATATTAAAAGCTTTTACCTATAAAAAAGGGGTACTTAATAGTTTTTTATATATATTTAATAGTTAAAATTATAATATTAATTATTATAGTACTTTAAATTATATTATTATACTATATTATTAAAGTTTATTATTAAAGAACTTTTATAATAGGTATATTAAGTAATAAGTAATAATTCTTTCCTTTTTTAATAGTTAAGTAATTAAATTCTTTTTTTTTTAATTTCTACTTAAATTATTAGTATACTTTATAAAGTATACTATAATTTTAATCAAAGACTCTTTTTATTTAAAGTAGTTTCTTATAGAGCTTAAGGTTACTTTATTTTATATTTTATTTTTAGTTTACTTTATTTAAGGTCTGAATAACCTTAAAAGGTTTTTTAGTAGTAGTATTAATTCTTATAACCTATAGATTAAGAAGTTAGGTAAAATTTACTACTTTTTGGAGCTTGTGGAGGGCTGTAGTAGTAAATTTTGGTGAAGTGAACCCGACTTCTTATTAGTACAGCGTCTGGGGGGCTTGATCAGTACACACCTGGGCAGGCTCTCTATTAGAGCCCATGGTGCCACATTACCTTTTCTCCAGAAGCCTATGGAGAAAGGATGGAGTTATTGCCTCCCTGGTGCCCGTTAAAAGCCCCCTAGGCGTAGCAGCTATCTAGAAAGCAATTAAAGGTTCTTGAACTGAAAGAGGAGGGGCCTGAGAGAGGAGCAGGAGGGCAAGTTCAGTTACACTGTTAGCCTGATACTATTGCTCCTAACTACACAGTCTGCGCGCCACGCCCACGCCCCGTGTCCTCATTCACTCTGCTTACAGCTATTACTCTTATACCTGGTTTCGCTTCCATTCCGCATACGTTCGAGGACATACATGACGCTTCATACGATGGTAAACGCTCAGGACCCAGCGCTTAAAAACAAACCTCAATGTCAGTAACAGTACATCACTGAGTCGGTGGAGACGGTGCTAAACTGTGCAAATATCTTAGATGCTGGCTCCGAAGACGGTCCCAAATGTAGTAGTGAATCTAATGCTGACATGTTCAGCCGCAGCTAGGCAACAGTGCACTACACGGGTATTCATCGATCACAAGTTCGATCGACGCCTGTAGACAGGAGTGATTCATGCTTCGCATATACACCTAGCTACAGTCTGGATGAGAGCATCAAGTACTGAGTAGGAATCACGCTAATACTGCGCGGTCCTCCTCGTGTTCAATGTTACTTTAGTCGGACATTGCACTCAATCATCTTAGCCGCCCATCACTCCCAAGGGGCTGCTTGCTAAATGCGCGGTGTGTGCATCATAACCTCCGCCAATTCGTGCATTCTGTCTGTTGTCATGTTACAGTAACACTGTAACAAGATTCGCCGGTTGTTTTGACCATGAATTATGTGTCTTCCTCAAGTGCTGTCCAGACTCCTCAAGGTTGACCAATTTCACAACTTTACGCGTCATGACTGCGTGTAGAAATGTTAGTATGGTGGAATAAAGGCTCAACCTGCCAACAGCCGTCAGATTGATGACTCAAAAGAGTGTGATGAGTTGTTTCCCTGGGCAAAACTGTCGCGTGCGTGGCCCAGCCCGCGGGCGGGTTTCCCATAAACCTTGTCGTGCCAAGCGGAGTCATGTCACTGTCGAGACTCCAAAAAAAGATTCCTGGCGGTGCATTTCAATGACGATAACACGTGCGCATCCTGGCTCTTTGTGGAAGATTGAGTTTGCCCCTGGCGCTAAGAAGGCTAATCAAATTATAAGCAGATCTTTCACCTCATCGGCCAGTGATCTGTGGATTGGCAAAAAAAAATTGCAAAACTTTTCAATTACTCTGTTACTTCGTGTTGAAAATCACATCACAATCGTAAGTTTTTGAGCTGCTGGAAAAGCAATGATCGCACAAATTCAGGAAGCGGACCTCCACACCAATCGGATAGGTCGAAGGGGAGAATCGGAATGCGGCACAATAAACAAGACATATGGATACGAGAAAAAGAAAAGCAAAAAATAGGGACGCCACGGATCGAACGTGGACCTCTGGTTGCCGACAGGCAGCCTCTCGCCGACCCTCCAAATGAGCCACGTACCCCCCCAAATCAACCACCCCGCTTGGTCGCTGTCGAGCGGACTGAAAAGCCTTGCAGAGCCTTTGACCTAGCGATGACAGCCCGCCGTCCAACTTGCTTGAATCAAGCTTGCGTCATAGTAGCAGAACGAGGTGGCTAGTCGAGGTGTTTTCTTGCAAGGTTGCTTGAGAGCAAGACGCAATGGAATTCAATCGTCCTATGAGCCTGTGAAGCTCACACTGGCTGTCGCAAGGTCTCTGTCGGTGAAGAACAGTAGGTGGCTGACGATGAGCACTCCGTCTCGGCCGCTGGCATTATCTGACACCTGGACACGCTGAGCATCCACACCGTAACTAAACATCGCAACGAAGACGCGAGACAGGGACGGGATCAAACCAACCAGGACAACTCACACAGCCGTCCACTAGTACAAAGACTTGATGATAGAATGATGAGGCTCTGGTCCCGCCCACAGCGTCGGTATGCGTTCTGGATCTGGTTTAGCAGCAGGATGCTCCTAATCAGCAACATTTTTCTTGTTTCACCATGAATTGGCGCCACATCTAAGGCTCATCTGGTCACTATTTCGGACATGTTATCGCCTTGGGCGACATGAGTAGACATCACAGAGTAAAGCCACTGTCACAGAAGAGCCTTGTCGCATCCAGCTGAGACGTGTAACTGAATGCTCTCCTACAGTGGAGCGCGGCAAAGGGAGCCTCCGCCCCCCCGGCCAGCGAAGGTGCTGACATCGTGAAGAGACCCCTGCAAGCGGATTAATGATTATGCCACGAGGGATTTTCCTCGCAATGAAGACGGGACGCAGGGATGATTCGTAGTAGAACCCGCCTTGCTTAGAACTTGAAGCTTACAATAACTTAAAGCATCCTTTACCACCGTCTAATTACAGATCTGCAAAAGGGACGAACTCTTCGAGGTTGTTGTGACCTATTGCAACTCAAAGAACCTTGGAAGCTTGGTAACATGTGGTGGTGCTCGCCTCACATCAAGTCATAAGTTGCCTGCTCCCTACCTCCATGGCGGACGCGTCTCGGACGTCGCGGGCCGTTCTTGGCTGCGTGACCTGTCGTTTGTCTTCTCGGGAGACATAGACGGGTTGATCAGCGCTGTCAGAGTTTCCCGCCGGTCGAAAGATGATCCAAAGCCCGCAGATCCAGGAGCTTTGCAGCACTGGCGACAGCACTGGCAACCGGCTGCCGTGATTTGATGATACGAGGACGACGCCGAACTGCCAGACACACCAAGCGTTGGGTTTCTTTTCACAAATCAATCCTGGTGATCACGATCGAGCGGACAGTCATTTCTAGTTTCTCCGACTTCTGTCAGACCCCCTGGCCAAGAAAGTGGGCTCTTAGTATCATGCAACTCTATTCAGAAACGCCCTGAACGTCGACTGGTCGAGCAGGCAGGCAGGCCACCGGACTGAACAATAAGGTGCCGAGATCAGGTTCGAGTAGGCCACACGATTTTTCGGGGGTTTTTGAGCGCGTAGGCGGGTACAATAAGCAGTTTGACTGTCCTGTGGTATGGTCAAAGCTAAAAGTCTCAGGTGCATGTGTGGCTTGTTGTCAAACACGCCTGGGGCAGACCGCAGTTTCTGGAGGGGCTTGCATCTGCAGGATGTGCTCCTGCCTGGGCGAGGTACACACCGGCCATGAATTGATCTTTCAGTACCAGGTGGGTGGAAAACTACCACATCACAACGGTTTTCACCACCCTATGTCTAGCGTCTGCCTCTAGTGCGAGATTCTCTGGTGCGCTGCTCTCCGATGAGAGCGTCATGAGTCGTTGGTTTTAGGCTAACCCTGCCTAAGCCTTGTAAATCCGAGTTGTGGAGATGGGGAGCGGCTGAAGGTTCGTCCCATGCTGCGGAACGGAGTTTACACACGAGGTCTATCGCGCTTTTAACTTCCAACCTGTCACACCATGAGCTTTTTTGGCTTTCCAGTGAGATATCGTGTCAGGCCGGACCAAAATGAATGTGCGCCAGCTCGAAGAAAACAGCGGCCCAGACGAAGCATGTTTTCGATAACCTCGGAATTGCGGCTGAGATCCCAGAACAAGGCAAGTTCGGAAGCTTAATCGGATCGGACCCGATGGGATGCCAGCGTCCAACTGGGACTCTGGAGTGCTTCAGGTAGATTACGGTTGCACCAGCATGCCGGGTCATCTTTCCCCAACTCCTGCTGCAACCTCGAGCAAGGTGGTGTTCCTCTCAGCCCGCAGGCTCGGCAGTCCGCTCATTCGCCGAGCCCTGCTAGACTTTCTTTGTCCAGTAGCACAATATTCAGACGACGCGTTCGCGTTTCGGAGCATCGGGGCCTAGCGACCTTACTCAGCCATCGGGGATGGCCGCCGCAGTGATGCCGTTGGCCAGGGCGCTCCCTCGAGTCTCCCTACATATGTAACCTCCAAGGGACCACTAGTCCGTGCGACAGGGCAGCAATATGCGGCCAGAAAGGTTAACAACACATGTGTGTAACGTACTCGCTACCACCTTGGGCCTTTCTCGTGGGCTGCGCGGAGGACTGCATGTTACACTGTGCAGACAAGCTCAATGCAGGAACGGGACGGGACCCCCTGCGCGCTGTGGTTTGAGTTCTCGAGGCGAGAATGGTTTCGTTGGGGAGACTGCACTCTCATTTCAACGGTGGTTTAAATGAGCAAACCACCCAGCGCTAGTTTCTGCACACTGCTGAATGCAATGGTTCAAGTCATTGCCAAAAGATTTCCCGCTTCACTTCTGAACAGTCTTGCGCCACATCAGTCCGTCTGAATGGCTGACGATAGGGGCTATGTCATCCTTGCCTTGGTCGGTAGCCTACTGCCCGTGGTGACTGGAGTCGTGGGTTTGCGTTTCTACACCAGAGCGTCTCTCGTCAAGTCGATCGGTCACGATGATTGGGTCATTCTTCTCGCCCTGGTATGGCTCCTTATTAATAAGTCGGGAAATAACGTGACGGCAGTGACGGGAGGCTAATCTGCATTCGCCACAGTTCTTTACGCTCGCGACAGGCATTGACCAGGCTGTTATGACAACCTTGGGGCTAGGACAACATGCTTCTACCATTTCCCCCAACGGCTTGGAGAGATACACCTTTGTAAGACCATCTTGCCTGCCTGGCCTTGAGGACGTCGGCGAGTGGCATGTTGCTGACGATCGTGCAGTGTTTCTGGCTCTCCATCCTGTTCTACTACTGCAGCTTGGGTTCCATCAAGCTTGCTCTACTTCTGCAGTACAAGTCACTGGTTTCCGTGAAATCAAAGACGCTGATACTCGTCGTCACGATCTTGATCTCAGCTTGGAGCGTGTCACTCATCCTAGTGTCGATTTTTAACTGCTCTCCGGTGTCCGGGTTCTGGAGACATGACATTGGGGCTACTTGCATTCCTACTCTGCCACTGTAGGTTATCCGTTGTTCTGGATAAGCACCCTTCCAGCTGCGAAGCAAGCAGAGTTCGGGCCAAAGGACTATGAGTCGATGCTGACTATCTAACAGCTGGTATGTTAATGCGGCAGGAAATATTCTGACGGATCTGATAATATTTTCTCTGCCCATCCCATTTGTGTGGAAGTTGAACATGCCTTACTCGCAGCGATTGTCGCTGCTCTGTGTGTTCTGCCTTGGTTTCTTGTAAGTCCCATGCTTCCCGATCGTGCTGTCAAATGGTGCCATGAAGGCTGACCTCGACGTTAGTACATGTGCCCTATCCGTGGTCCGAATCGAGTTCCTGAACCTAGGGGATGACCCGACTTACAACAACGTAGCACCTGCCGCATGGTCATTTGGAGAACTCTGTGCCGGTGTTACCACCGCTTGCCTACCTACCTTACGGCCCCTTCTCTTCCGAGTGGTGATCCCAAAGCTATCGTCAACGACCGCCTTCTTGAGTCGCAAGACGCCACTACGCAGCAGGAGTTCCTTCCGGTCAGCTTCGGGTGCTGCCGTGGAAGACGTCGAGGCTGGGCTGGCGAACGGTGCGTGTGAGATGGCAGTGACTAGCAAACATATGGAGGAAGCCATGGACTCTCCCGTAACTACGAAGCAGGAGTTTCGGAACGCAATGTAGTTGCACGGCGGTTTCGTTCCTCTGAGCCTATCCACCAGCACATGAATAATGATAATACTACTGTAAAATACTAGGCGCACAAGGTCAAAGAAGATGCTTCATCTAAAGTAGGCCCATGAAATAGCCGTAACTGTAGTATGAGTGCTGGTATATGTTCCACAAGAAGGCATGTTCCGACCCAAACTTGGAAGGCCCCCAAGGATCGATGGCCTACTGTGAATCACATCAGAGCGTTCTGGAACATTTCATCCTTGCGCAATTAGGTTCCGCACTAAATGATTCCAGTCTGGTCACGATGTACCAGTCTCCTCGTCGGCACCACCACCGCTGTTCTGAGCAGGCGATGCGTGTTTCGTGTCATCTAATCGAATGCTCCATCCACCGTGCCACCCAAACCATCCCTTTTCGTGTGGACCTCGTGCAATGGAGACCACAATCGCAAGACCGAGGAAAGCAATGTTACAGATGCCACTGGCCCTCCAGCCCCCACGAGCGTACAATGAGTTCCCGACAGCTGTCCCCGTAAGCTGCCCCGTGAAACCCGAAATCATGTAACAAGTATTGACCCGGTTCCTCGCCTTGGGATTGATGTCGTTGATGTTGGCCCGGTTGGCGATGTTGCAAGCCTGGGTGCCCAAATCGATGGTGATGGCCTCGATGATTGGTCCGGCAACTGTAAATGTGCCGATAAAAGTCCCAGCAGCCACCCCAGCAAGCTCAATACCGATCCCAAAGAGACAAGAATAGAGTGGTTGTATCTTGTCGATGACCAGGCGACTATACACAGGAGCCAAGAAGATGATCACGATGCCAATTAGGGCAAAGAGACCTATGATCAAGGAGCTGTATTTGAAAGGAGGGGACGAGAGCAAGAATGAAAGGGTGGTCCAGAACGAAGTGAAAATTGCGCTCATAAGAAACGTAATGACGCACACCTGCACCAGCAACGGCTCAGTCAGGAACATTTGGATGATACTCCACATGAACTTGAACCAGTTCAGGCGTCCGGGGTTCTTCGAAGGATACTCCGGCATGAAAAAGAAGAGCAGGATGAGAATACACCACTGAGCGCCAAAGGCGAACCAGTAGACATTGCGCCAGTCTGTATAGTTCGCGATGATTCCGGCGAGCAACCGAGCAACCAAGATGCCCAGCGACAAGCCGGATATCACGATCGACAGACAGCTAGCCTTCCTGTTGGGTGGTGCCAGGTCTCCAACCAATGGCAACATCAATTGGGGGGTGACGGTTGTCATGCCGCAAATAAAGGAGATAGCTGCGAAGGTGTTGAATTGTGGAGTGAGGCATAAGCCAAGCCACTGTGTGAGTAGGGTGGTCAGTCCATGCCTTGATCCTGAGAAAGGCGCTGGGGAAGTGCAGGCGCACCATCATGGCCGTGAACATTACAAGGGCCAGTATGTATGGTCTTCGGGGAAATATATCTCCCAACGGACATAGGAGGAGCAGGCCACATGCGTAGCCAGCCTGAATTAATCAGCTGTGTTACTGAGCAGTGATATGAAGGCTGTGTGAACGTACCTGCTGCAATGTTGCTATAGATCTAAGACGTGCCAGTCGTCAATCAAAGGGACGGCTTCTGGAACAATTCGGATCTTGACGGACGAGGAGCCATGAAAACAGAAGAATGGACATACGATGCTTTCTCAAAGCTGATGTCAAATGTGTTTGCAATTTGATAGAGGATTGGCTGTACATAGTACAAATTCGCAACTGTGATGCAGCCGGCCTGTGCGATGTACAACATTAACGCCCACTCACGCATGTGGCCCTTTGCACTTAGCCAAGGCTTACCAGAGCGAACAGCAGATTCAGGGACAAACTGAATTTAGGAGGCTCATTTGGGTTGTATCGACAGTTCTTGGGTGTCCATGTCACGAAGTCGCTCAGGCGTTTGAGAGTCGTTCGATGTTGTTGGAATTGGCTTGGCTCATTGGGGACGGAGTCTTGTCCGGAGGCTTGTTTGGTCTCTGCCATGCTTTCCACACGAGGACCGGCAGCATCCTCAACTGTTTCCCCAACGGGGCCCAAGCTGATTGCTGGTGTCGAGTTCGTATCTTTGCTATCGTCGCTCTGCTCGGGCGAGTCGATCGCCATCTTCGCCACCGTCTCCAAGAGCCGGCCTGCAGCGACAGATCAGGTATGAAGGTGGGTGTCCTGTTTGCTGGCTCTAAACACGGCGCTGTCTGAGAATCAAGATCTTGGTGGCGATGTGGCTGGCTGGGTTTTCTCATAGCTAAGTGAAGCTCTTCCTGTGCCCCCTAGCTCGTGCCAAGGTGGACTGGTGACGATATTTATCGAGCGGTTCGGTCCCCGGCATCTGAGCGGCAATCCATCCGGAATAAGATCCGGAGGGTAGGGGTTCGGACGTTTTAGCACCGAATAGCGGTGTGGGCGTAACCATGATCGGCGTTTACGGCTCGGGATTACTTCTACTACACACCATTACAAAGGGTGCATGTAGCGGATTGGGCAGGGTGCCGGCCCGTCCACGCCTGTGATGAATCGATGGCCAAGCCTTTGCCAACGAACAGCACCTCGGCCCGTCCACAGCGTCAACAATCTCATAATGCTCGAGGGATGTCTGGCTGTGGAATTGAAGGTCGTGGCACGGGATTTGGGCTCATATGACTTGGAGTTCATGTCCGCCCGTGCTTGGCATGTGACGATGAAGCCCTTTATCGGGGCAAAAGCGGTCGAATCTGAGTAAGACGGACCGTGATCGTCATACCAGGACGTCGATAGTGGCAGGAGAATATTGTTTGACCCTCTCGACCCAGATATGAACAATTAAAGAATGCAAGTTGATTTGTGCTGACAAAAAAAGTAATTTCTCTGTTTTGTTAACTACTAGAGTACTAGAGAAGGGTAGAACGGGTCCGGGTAAAGCTTCAAGTTCAGGTTGCCATCGACAAGCCACGATGGACGCAATGTTGCTGATGACGCACGCCGTTTTTGATTCATATTTTGCCAGAGTTCCTAGACATTACTGAGTGTATGGATGCCAGGATGAGGCCGTCTGGGAATGCAGCATCCGACTTGATCGAATTCGCGAGGGGACACCGAGATGTCATCCGGAACGCCCATATGGGCACGAGTTGACTGCAACATCCAATAGCACCGTCTGGAGCGATGCTTCCTAACCTTGTCCGTGCGGCATGAGGCTGTAGTCACGTCCACGGGTGTCTAGTATTCTCACACCGTTGTTGGCATCGTGTTTTTTTTACACCAAAATAGAACGCCGTGTCTTTGAGCGTTTGCCATTGTGCAAAGGGACCGTGGTACGCTTTCGGGATGTACATGTGAAAGCCACTTACTGCAATATCCAATTCGTCTGATTGATTCCCGAGGTCGCTACTCGGGGCAACCAACTTTCTGGAAACAGTATATTCATGGGAATGTGTAAATTGGATTTGACTTGATAGACCCGCCATAGCCTCCCGTGGCACCAGGGCAGCGCGGAAGGAGGGACCGATTTTGATTTTGATTTTGATTTTGAAGCTGTCCCAGGCGAGGAAGTTCACGATCTGGAAGTATGCGGCACCTTCCCATATTTGGCAGCTTTGCAATCACAGTGTAGAATCACAAGGGTTACTCGGACCGTTGACCTGGAATGAATGATTCTAAGCGTGCACACAATGTTGAGGCTCCCTAGGTATCCCCTGCCACTCCAGACCTCTAGGTGCCTAGGTGGGCCATTCAAGGTTTGAGTGTTGCTTAACTGACGCTCTTTCCAACGAAAGGAAATGGATATACCGTATCTCGTGACGCCGATCTGCCAGTGATTACCTCGGCGGGACACGGATGGCAATGTGATCCGGTGGAGGAATTTTGACATATGGCTCTACAGCACACCACGAGGACCAGATCCATCCAAGTACGGTACCTAGGTAGAGTGGATTATTTCCTGGGATGGCACATGCAAGTGTCACTCAAGCGGTGTCCGTTGCATAAGTGGCCCTCGAGAAAGCGCTTCCAGCCCGAGAGTGCTCAGCCGTCGACTAATCTACTTCCAAGCCTTCTTTATCCTGATGCCTGCGGTCGAGCCCTGGTCTCTCATATCCAGTCTCGCCACGTATACATATTGCATCAATTTCACCGAGAGATAAATGAATGCCCCCGCCAGAGACCAGGGTGCTATTCTGTAGTTAGAAGTAATGTCAAACGGCGCTGGAGCTGTATTTTCAGCTTTAAAACTTGTTCACGTAGAACACTGCAGAGAAAATTACGTACTCCAGAAATGGAAGTCTGAATTCAGGAATTGTTAACCTTAACCTGTACGCCAATACCTAGGTACACTAGTATTAACTTCCACACGAGCATGTGTCTTTTCGAGATGGTATCCACCCAGACTGTGGTCGAAGTTGCAAACTGTTGTATAGCAACTGACTCGAATTCTTTACTTCAGCCACCTCTCTGTGTGCAACAAATGAACTTTATTGCCGCCCAGCACTGCGAAATTCATGAGAGGAGGTTCCTCTCGCTGCGGCATTGATACGTCATGGTACGCTGAGCATGATATTGAGGCTCGACGCCACATTGCCGCCAATGAAAGAGGAGGCATGGTGACCTGGGTCATCGGCCCAGAATTTGCTGGGAGAAGAAGCCACACCATGTATTTCAGACAAACAGAACCGGCCAAATTAGGAGAACATTACAACTAGCTGGGTGTAGCCCGGGGCCTGAACCAATTGCCCAGGTGTGGACCCCCCCCCGTACCATCCCGAACCTGAGGTCTGCCGGGGCCTGAGAAGGCGGCTGGGCAGCCACAAGTGACCCCCGAGGACTTCCTTAACTCTGAGTTAGCAAATAAACTTATAAGCATGTAAAGATCTATTGGCTCTCTTACCTCCCAGTTTGCCAAGCATGCAGGGACTGCTAGAGTTTAGATACCCGAAGGCTTGTTCCAGCCGGGTTTGAGCATGTAACTGGAGCACGGCCTGATTTCTTGCACGACCGACCAAAGAAGAAGTCGAGGTCAACTTGCAATGCACTCAAACGCTGCACATGCATGTACGGAGTAGTGTACAGGATAACGATCATCATAGTAAGGGTTTAACCCCAGAACTGCAGCGCGGGCACAACAGCAACTTGAACTCCACCGGCCGAGCTGGCACTAACATTTTAAGACTGATGTCTGATGGGGACAGGCAACTCTACAACCCTGGCTTGAATCAAGGAACATGTCAGACAACATGACGATCTTGTGCGGCCAGGAGGTGAGACACTGGCTGACTGGGCGGCATGGGACATGAGGCATGTGGGCATGATGCATGGGGCATGATGAGCTTGACAATAGTATCGTTAGGCCCGCTGGTTTTCTGCTAGTGAAGCTAGTCTGATGGGTATGGCAATGATGGCCAGGCAGGGACAGGGCAGTGAAGCCACGGTTGACCTTGCTAGCGTGCTGAATTACCGGGAACTGACAGCTTCTCTGGGCCTGATTTGAGGATTTTGGGCCATTGCTGATCCGAATTTGGGAGTGGCCCCAGGATTGGGTCAGAGGAAAAGACCGTTTTTGTCTCGGTCCCAAACCGACCGTCTGGGTCCTGAGCCCTGACGTCGCTCCCCCGGCTTGTCTTAATTTTTTTAATCTCTCAGGATTTGTTGGTGTGGTACGGAGCACATAGTACGGAGTACGGAATACTGTGCAGGATGCTCACGACCAACCGTTTCTGGCCGTGTCCACCGGGTGCCCCATCCAGCGCGGACGGCCCTTCTTCAGCCCGGCTGGGCTCGCTAAATTGCTTGGGTGTTCCCGCTGGTGGTTATCTTCCCAGGGTTGTCTTCCGGCAATGTATGCCTGGCAGCGCCGTCCGCCGTCCACCGTCCACCGTTCACCGTCCAGACCGTCTGCTGGCGTCCGCCCACCGACGTCACTCTTGCGCCTCACAATCCACTTGGGGCAGCAGTTCCTGACCGGGGTTGTCCCAAACCGATCAGCCGCTCGTTCAACCGTGTTTGTTCGACGTTGCCTCCTGTCTGCCAGTGCCGCTCCGTCCACTCGCACTCACTCGCTCACTCGCCCGATCTTGGAATTTACTCCCCCAACCCACAACTTCTTGTCTGCCCGATTCTGCAACGGGTGCAGAAGCATTCCAGCCCACACCCCAGACTGTCGGGACCCGGGAGGAGCAAGGAATACATGCATGAGAAGTGCACGTGCTGACAAAGCCGTGTGCCAGCAAATAATCTGCACTGCGCAGCGACACAGGCAGAACTCGGTCGTGGACCCTGAGTCGTGATCGTGATCTTCTTCAGTCACTCACTCACTCACCCACTCAGCCCGCTTGCTTGCCCACGCCCTCCAACCTGGCCTCAACCAGTGCGCGACAAGGGGGAGGTCCGGTTCAGAACAGCCCGGCGCTGGGCTCTATTAGGAGGCAGCGAGGGCGTCGTGAAGTCGTGAACCCACCCTGCTCACCCCAGCCCTGGGCCTGATAGTCCCCGGTCTCATGGACGCAGACCGTGGTGGTGATGGTAGCAGCAATCGCAGCAGCAAGAACAACGGCAACAACAGAAACAGCGGGAACAGCAGCAGCTCTGTTGATGCGGCCGCGGACCAGATGGATGGGCTCGATGCCTTGGGTATCAGGGAAGTCCTCGACGCCGACTCACGCCCGACCTTCATCATCGACCTGGACCCGGACCAGCCCTCGCGCAGCGTCAGCACCTGTGTCTCACCCGTCTTCTGCAATGCCGCCCTGCGCTCTCACGACCGACTGCTTGATGCCGTCCTGGGCCGTGACACACCTGCCACCACTGCACCGCCTCCGCCACCACCACCAGCAGCAGTCGAGGCCATCGCCGAGCCCTCGGATTCATTATCAGCATCTATCCGTCCCGCCTCAGCCTCGGGACCGCCCCTGCCTGACCTCGACTCAGGCTCAGGCCATCACGGCCCTGACCCCGGCGGGAGTCATCACTCACTGCGCCAAAGCCATGATGCCTTCAAGCTTTGGGTGACTGGCGTCACCACCCATGATGACTCCAAGGATGTCTTCCCCCTCTCATATATGTACCACGAGATGCTCTGGACCGGATCCACAGTGCGCAAGCGGTGGCGCATCATTAGCGGTAACCGACTATGGCGCGCTGATGTCCCCGTGGTCAACCTGGCATCTGGGGCGCCCCTCGAGGTTGCCACCGGTGGCTCGCGCGCAAGCCAGGCCACCAAGAAGAGCCCTGAAACCCTTGGTGCAAGCCTCGAGTCCCTTGCCCACGACCAAGCTTCCGGCCAGCCCATGGTCGTGTCTTCTTCTTCGCCCTCCGCGCCCCATACCTCCTCCGACCCCGTCTTCTATCCCAGGACATCGGTCAACGGCTCAGTCCTGACCGGTTCCTCAAATAAGAACATAGCCATTGACCTCGCCACACTGCCAGAGAGGGCTACTATCGACTGGACCGTGCCCAACCCCGAAGGCCAGATATCCCAGCACCTGCAGTATGTGCGTGCAGTCGACTGGGGCGCCACCTCCCTGGGCCCCATGCATTCTTGGTCGGCAGAGTTCCGTCAAATTGCTAACCTCGTCATGACTAACCCCCATCCTGCGGCCCTGTTCTGGGGCAGCAAGCTGACCGTCATCTACAACGAGGCTTACGCCAACGAGGTTGCCGGTAACAAACACGTATGTATCGTATCATCCGCTGTGTGCTGATGACCGCCCATGTCTGACCCAATGGCAGCCCACCCTCCTAGGAACAGAGTTTGCCGACTTCTTTGCTGAGATCTGGGACTACTGCGGCCCCCTATTCGAGGAGAGTGGCCGTACTGGAATTAGCGTTCGCAGGGACAACGACCCAATCTCCATCTACCGGCACGGGATGCTGGAGGAGACGTACTACTCCTGGACCTACGTACCCATCTACGCGTCCTCAAACCGGGAGCTCCTTGGCTTCTACAACGGGCCTTTCCAGACCACCAGCCTCGTTCTGAACCAACGCCGCATGCGGACGGTAAATCGGATCGGCGAACGGGCCGGACATGCAAAGACCATCAAGGAGTTCTGGAAGCTTGTGCTCGAGGGTCTCGAGGACAACCCCTGGGACGTACCCTTTGCATTGCTCTACTCCGTCGGCGAGGATAGTGACGACGAGCACTCGTCAACCGCCTCCGAGATATCGATATCCCTCAAGTCATGCCACTTTGAAGGGGCCCTGGGCGTTCCGGACGGACACATCGCGGCACCACAGCAGCTCGATCTGAGGCGCAGTCTAGAAGGCTTCGTGCCCTCGTTCCGGGAGGCTATGCGGACCAGGGAGCCCACCCTCCTGCGCGTCAGGGACGGCACATTGCCCGAAGCCCTGCTTGAGGGCATCGAATGGCGGGGGTTCGGGGACCCCTGTAAAGAAGCCATCATCTTCCCGGTGCGCCCCACAAACGCAGACAATGTCCTCGCGTTCCTTGTCTTGGGCGTCAACCCGCGTAGGCCGTACGACAACGAGTACCAGGCCTTTGCGACCATGTTCAACCGACAGCTTGCAACCTCCCTGGCCTCGACGATTCTGTTCGAGGAGGAGACCCGCCGCAGCAGAGATGCCGTCGAGGCCGCGCAGTTGGAGAGGGTGAAGCTGACGCAGCAGTTGGACCTCCAGGCCAGTAGGCTGCGTCGTATGACAGAGTTATCGCCTCTGGGAATGTTTCTGATATCTCCGGAAGGCGTCCTGCGGGAAGCAAATGACAGGTTCTTTGAGATGACGGGCCACACCAGAGACTCGCAGTATGAAATGTCATGGATGGACTTCATCATGCCCAGCAGCACACGAACGATGGACGATGGCTGGCACCGGCTCGTCAACGAACATCGGCCCTGGTCAGGCGAGCTGCAGTTGAAGATTCGCAAGGCAAAACCTCTGAACCTCCACGGAGAGGCGGTCGACTACTGGTGTATGTTCTCAGCGCAGCCCGAGATAGCATCGGACGGGTCTCTCCGGTCCGTGATGGGGTCCATTACCGACATATCTCATATGAAATGGGCACAGGGGCTGCAGGAGCACCAGCTCAGAGAGGCTGAGGAGACGCGCAGGCAGCAGAACGAATTCATCGACATCACCTCGCACGAGATGAGGAATCCCTTAAGCGCCATATTACAGTGCGCGGACGACATCACAGCGGCGCTAAGTGAGTGCCGGAAGAGGTCGACAAAAATGACAAGCGATACCCTCGAGGCTTGTTTGGACTCGGCGCAGACAATCTCATTGTGCGTACAGCACCAGAAATCCATCGTGGACGACATCCTCACCATCTCGAAACTGGACTCCAACCTCCTGCTCATCACCCCTGTCGTGACCCAGCCGAAGCAGATCCTGAACCGCGCCATCAAGATGTTTGAGTCTGAGTTACAGGCGAAAGACATCAAGGCGAGACTCGAGACTACCCCTTCATATACTGACCTAGATGTCGACTGGGTCATGGTCGACCCAAGCCGCGTTTTGCAGATCTTGATCAACCTTCTGACCAACGCCATCAAGTTCACAGCCCCATCCAAGACCCGCCTGCTGACCGTTGCCGTTGGCGCGTCTCTGGAACCACCGGCGCTGGATCACATACCAGGCTTCCAATACGTTCCGATCAACACCAGAGTCCCCGTCGCAGCGTCCGAGGACTGGGGCAGGGGTGAGCTCCTGTACATTAGGTTCAAGGTCCAGGACACGGGCTGCGGCCTCACTGCGGAAGAGAAGCAGATGCTCTTCCAGAGGTTCAAGCAGGCCTCGCCCAGGACTCACGCGCAGTACGGAGGCAGCGGCCTGGGCCTGTTCATCTCCAAGCGGCTATCCGAGCTGCATGGAGGCCAGATCGGCGTCTCGTCCAGCGCCGGGTCCGGGAGCCTGTTCAGCTTCTACGTGCAGGCAAGGAGGGCGGAGCCTCCAAGCGAGGAGCTGGACCAGAAGCTCCCCATCGAGCGGCACATGGGCGGCGACGCGACCCTGCGCCACCAGCTCACGCCGCAGCGCCAGGACCTAGCCTCCGCGGGGGGGCCGGCCGCCAGCCTGGTGGCGACACGGGCGAGGCGGACGATAGACCCGACGGCGGTGCACATCCTCGTCGTCGAGGACAACCTGATCAACCAGCGCGTGCTGGCCAACCAGCTCAAGAAGATCGGGTGCACGGTGAACCTCGCCAACGACGGCATCGAGGCGCTCGAGTTCCTCCAGCAGACGCGCCTGTACAAGTCGGACTCGGGGGTGGTGGGCAGCACGCCCTTGGACGTTGTGCTGATGGACTTGGAGATGCCACGCATGGACGGTAAGCCAACCGCCAAACTTTTCAGCCAGCCCCTCACCCTCCCTCACCCTCACCCTAACCAATAACCAGGCGTGCGTGCCATATAGCCCAGTCAGAGATAAGGTGTCACCCTCAGCTAACTTTGGGTTTCTTCGCCCCTCCCAAATAGGCCTCACGTGCGTGAGGGAGATCCGCAAGAAGGAAGAACAGGGCGAGATCGTCAAGCACGTGCCCGTGATCGCGGTCACGGCCAACGTGCGCGACCAGCAGGTGGCGACGGCCAAGGAGAGCGGCATGGACGACGTGCTGTCGAAGCCTTTCCGGATCCCGGACCTGCTCAAGAAGGTCGAGGTGCTGCTGCTGGCCGAGACGGCCCAGGCTGAGGCGCACATCCCTTGAGAGAGAGAAGGAACGTGGGAAGTACGTGTGTGTGTGTATGTGTGTGTATGTGTCCTCAAATACCCTAGGGCACGGAGCAACGCCTTCTAGAGGTTGCATTGCCAGCATGAAAGGCCACATTCTGTGGACGTATGTTGTCTTTTAGCGAAGTTTAGGAGTTTAAAGACATTGAACAAGGTGATCAGAAGAGAAGAAATCTTCATCGCATGTGGGCTTCGGAATTTGAGAAAAAACGGCCTTCCTACATGAGGTGGGAATACCAGGGTAGAGCGGAAATGATTTCTCAGCTACTTAGCCATGATATATCAATACCCATTTGATTATTTATCACCAGACATCGGCTTGTAGTGCTTGCTGGCAGCCGTCTGGAAGCTTCGCGGCTCGTTATTGTATAATCCCTGGCGCCAATTCCTTGCCATGACGCGGCTGTCACTGGATTGAATACCACTGCAAGGCCGGGGCAGGCGTGTGGGTTCGAATAGTCCATTTCCATATTTTACTTCCTTGCACCAACAAACGAAAAGGTTTTGAATTGTAGAAACATACGCTTCTGGCCCTAGTACTTTCGGGCTAAGACGGACAGATGCTAGAGTGTGTGCGGCCGGTGTCCGGCCTCCGGCCTCCCAACTAGTCTCAAGCTATAGACCGCGCCGGTCAACAACAGCACTTGAGTCCTCACTTGACTCGGTGTTATAAAGGTTTTAAGGTCAGGACCTATCAGCGAAGTAGCTCAACATACATGGTACTTTCTAATGGTGAATCTCCCCAACAGTCTTCGGACACTTCGCTTTTGTGGGTTGGTGTCGGGTTCGAGCCCTCATTGAATCCACTGTTTTCCTTTTTCTTTTCCCGACGCCCGTACCCCCCAACCCCTTTTCTCAACTCTTGTTTGATGGATTCTTCATTTCCGTTCTCCGGAATTATCACACTCGTTTAGTTTTAAGCTTGTTCTTCGTCATAAGGCGAATTCCTGTATGGCATGGTTAGAATCATTATGGGAACATGTTGGTTATGGCAACGCATATGTCATGGCCATAGAGTTTGAATTCCTTCGTCCTTGATCCGTATACATTCTGAAGGCGTACGCTCCCGTAATATGTTTGCAGGTGATCAAAGACCAGTACTGATGCAGACTAAGTGTATAAATGCCGGAGCGACAAGAATGACACGAGGAAGGGGAAAGATAATAAATGTTAGACAAACGCAGCACTGGCATGTATCAATACCCACTTGATTTTTATCAAGAATCAAATATAATATTGTACTTGCCCACCGTTATGCGCCTTGTAGTACTGTGGCTTGCTATGGTGTAGTCTCTCACGCCCACTGACCGATCATCCCGCGGTGCGGCTGTTATTGGACCTATAAAAGTTATCATTACATCTATGAACCGGTAGCTTCTACGATCCTGTACTGCAAGGGTCATACCAGGTCATACCCCTTCATCCAAATCTGTCATCAAATATGAGCTAGTGTGACGGTCAAGCGGCATGTCAACCGGTGAAAGTGCCAGCGCCGTGTGACTCATACGCATCAACATGCCTTCTTTCCTTCCAGCCGCGCGAAGGAATGAAGTAATGAGATGGTTTACGCCAACTGCAGTTCTGTCATATGAGACAATGCAGGCTGACGTGAGGCCAGCCTCTTTGTGGGTCCGCCCCAGGTCAACGGAAACCTGCCCGGATGTGTAACCAGACTCACTCCTCGGCCAGACTGCCAAACTGCACCGGGGTGACTAGCAGTCTACACATTCTCAATATAACAAACCACACCAAGCCTCTTTATCCCACGATTTCTCCTCCTCGGCTGTAAATTATTTTTCCTTAGTTGTTCCCTTAAAGCTACCAACAGATTCCTTATCTACCTCGCCAGAATGGGTTTCACCGACTTCCCCCAGGATGCTGGTCTAAATGGTGAGCTCATCTTCATATTTTCCTCTTATTTTCTGTCCTCCTACGAGGGATTGAATTACAAAAGACCTTCCTACATATCCTAACCGGACAGCTGACCAATGACTCAGACCTCAACACATGGTTGAGCACTCGATCCTACATCATCGGGTAGGTGCTCTCTTTTTTATCGCTGTCCGAAGATTCTTATCCAGCGAGGTGGCAGATTGTAGTCCCACATAGATGGGATGCCCTGCCTCCTCGACTGCTCCGAATCTTGCACCGTGGAAACAGGAGGCTCGATCCGCTGCCCTTCCTGCCCTTTGATGACGAGAGCAGTCTGTCCATATTTCTGCCCAGAGCCAAGACGAAGGGATGAGGACATGGGAAAGCATTCTTTGCATCTCTGAATTCCTATACAAAACCTCCTGTTTGAGACTGTTTCCTAGTCAGCATACTAACCTAACAGGCTCCAGTCACGCAGCCTCCCAGGCCGATGTCGCCTGTTTTCAGGCCCTGAAGCAGAGCCCCGACGCCGCCGAGCACCCGCACGCTGCCCGCTGGTGGGCGCACATCGCCTCTTACGAGGCCGACTTCACGACGCTGCCCGGCGACGCCTCCAAGCCTTACACCGCCTACGGCCCGGATATCGTCGCCGCCGAGGCGGAGGAGAATGACGACGTCGACTTGTTCGGCAGTGAGGAAGAAGAGGAGCAAGATGCCGAGGCTGCACGCGTCCGCGAGGAGCGCCTGGCTGCGTACAAGGAGGAGAGGGCGGGAAAGCCCAAGGCAGCTGCCAAGTCCGTCGTTATCATGGATGTGAAGCCCTGGGGTGCGTGCTACCATACTTCCTTTGCTCTGCGCCCTCTTGTATGCTTGACACTGACCAATTCTCCACCCAGATGACGAAACCGACATGCAGGCTTTGGAGGCTTCCATCCGCGGCATAGAGAAGGACGGCCTTGTCTGGGGTGCGTCTAAGCTGATGCCCATCGGTTACGGCGTCAAAAAGCTGCAGATCAGCCTGGTCGTTGAGGATGAGAAGGTATCGCTTCAGGACCTCGAGGAGGAGATTGCGGGATTTGATGACTATGTCCAGTCTACCGATATCGTGAGTAACCAATCGAGAAGCATGGGGGTGAGCTTGATGCTAACTGTGCCGATATCAGGCTACCATGCAAAAGCTGTGATGTTCACACGGCCGAGGCTTATCAAGGAGAGACTGGTATCCGCTCATTGGATGATTTGTGACTCCTTGAGGCATGGCACCTACTATATGATCATGACAGGTGGTTTTGAGGGTCTGAGAAGGACAGACGAATATGTCGAGGGATTCTACTCTAGAACTTAACATGTATAGAGAGCGTGTAATCTTTACACGTCGTGGCAGTCTGTGCCTGATCTTTCACAGAATGTGCTACACTGTCCATGGATCATGCAATTTCACGAGATTATTCCTCCTGCATATTCCGAGGATACGCCTTTGAAGATGGACTATCTTATGTTCCTCCTTTATTTCATTGTTTTTGGACCGACGTTCTAGTTGTGGATTATCTCAACACATGGCACATGACAGTTCAGCTCTTGGTTAAGGCGATGTCAATGGTATTTCCTGTCATATCATATTTCTCTTATGACCCTTGGAAATTCGCTCTCTTTAATGTCTGCTACTTGGAACACAGGTCCCCTAGCAATAGACCCGCTCCTTGGAAATGATGCACAGATTTTCGAAAGTCTCGTAGACGGTCGAGTTGTTCCGGTTGCTTCCAGGCATATTAATGTACTCGGTTCTAGGGCGGGCTGAACGGCATGGTAAGTCTTGCCGACGAAGGGGAAATACTAGTAACGATCAATTTAGAGTCTAGATCCCGAGAGGCATCTTGTCGGGCTACCTAGGTAGTCTTTCTCACTCACGCTGGCAGAGGCATAACTGGTGACGACAACGTCCTTAAGCTTGCCAAGTCACCTGGCGTGTCCTAGCCTCATGAATTCAGCATGGGCCTTGTCTTTTGGTCGAGCTGTGTGTTGGTGTTTGCGCCATGGGTGTACACATATAGGTGGCGTTGTTAGAAACGTTACAGTCACTTCTCTTCCACAAAACATCAATTCGAGGTAAATCAGCTACTTCGACGCAACACAAATACCCCCCTACACCGAAGAGATTGATCGGAAGAGGGTCCGGGCCAGGGGACGAGATGATGGGGTTGAGGGAGAGGCGACGACAGTGAGAAGGTTGATTTGATTGAGGTTGAGAAAATCGACGGAGGGAGTTGCTGCAGGCGGGGTGCCTGATTCCCGTCGGCCATTGCTGGACTGAGACGGGTAGGTGTTCCTTCCGTTGTAGACTCTGGAGGGAAGGACTGGTGCGCTCAAAGACCACGATACCGCGCTCAACGACCACGACACCGCGCCCAACGACCAAACTGGCGAGCTCAAAACCCTCACTGCCAGGCTCAAGACCGCCGTTGACAACCTCGCAAGCGACTCTGAGAGTACCGATTTGATTATCCAGGGTGTCAACCAGCCCTGGAGATTGGAAACTTGACCGAAGACATCAACACCAAGTTGGGACAGCTAGTATCCGCATCGAATGTGGCATCGTCGATCGCCTTCGCGGCAGACGGGTCAACTCCGGGCAGTAGAGGCGACGGGCGTGTCGCCCAGCCTGCCCCGGCTCAGAACGACGCTGTCGACCATGCTGGCGGAGCGAACACTGGAATTCGCCAACTTGGGGCCCCAATGCAGGACCCGGACGGACGTTCTCTACGTCTCTCTTCCATGACTCCGTTCAGATTCCCCCCCCAGGACATCCTTCTCGCTTAGACTATACTCCTTAAAAATCAAATGATTGGAGCGCGCATGCGCGCATACAGGCGGTATGATGATTCCTTCATCTGCTCTTACGTGTATTGGTATGACAGTTTGAGTTATTTCCCATTTTAAAGTGCATCGGGCGGGCCACTTCGCATCGCTTCAAACCGAGTTGATCTCTTATGGGACACCCTCCTATGGAACACCCTCCCATAGGACAACCTCCCATAGGACAACCTCCCATAGGACAACCTCCTATGGGACAACCTCCTATGGGACAACCTCCTATGGGAGAAGCTCCTATGGGATGACCTCCGTTGGTATACTATCTTGTGGCCTAACCTTCTGTAGAGAAATCCCAACGCTAACGGCGTCCATGCCATCCTTGTCGAACTTGTCTAGACGACGGCTACAGCAGTGCCTTCCAGGGCTCCGAAGGGAGAGCCACTGAGCTGGTTATACTAGCTGTTCATTTGGGTCCTACTGTGCAGACTATGCTGATCGTCTTTTGTTCTAGGGAAATCAGGATGTAATTCGAGAAAACGAGGCCCTCGGTACCTAGGTATGTGGCTGTAGGATCATCACTAGATTTGCCAACAGCAACGACACACAAGATTGTATACTGCGCGCATCACGAATGTCATATAGTGTGCTGGGACTTGTACAGTGATATTGTCTATGTAAAAGCTGAAAATTGCTTGTATGGGCAAGAAAAGGGGGTCTGGAAAGCCCCAATCGATGTTATACAGTACCTAGATATTTGACTCAACTGACTGTGTCTCACTTGCCTCTTGAAAGAGAGGCTCGTTGGACATCATGTGGATGTCAATCGGCTGGGTCGCGGATGGGGACTGGACGCTATGCGCGCCTCTGGCGCTTGGCTGGATTGACCTCACCGTCGCGAAGTGCGGCAATGCCTCGTTCCACGCCTTGTTGTCAGCTCGATGAATGCGAGCTATCTTCTTCTTGAACTCATCCTTTGGCAGCATCCTCAGCTCTTCCATTTTCTCCTTTGAAATTCTTGTATGTACCTTGCCGGTCTTCCGGCTGACGACGAACTTGTTCGGGTCAGCGTAGTCTCGATCTGGGAAGGGGGTCGGCTCGAAAGGGCCGATCTGGTCGGCAGTCACTTTGACCGCCTCACCTTCATCGTCGAGAGTGAGGCGGTCAGTAATACCTCGCGGCACCTAACACAAGTTAGCCACCATGACTGGATCAAAGACAGTGTGATAG
The DNA here is from genome assembly GCF_019321695.1 of Diaporthe batatas. NCBI lineage: Eukaryota > Fungi > Ascomycota > Sordariomycetes > Diaporthales > Diaporthaceae > Diaporthe > Diaporthe batatas. The sequence goes on from NW_025408565.1 coordinate 145,452, forward strand.
ACTACATACGTTTCCAGGGGGGAAAGGTTGGGGCGAAGCATCTGGCATTGGTTCGGCTTCGAGTTCGGGCGTGCCGACGGTAGTGTTTGTTGCCTATGTAACTATCAGTATTGGGGAGTGACGCGGGTGTGGTTGAGACCAGGCTTGAGCTTACATCCAGGAGAGCTCCACACCCAGAGACAGGGCAGACAGGATCACCGGAGGTGGCCTCCACCCATTTGTCAAATGCTGGTTGATTGATACCACAACCGCAATGCGGCATCATGTATAGTGTGTGGCGGTCGTTAATAACCAGCTTCGCGACGCCGAAGGCGCTCATGTCGTCTTCGTCAAAATGGTCGAGATGGGGGTGGGAAGGAATCGGAGTATTGTCCGAAGGGGGCGATTTGGGTGGCTGGGCCATCCCAGAAGTCGTCATCCACAGCAGAACAAACGTTCCAGAACAACGCATTCTGAAGGTCGTGGACTGCACCACCAGAGACAGCCTTCAGGTTGGACTGCACCTCGCCATAGTGTGCCTGTTGAATCTATGTCAGTCCTAGCTGTTCAAGTTGTTGACAGGCAAGATTACATACAGCCTTGATCTGGCCTTGACGGCAGACCGGACAACCCCAAGACTCAATGGTGGCATGCTGGCCGTGGCTGAGCATGTCGCTGAGTGCCTTGGCCGCGAAGGCATGATTGCAGGGGAGCTCCAGCATCTCGGTACCGTCTGCGACGTCACATACGAGATGGCGCACTGTCGCTGAGACAAAGACTGTGCAGCGGAATCGGCTCGGTAGTACTTGAAGACAGTGTTCCAAAGTTGGGATACCTGCCAAACTTTTCGGCGGCCACCTGACGCTGGCAATGTGCGTACTGAAGGGTGTTCAACGCAGCCTTAAGAGACTTGGGCTCGTCCTCGCTGGCTGGGAGGTAACCCAGCTCCCTTTGGTGTGCCTTGGTTAGGCCTTCGAGGATGTTCTCAAGACGCGGCATGTCCTCTTCGCTGCATGGTGCAGCGGGTGGGAGCGGGGTTAGCTCGGCGTGTCTAAGAACGACCTGGTCGGACGTAGGCGGGGTTCGAGCTGGCTGGGTCGAGCGACGAACACCAGGTCGAATTGTTCCAGAATGAGTGTTGTTGGTACACGGTAAGTGGGCAGTTGAAGGTTGTTGCCCAAACGGGTTGGTGTTTTGGGCGCCGCCTGGTTGCTTACGTAATCCATCTCATCATCCACAGCTCCTCCCACAGCTCCTCCCACAGCTCCCCCCATAGCTCCTGCACCAACCCGTCCAAGTCCTGGCAGGCCACCCAAATCGCAAAGATCAGACTACCCAATCCAAAAGGCCACCAAGGCGCCTGCCTATAGCACCTCAATTCAAACGGAACTGCGAGACAAAGAGGGATGTCAGCCCCATACCTAGGTAACTACTGTATATCTTAACGGGGCTGAGCGCTGCGTTTCAACCTCTCTGGGAATCACTTCAAACACACCATCATCTTCAATGTTAAATGACATCTTATAGGAGACCCCCTACGAGACAGCTTCCCATGCTCTTGATGGATAGCCTCCTACGGGTTTTTCTGTAGACCTCCTATGAGACAACCTCCTATGGGATAACCTCCTTTGGGATAACCTCCTATGAGATTCCCTGGAAGCAACAGGCCCCATCACGTGGAGACGGACCCACGCCTACCACATCCGAGCCCCTGCCATGGATTGCTCTCTCATGCACAGATGCGGCCAGGAGGCTTCGGCCAATCTGGTTTGCTCACACCGCACTCTTGGAAGGCATGGTGTCGACGCCCACACGCACGTGCGACACCAGCAGCGCGCCCAGCAGTCAATGAAGATACGCCGACGGAGAAAGCCACCAATGCTGCGTCAGGAGTTGGATGCTGGTCTGCGGATGTTGTCTGTTGGCCGGGCCGACCCACTCTGCTTAATATTCTGCATCCTCGACCCCACGGCCGGGCCTGGCCAACTCGATAATACTGAATGCAGTAGGCCTCTGACTTCAACTCCGGCTTCATGCAGTCCGCGGGTCGAATCACCCAACCCGGTGATTTTGATTAATGACAGGCAAACCTCTCACCCGTAGACGAGGCTGCAAGGCTATTAATTAACGACGCAGATATGTAATAAGCTGTGTCTTGATCCACACCGACCATGGGGTCCACAGCTGTACAGGGGCTGCTTGAGCTTTCCATTCGCTGAGGTCCAATGTCCGTGTCAGCGGCATTTCAATTAATTGATATGTCTTCTTGTCAGTGGAAAAATGATGTGTTATCACCGAATCCCGAATTGGCATGCCGCCTTGCAGAACCTCAGTAGGCACCAAATTCGGTTGCCAGGACCTGCCAGACGTTTTTAATGCCGACATTAGCTGCCACACATCCATCCTTCCATGAGATTCTTACAGATTTTGCATTCACACCCCGGCGTGATCGTCGGCTCGGTAAGCATTGTGTTCGAAACGAGGTGTGTCGCTTGGGCAAGCAGAATGTGAGCAACGATCCGGTCGTCGGTGGAGGGCGGCAGCACCGTTTAGCGACCGGCGCTGTTGGCATCGCCGTCACAAATCCGCGCGCCGAGAAGTGGAGCCCCGTGATAAGGGATTCTCGCTACTGAGCAGCGGTGCGCCCAACAGGCATCGAGGTACTTTAGGAACCGTCACGGTGACTCACCAGTATTGCTGTCAAACCTTACGTCTTTATCTCAACTCGGCGCTCTTCGGGATGGGATGGATCAAATTAATCCATACTACCTATGGGCGGGCAAAAGAAGACCATCCTTGATGTGAGCCATGAAGTACACGACGTTTCGTGAGAGTACATATACAATATAAGTTCCTTTCTGACTGTCTCTTGTTCCCGGAACATTCTGGATAATACCCAAAGACCGCCAGTGTGTTATTTTATCTCCACTCACAGCCTCGTCGACTTTCTTTGGTTTCCTAGGTCTTCCCATTGCTGCCAAGACGATGAAGTCGGTCGTGGTTGACAATCCCTCACCCGGGGCTGACGCTGTTCGCGATATTGAAAAGTTTACTCGGTCAACAACTGAACCCGTTCCAACCTCATCAGAGTTATCAAGCCCTCCGTATCCTCCGCAAGATGGTGGGATCAAGGCCTGGCTTTTCCTCCTCGGTGCCTGCATCGTCGAAATAACCGCCTGGGGTACATCATCCATCTTTCAGTTTCCGTACTTTGAGCGCCGTCTCTTTCAAACCATGTTACATTGGCTGACAGCCGGCTCACCTAGGATTTCCTTACTGTTATGGAGTCTTCCGCGAATACTTCGTCACCCATGAGCCGTTTCAGGGTGACTCCCTCGTCTCAGTGGGCGGCATGCTCTCAAATGCAAGCCAAACCCCTGTCGATAGTATCGTACCTCGCATTGCTGAAAGCCGATCCTTGGCGCTTTACGGGGTGTTCTGCAACTATCACTTCCCCCTATTATATATTTGTTGAATAGCTTTCCCTCCCAGCGAAAGAATGCCAGGTGGCTCGGCTGTCTTATTTGTACCGGTAGCGCTATTGGCGCCGCCTTCACCACCACCGTGAGTCTGTTTCCCACCCACTGCAACTTTGGTCATGGATTTCCTTCTTCTTTTGTGAGGGCGGTTGAAAAGAGAAAGTCGGTGCTGAGATTTTTTAAATTCATTAGGCTTCTGCTTTAATTATCTGTCTCGGTTTGCTCTACGGTATCGGCGCAGGTCTTCTCTTCGCCCCGTCTATGCATTTCATGGGTGACTGGTTTGTCAAGCGCAAAAGTTTCGCCTACGGTATTATGTGAGCAACTATCCCTATCGAGATCGTCTGCCTTCTCTATTCCATCAACTCTCTGACTTGTGACTCATCACCAGTTGTGGTGCCGGAGCCGCTGCCGGAGCCGGCCTCCCTCCTATATACACGGTCTGCTTGAACAAGTACGGAGCCAAGGCGACCCTGATCGGCTGGGGCTTCATCACCTTTGTTGTGACATCCATCGGGCTCCTCATGATGCAACCGCGCACGCCGCCGGAGCGGGCGCTCAAGCCGGAACGGTCGGACGTGGACTTCCTCCGAAAGCCACTGTTTCTCATCTTCCTCACGGCCACCTTCGCGCAGGCCCTGGCTCACTACGGACCCAGCACCTACCTGCCGTCCATGGCTGCCGACTTTGGGCTGACGTCCGTCCAAGGCTCTTTGCTCGTCACGTTGCTTAACCTGGCCCAGGCGATCGGTCAGCCCCTCCAGGGCATGCTCGCGTACGTTGACACACCCTACGTTTACCGTGTGCAACTTGTCCTCCCCCAGACTTCGTGCCCTCGACGAAGAACTGTACTGCGCCAATGGCTGACGGACCTCACGTGGCGAATATAGAGACCTCTCATCGTCCTTCTACGTCCCCTTCCTCATCAGTACCCTCGGCGGCGGCGGCGTCTCGGCGTTGCTGATATGGCCGTGGTGCCGCAACCTGTGGTCGCTGTCGCTGTTCTCCTTGTGCTTCGGAGCGACGGCGGGCGGCTTCGCGGTGCTGCGCCCGCGCTTCGCGGCGGCCGTCGTCGGTGACGACCAGGCCGCGGCCGCCCAAAAGAACTCGGGAGACGCCTCCGAGTCCGAAACGACGCCGGGGGACCCAGCGGCCGGAGAGGATAGCCGTTCCGAAGCCGAGGCGCGCCAGAGGAACAAGTCCATGCTCATATTCGGTGTATTCACGGCGGTGCGAGGTACGGCGGTCCTGGCGTCACGAGGACACCGATGACGTGAGCGGCTGGGGGAACGGAAGGCGGTGGAGAGACCTTATAATCTTTGTGGTTTTGCTTCTATTTCGTATATATCTAAGGATATATATAGTGCCTTTATATAGTGGTAAGTACTTAAAACTTAGTGCTTAAAAAGAATATAATATTAATAATAATAATTATAATATAATAAATATTTATAATTTTAACTTTATAATATATAAATAGAGTTAGAGGGTATTATTTTAATAATAATATTAATATTATAAAGGAGTTATATAGTGAGATTAAGTTTTTAAAAATAATTATTATATAAATAAATTATATTAAAGGAAGCTTAACTAAAAATCGTCCCTTTAAATATATATATATATATATATATTAATAAGACCTTTATTAAATAAGTATTATAACCTTTATTTAAATATATAATTAACTTTAAAAGAATTTAAAATAAAAATAATTTATAATATATTATCTTTAAGAGTTTTATAATAAAATATTAAAACTTTTAAAGAAAGTTTTAAAAGTAATTTATAAGAAAATAAAAAAAGGGTATAATAAGTTTATTTTTCTTTAAGTTTATATTTTTATTATTAATAACTATTAATTCCTTAATAGTATAGAAAAGTATAATAGAAATAAAGGAAAGAGTGGATTTAAAGTTTCTTTATAAGAGGACTATAAGGATATATATAAAGTTATTAAAGACTTTATATATAAGCTTTAAAGGGAAGAAATAAGTGGTTATATAGTATAAAGGAAAAATATAGTGTGGTTGAAGCCCTTATGATCTATACTGGCGTAATTATGCTGGGAGCTTTAGGAAAGTTCGTGCCGCACAATAAAAGGTTTGGGGGGAAATAGATGGGAGTTCGACGTTAAGGCTGTTGGAAGGCACGGTCGGGTCTGGCTGACTAAGCCAACTAACACTTATACCCGCTCCTTCTAAGCGCTAGGAGAGATCATAGACTTATATTAGAAGGTATAGTTAGGTCTGGCTGACTAAGCTAACTAATACTTATATTCACTCCTTTTAAGCGCTAAGAGAGATTATAGACTTCTCTTTAATATTAATTAATAAACTATTATTTACTTAAATAACTTATTAGGTTATAAGCTTAATATTACTTAATATATTTTTATTTACTTATTTTTATTAATATCTATTAATATTAAATTATTTTATAATTAAAAATTATTAAAATATAATTATTATAAAGTTAGATTATTAATATTATTTATACTTCTTAATAAATATTATATATTTATATAATCTATAATAATTTATTATTTTTACTTTAATTTTTATATTAATTAGTATTAATTTAAAATTATTTAAATTAATTTAATTATTATTTAAAATATTTAACTTTAACTTTAAGTTTAATCTATTATTATTATTTAAGTTTAATTTAAAAGAAAAACTATCTTAATTAATATATTATTTAAAGTTAAACTTTTACTTTACTAACTTTAATAATATTATTATTAATATAAAGGCTAAGCTTATTATTAGTAAAGCTTTTATAAAATAATAAAAATAAAATAACTAAACTTTTATTATACTTTTAAATACTATTTATTTTAATTTAATAATATATATTATATTATATAAAAGCTTTTATTAGTTTAAAAGATTTTAAAAATTATTTTAATTATAATATTAAAAATTTAACTATTTACTTATTTTATTAATTAATTAATTTATATTATAAAAATAGTTTTAACTTATAGGAATATTTTAATTTATTTTATTAACTTTAAATAAAGCTTTTATTAAAACTTTAATATTTAATTAGTTTATAATAAAATTTATAAAATCTTTATTTAAAAATAATAAAATTAAAAGTTCCTTTTTTATAATATTATTTAATATAATAAATAATATTATTAATAATTTTAATAGTTATAAAATCTTAAAATTCTTTAATATTAAACTTAAAATATTAAATATTATTATTTATTTAAAAGTTAAGTAATTAAAAGTTTATTATATTTTAACCTTTTAAAAAGGTTAATATTAATTAATATTAAAAACCTAAAAGTCTATATTATTTAATATTAACTCCTTATTAAAAATCTAATAAAAGGAATATATATAATATTAATCCTATAATTTTATCTTTATTAACTACTTATATATAAACTATAATAAGTTAGTAAAATATAAAAAGAATAAAAAAGGAAAAGAAATAAGTTACTATTAATTAAATAAAAGATAATATAATAAAATTTTTAATAATAATAAAAGATATAGTATTTTATATTAATATTTTAATATATATAATAAAACTTTTATTATTATTTAAAAATATAAATAAAATATTATAAATCTTTAATTTAAATACTTTAAAGTATATAATAGAATATATAGAAAACTTTAACTTACTTTAACTATATAGTAAAATAATTACTATTACTAGTAGAACTTATTTTATTATAAAAGGTATTAATATTATAAATATCCTTTTATAGCTTTTAATAAATTAATTATTAAAAATACCTTTACTAATATATTTTATAGTTAAAAATTAAGAAATACTTATTTATTTAATTAAACTATAATCTAAAATTAATTTTATATAAATACTTAAAGGAATAATATCTTTTATAATTAAAAATAATAAAATTAAAAATAATATAAATAAAATTTTATAAAAGAATTTTAAAATTTAAATTATTAATAATAAAATATTAAAACCCTTTTATTATATAAAGAATTTTATAAAATATTTAAATATAATAATGTTAATAAAACTTTTATTTAATAACTATATATTAATTTTAATATTATTCTAATAAAACTAAAAGTATTTAACTATAAACCTTATAAACTTATAAAGTTTGTTTAATAATATTTAAAATTACTATTAAAATAAAAATTAAAAATATTATTTAAAATTATTTATTTAAATTTCTTAAAATACTTTTAATAAGATTACTAAAAGGTTTTTAATACTTTATATTATTTATTAACGACTTTATAAAGTACTATTAGGTTTTTTTATTAAAAATAATTATATTCTTATAGTTATTAAAACTTTTATTAATAGTAGAGATATAATTTAATATAAAAATTAAAATATTTATTTCTAATAATAAAAGTAAATATATTAGTAAAATTATAATTAATTTATTTTATTAATAAAGAATTATTTATTAAAAATCCCTATTATATTATTATAAATTAAATAAAATATTTAAGTAATATATATAAATAGTTATTATTAATATTAAAATTATAATTTATAATAAAATATTCTTTATACTTTAATCTAAATATATTATATATTTAATTTACTTTAAAATTATAAATTATATTCTATATTACCTTATTAAATTATATTATTTAAAATACTATATAAAAAAGTCTAATATTAGATATTTTTAATTCTATTTTTATTTTTATTATATTTATATCCCTATAAAAGCTTATAAGTTAGAAATAAAATTAATAAATTAAACTAAAAGTATATTTTATTAGATTTAAAATAAATAGAAATTTAGTTTTATATTTATATATATTATTTTATAAAGTTATTATTATTATTATAAATAACTATATATAATAAAAGAAATATTAACTTATAATTATATAGTTAATTAGAAATTTAATTAAAATAATTATTAAACTAATAAAATAATCTCTTTAATTAATTATAAATTTACTTTTATTACTATTTTTATAGTTACTTATAATATTATTTAAATTAATTATTAAATATTCTTTAAATATTAATTTAAAAGGCTATTATATATAATCTTTATAAAAGTAAAAGCTAATATTTAATATATAGAAACTAACTTTATATTAACTAATATAAACTTTAACTTCTTTAACTTAATATTAATTAATACTAATTTTAATTTAAATAACTTAATATTAATTAATACTAACTCTAATAATAATAATTTAAATAAACTAATTACTATAATTATTAAATCTATTATATACCTATTAGTATTAACTAATACTAACTATAATAAATTATTTATTTTATTATTATATTTTTAGTAATTTAAAATAATAATATTTTATAAAACTATATATAAACCTTAAAAGTTTTAAAAGTTAAACTAATTTATTATTATAAAAAAGTTAGACTTTTTAAAGCTATAAGGATTTAAGTAAAAGTTTTTATTTATTATAATTAATATATTATTAACCCTTAATAGGTATATATAAAAACATAATATTAAGAGAAACCTTATTTATTATAAGGCCTATTTAATTATTTAAAATTTTATATAAATTTATAAAATTAATTATAATAATATTTATAGTTTAGTTATCTAATATAAAATACTAAAATTATTATTTAAATTATTTTAATAACTAAAATAAATTTTTAATAATTTAATATTAAAATAATTTACCTTTATAAATACTTAAAATATAATATTTATATATATTTATTATTTAAATATTAAATATTATTTAAAATATTATATTTAAAATCCTTTAAGCTCTATATAACCTAAAATAATTAAAATAAAAATAGTTTAGTAAATTATATAATAAACTTATTAAGTTTTATAATTAAACTATATTTAATTTATATATTTCTTTAAATAATAATATTATTATTACTATTTATATTAATAATATTTTAATTATTAGTTATTTTAATAATATTATTAAATTTAAGGTAATCCTTTTAAATAAATTTAAGTATATTAATATAAACCTTTACTAATATTTTTAACCTTAAAATTTATTAAACTAAAGCTAAAATCTTTATTTTTAATAAAGCTACATTAAATATATACTTTAATAATTTAATATACTTAATAGTAATAATTATTATACCCTAATAGATTTAAACTTATTTTTTAAAAAATAGTAATATTTCCATTAACCTTATAATATACTAGTCCTTTATTAATTTAATAAACTTTTAATAATAAGTATAAAAGTTAATTTTACCTTTTAATAGTTATTATTTTAATATTTAATACTAATTTAATAGAATAATATTTTATTATTAATAAGGATATTTTTATTATATTAAATAAACTTTAAATTATTAAATATTCTATTTTAAAATATTATATTTATAAAGCTTAATATATATAATAATATTTTATATAATATAAACTTAAATAATTTAAAATATTTAAAACTAAATTTAGCTTTTAATAAATTATTTATTATTTAATTATTAAAATATTAGTTAATAATTACTAAATTAACTTATAAAATTAAGTATATAGCCTATTTATTTATATTTTTACTTATATTAAATAATTTAAATATTATAAGATTTAAAATCCTATATATTAAGTATCTACCTATACTTTATATTAACAATTAACTTATATTAAACCTTATTTAAAATATTAAAATTACTACTTATTTAAAATATATAATTATTTATTATTACTTTATTTAAAAGGTATTAAAAGTATCTATAATATTAAATATATTCTATTTATAAAGAATTTTATAAATATTTATATAAAAATACTTTTAAAACCTATATTATTAAGTTTTTATTATTTATTAGGTTTATTATCTATTTAATTTCAATAAATTTAAAACTTAGCACTAATAGGTACTAATAAAATAGCAAAAGGGAGTTTAATAATAGGTTTATTAATTTAATAACTAGAATATTATACTATCCATATATTTTAAATATTTCTTATAATAATAATATTATTAATAAATAGGGGGTATATTGGAAGGCACAATTAGGTCTAGCTAACTAAGCTAACTAACACTTATACTCACTCCTTCTAAGCGTTAGGAGAGATTATAGATTTATATTAGAAGGTACGGTTAGGTCTGGCTGACTAAGCCAACTAATACTTATACCCGCTCCTTTTAAGCGCTGGGAGAGATTATAGACTTCTCTTTAATATTAATTAATGAACTATTGTTTACTCAAATAACTCATTAAAGGCTATGCTCAACATTTACATCAAAGACCAGTAAGAGTTGGAAAGGGGGGCTTTCGGTGGAACCCAAGGACATCCTGTGACAGTTTAAAGAGGATGATTCAATAGGTAAACTGATGCTTTTTGATGTCAGTGAACAATACTGTTGTGTCGCTTTGACTCCCTGTGAGTGACGTGAATGATTGCTACCCAAGTGCATTGTGTAGCTGACTACTTTCGGAACGCCGCCCAGGGGTCATTCATCTACAGATTCATAACACATTGGAAGAGTAAGAAGATTATAGCAATGGGAACATACATTCCTCGATGTTTATGCTATACAGGTAACCAAGGAAAACACTGTACTACTTGCAAGTGTAGATAAATCAGAGGCCCCCGAAGCTGGTCGGGCGGGAATTACTTCACCGACTGCTCATCTCCCAGATCAGTGAGTGCCTACATTGCTGCCACACACAATGAAGTATTCCAGGTTTCTTTTGGGTGCCACATTCATTTTCGCCCGCAGTTCGGCCCTGCGTCCCCCCATCCGCATGCCACCATCTAGCGAGTCTTCCCTTCATGACATAACCAAACCCCCTCTACCGACGATCACTGCCAATGCTTTAACGTGGACAACCATTTCGACGCAAACAACGAAATACCCAGCGTATGGAGTATGTGGATACTACTCTGGTAAGTAGCCTTGCCGTGTAATCCGAGGTCTGCTCCCGCTCGCCTGGACATGCAAATCGGGAACTGAACTTCGACATGCTAACATGCATGTCCTGCCACAGGTGCCCCCATAGATTGTCAAGGAAGATTCGTCCCCTGTGTGAATAGCGAGTCATGGCGCGGCTGCACGGTGTATGGAGGAGATCGTTCGACCACGGAGGACTTGAAAATAATACCAACGAAATGCTATGATTACGGATCTCCAGAGTGCAGCGATGCCAGTGCTTCTCAGCCGGGTCAGATCACCTGTTGGTAAGGCTGATGGCGGGCTGAAAACCATCCTTCAAACTATTCATTCTAATTTTGGCACACAGCACCGGGATACCCTATACGACTTGTGGCACTTTCCTCTATTCGACCACCACGTCAGAGACGTTCACCATGCTGAGCTGCCTGAACAGCGCCACCTTATACGGACCTATGACAATGTGCCTTCATGATGATTGCGGCCAGGGCCCTTTCACAACCACTGTTGTGTCCACGATGGAGACTACCAGGTTTGGAATGATCTCCACAACTACTATAGTATCAGAGACCACGGAAACCGTAATCATTCGGCCGAGTGAAACAATTTCAACGACAACTCAGAGTACCATATTCTCAACACCGGAGATAACTGCTTCTAGTATAGTTTCTAATTCCGATCCCATGCCAACTACCTTTAGTACCACTACCACGACCAAAACTGTGTACAGGTCAACAGTTTCAACGCCAGACACTACCAGTACCACAGCAGACGCGACCTCGGACAGTTTTACTACAGTGTCAACAATTGGAACCACGACTAGCGCGGGGCCAGACGGCGACACGGGCTCGGCCACTCCCGGAGCGGCGCCGATAACGTCCAACACTCCTGTCGGCGCCATAGTAGGAGCCACAGTGGGTGGTCTGGTCTTCCTTGCAGCAGTGATATTAGGATGGATATGGTATAAGAGACGCAAGGATAAGCAAAGGGAGTCGGAAAGGTCACAGGATGTCCCTTTACGTAGACTTCCCATCAGAAGGGTTGAATAGCGGCTCATACTAGGCCGACGAGCGAGATATCGGGGAGTGTGTGCATCATTTTCATCGATGACACTGCATCACCGCGTGAGGGTCAGTTTATTAATGACGCGGATGTAACGGGATACCTAGGTAGTTATATCTTTCAGATTTAGTTTCTAAAATCTGATTTCCAAGGTTCCTCCACAAACTTGAAAATCTCCATTATTGCCGGCCATTCTGCTCGTTCATTATGCCTTCCTCACCACCACTCCTAGCAGGCTCCTTTTCCAAAACTCCGTCCTTATCCTTCGGATTCGTCTTACCAATGATGCCCGAGCCACGGAACGCCACAGCAACCACAAGCAGATTCGTCGCACCAAGCGCAAAGTCAAACCACTGCGCAGCCTGCAACCCCTTGAGGGTGGGCTGATCCCACGCCCTCATCGCCCCCGCCTCCTCGACGCTCGTGCCCCTCGCGCCCGCCATGACCGACGTCTGGATAGCCGTCGCGATCGCCAGGCCGATGGCGCGGCCGAACTGGCCGACCGCATTGACCAGCGCGCCGCCCATGGCCTGATCAGCCTGGGGCAGGGAGTGCGAGGTGAAGAGCGTCATGCACGGCCAGGTGATGTCCGCCCCGAACACGCTGAGGATCATGGCCGGCATGCCGTAGGCAAAGTAGGTCGTCGTCGGCGGTATGGGCGTGGCGAAGAGGAGGCAGGCGACGGCCATGCAGAAATTACCGAACATGAGGAGCATGAAGGTCGGGATGATGGCCACGAGCCTCGCCGTGATCGCTGCCGTCAGTATGCCGACGACACCGGTAGGTATGAAACGAAGGGTTGTCTGTATGGCGCTCAGGCCCTGGAAGTCCTGAAAGTAGTAGGTGGCGAAGATCAGGTAGCAGTTAAAACTCGAGAAGAAGAGGGCCATGATTATCATGGCAGCGCTGAAGCGTCGGCTCTTGAAGATGGAGACCTTCATAAGGGGGGTCTGTTTGCCCGTCTTTTCCAGGTGGTGCTGCCAGAAGACGAAGGCGGTGATGATAATGAGAGCCACGACGATGAGGACCGGCACCCAAGGGGTCTTCCAGCCAACGACATTTCCTTCCGTAAGCGCAAAGAGCATCACCATCAAGCCGACCGTGATCAGAACCGCGCCCACCCAGTCGACCGTTGCTTTCGCCTTGACGCCTTGGGCATGCAACGTGGTCGGCGGAGGCGGGATAACAAAATATCCAGCGACAGTTACCAACCCAGCAAGGATGGCCAGAGCCCAAAATACCCAGGTCCAGTGCGCATAACTGGCAATCAGGCCACCGAGTAGGTTTCCAAAGATGCTCCCGAGCGGCGCGCCGGCCGCATACATCGAAAAGGCGTAGTTCTTGGCCTTGCCCGGCGGGAAGGTCGTCCCCAGGATCCCGAGCGCGGTGGGCACGTTGGCGGCAGCTCCGAGGCCCTGAAACCCACGGAACAGGTCGAAGGCGATCTCATTATGTATGACAGGGTTGACGGCCAGCGCGATAGCTACCCAGCCGGACCCAAGGACGAAGATCTTACGCTTGCCATAAATATCAGCGATCCGGCCCCAGAGGAGCAGGAAGCAGCCGAAGGCGAGCGCGTAGGCCGACACGATCCATTGCTGGCGCGAGTCCGGGATACCGATGTCGCGGCCGATGGTTGGCAGAATGATCACGACTGCCTGGCCTGAAAGTGTCTATACCGGTAGTTACTGTTAGTTTTACTACATGTGAAGTCTAAGATCTCACCGGAATCGTACTGCGGCAGTGAGGATATACTGACATTCAGGAAGCTGGCGCCGGTGACAGTGGCGACCAATGCCACGGCCCTCGCTTTTGATATTGGACCTCGCGAGGAATGTGAAAATGTCCGCCGAACTCGGTCTTGATCGGGGGCCTCGTTGCGCTGCCCATCTTCATCTACCGAGCCATCGACTTCGCCAGTGGCGGAGTCATCCGAGGTCGGCTGCTCTTTTGTCGAGCTATGGTCGATTTTCTCAATGTCGCCCTGCGCAGGTCTGGACATTCTGCATACAGCACATGTGCAAGAGGCCGGAACTTGTCTGGCTGCGATCTCTACTGAAGGTCGAGATCAACCAACAAGCAAGCTGGTGCTGAGGAGTCAGGGGGTCAGGTATAGATACAAAAAATTCACCGTCTTTTCTCCTACATAGTACATTTCAGTGCCCAGATGGGCCCAAATGGGTCGGGTAAAAAAATACCCACTCCGCTTTCTCGCAAATGCGCTTAGCTCCGAGGAAAGCAGCCCAGAAGCGATCCGTCGCTGACTCCACATTCCATGGCGCCATGCGGCTCTGGAGTTGCCTAGCCGCTTAGTGATGTGATTCTGGATATAACCTGCATAATATTTCCTATCTTGTACTGCCCGAAGCCTTGGAATTGTGCACGTGGCGCCAGGAAGAAGTTGGGGTCCCGGCCCAAGTGCCGAGACACATCGGTCTCCGAGATTATAGATTGATCGCCGCTTCACCACCGCACTAGGGGAGAATGCGTTACTTACTGCGTGTGATTCTACTCCGCTTGGGGTTGGTGGAGGGGGGTGGCAATTCGCGTCTATTAGTCCTTTCACAAGGTAGGATGCTATGAACAGCGGCTCCGCAATTGCGACATTACAGCAAAACGCATCAATCCTCAACGTCCACTACATTTCCATGCCAAGTCGCCAACCACTACCTAGGTACGATTAACATTGGTCAACTCGGAAAGCAAATCACCCAGATGCGTGCATTTCTCTCACTTGCATCGTTGAAGAGGATTCTACGCCTATAGGAAAAATTGTTGCGACAATGATGCCTGTCCACGGTGATGTCGTCGACCTCGAACAGCCAATGGGAGATAGGCACCATGCCAGGTTGTAAGCCGCGGTGTGACGCTGGATATCGCAGCAACACTAGTGCCATCTCGCAAGAGAGGGGCTTGGTTTGAAAGGACAGGATGTAAAATTAGGCCGGATAGATCACTGATAGTGGGCTGCGTTGTAGAATATATACTGCGAACTTCGAGCCGGACCAGAATAGTACAAGAACTGCTTACCACCTGATTGTAAAATGTCCTTGACCAGGCAGTCCAACTGCTTGCTTCTGTATCATCGACATCATGTTACTCCCCGGCAGCATCATCACGATTTTCCTGTCCACCCTGGCTGTTGCGCAGGTCCAGACATATATTCCGGAGGAAGAGGTCATCAACTCCGGCCGTCCAACTTTCTATGACCTCACACCCCCAATAGCGGGCAAGATTGCATTGGAGGAGCACGTTGGCAACTCTCTCTTCTCCGGAACATTCACCACTCCGTTCGTCAACTACACGAACGAAGTGAACTTTGATATTCCCGAATATGTAACAGATGTGATGGGTCGCATCACTAACATCGACTCGCGTGTTGCTGCCATGGATGCCGCAAATATCACCAAAACAGTACTTTTGTATGGTGCACCAGGTATCCAAGGGGTGTTCAATACCACATTTGCCGTCGAGGCAGCCAAGTTTGTCAACGATGAGATTGCGCGGATCTACACCCGCGGGAACTACAGCGACCGCTTCGACTTCTGGTGCAGCAATGCCCTCCAGGATCCGCCCAGCGCGGCGGCAGAGTTAGAACGCTGCGTCAAGGAGCTAGGCGGCGTGGGGAGCTTCGTGGGCGGATACACGAACAACGGCTCAGCAGACAGTGCTGTGTACCTGGACCACCCCGGCAACCGGGTCTTCCTGGAGAAGGTCGTCGAGCTCGACGTGCCGATATACCTGCACCCCCGGACCCCTCCGCCGGGGCAGCAGCTGGTCTATGACGGCTACAACTTCCTCGCGGGGTCGGCGTGGGGCTTCTCTTCAGAAACGGCAGCCCATGCGCTGCGGCTCATGGTCGGCGGGGTATTTGACGATTTTCCCACGCTGAAGATCATACTCGGCCACTGCGGCGAGGGCCTGCCGTTTTTCCTGCCGCGTATAAATCAACGGATGAGGCACTTCGTGCACTATTGGGAGGGCAAGCAGACACCCCAGTACTACTGGGAGAACAACTTCTATGTGACGACCTCGGGGGTGCAGGACTCGGGCACGCTTCTGGACACCTTGAGATGGACCGGTGAGGATCGCGTTATGTTCAGTGTAGACTACCCTTTTGAGGACAACACTGAGATCTCGAGCTGGTTTGATCGGCTGGAGATGAACACGCACACGAAAAAGAAGCTGGCATATGAGAATGCGAGGAAGATCTTGAGACTAAGCAGTTAGAAAAGCTTATCCATTCGTAGGGGACCCGCAGCCGTCGTGTTCATCATTTTCAAAGTGTCGTCGAAGTAATCCAACGAGGACGTGCATCGTCAGAAATTTGTGGAAAGTCTTCTCTGCGTGTCATCAAGACGGGCAAAAGCCTGCCTCACCTTTCAGTTGCGAGTCCGGACGGGTCGAGTTCGGCGCTTTGAAACGCGTTGCGTCAGTTGTCCGATGGGGAA
The DNA here is from genome assembly GCF_019321695.1 of Diaporthe batatas. Classification (NCBI taxonomy): domain Eukaryota; kingdom Fungi; phylum Ascomycota; class Sordariomycetes; order Diaporthales; family Diaporthaceae; genus Diaporthe; species Diaporthe batatas. Next base: position 162,255 of record NW_025408565.1, read on the forward strand.
TATATGTGTAGCAGACTGACTCTGGCCACTCTGACAAGCCTTGAAAGCCGGGGGATATCATGCTTTAATAATACGCGTATTATTTTAGAGTCAGTGGGGTCTCAGGTGCAACTGCCCCATGCAGGATCTTTGAACCAAGTGGACCAAGTGTGAGCCAGGCCTCCACAATCAATTGTGTGCAAGTACTTAGGTACATCCACATGGGGCAGTTATACCCGATCATGCGGTATTAAGAGGCTAATACTGCCTGCGGAATACTCCCTGATCTTGCTTGGATGTCGTATTTTCTTTTGCCCCTGGCAGCGGAAGAGGACTTCCACAGTTCAATTCCTTGCCCTCATTCCACCGCTTATTTTACAACACGGTGCCAGCGGACACTCAACTAGGGGGCGTCGCTACATCCGACAACCCGGAATTCTTAGATTTATTAACACGGTTCTATAATATCGCTTTAAAACTCTAAATAAGCGCCAAGATTCAAGTTGCTGATTTACGTCAAGGTAGAATAAATATCTGTACTAGTGAAAGTCAACTCGGGACTTCATCAGCACACCTCACTTAGAGATCAGCAATAAACCACAGAATTGTTCGGTCGAGGTTGGATCAGGATACCAAACTCTGCAGTGCGGGTTCCTCGATTGTGCGAGGGAGTGGCAATTTTCTTAACAGAGAGAGTCGTGTGGGTGGTGATCTATTAGTACTCGTAGTCTGAAGTATTCAAAATACTGAGCATGCTGTCGTCGGAGACTTTGATCGGATCGACTAAAAATGTGCAAGACGCCAAGCAGAACTAAGAGGTCCTGAGGCGATTCGCGAATGATAGGGGAAACATTCACAACGGCCGTATGAACACGTGCAACCAGGATCATTGTTTAGCGTTTTCGAATCCAGTCAGTTTATCGATGAAGTTTTTCTGCTAGTCTTCTCCTCAATCCATGATTTCAGCACAAACATGACGTGACAACACTGCTGTGCATGAGATTTGAGTTGGGTAGGCTCTTGATCGCAGTCGAGAGCGCCAAGATCTGCTCGGCGAGGGATACTGCTTCTGTACCGTGGTAGGACAATGATTTGTTGGAGTAGCAGACAAGAATACACACGCCAAAAATACAGCTAGACTGCCAGCCAGCCTGCGGACCCTCACCCCGATGCGTGATGTAGGGGACCCCTGGGGCCCACAACCAGGTTCCGCGAGGAATTAGGTAATGAGGACAGATGTTAACACTAGTGCACGAATCGGCGCTCTTGAACGTGATGCGGCTCCATAGGACACCTAAGATTAATTGGGATCAGCGGGTACCGAGTAGCAAGGAATTAAAAAACCTTTCATAGGGCCAGAGCCCACTAGAAAGCACGGGTCTTCAAATGTTTCCTTGACCCTCGGGTCCGTTTTCGCTGCAGATAGTACGGGTTTCTCTGGACTGTGGACATTTGATGCGTAATAGGATACTGAAATCTAGATGCAACCACACAGGCCATATCTATCTCTGTAGCACCACCTAGGCATGTTCAGAGACGAGAAAACCGGAGCCAGAACCCAAACAAGAGTAAAAAGCATACCTAGTTTGATAAGAGGCATCACCTTTTCAGAGTTGGCGTTCCTCTTGGCAAGGACTCGGACTCGCGTCTGCCTGAGTTGCAAAGCCTGCAAAAAGCCACCCTCCACAGCGACCTGTTCCATGCACTCAAAATAGCGGGACAACAGGGTGTAACGTTATTCATGATAAAGTTTCTCCGCCCACGCGCAGCTCACCTCGCCATCCTCTACCACCAATCCGGGCACGCTGCGGATTTGACGTCAGACCTCACGAAATGTGGACAGCTGGGGTTTCATACCCCATGGGGCATCTAAGCAATTGAATTGCACGGTGCTGAGGGTATCATATCTAACATGGGACATCTCGGCCCAGGGCTGAGAGAAGAAAAAAACGGAAACCCAAACCGTCAAAGCGCCGGGAAATGGCCGAGGTTAGTGCAGCCTTGTCGTGAGCCGCTGGCTAGCCTCGATGTACATATGGAGACTCTCCGCTAATAACCCACCCAGCCTGCGGGCCGGTAAGCATTAGGTACGTCAGACATGCATGCGACTCCGAGGCCAACAGCCAGGTACGTCCCTAGATACATAGTACATACCTAGTGTAAGTACCTACCCAGTCTGCGTATCCGGAATGACTCCAAGCTCAGGGACACCCACCTCCGCGACGGGGCTGCACTAAGGGTTGTGGGGGCGAGCCGATTCAGGAACGACTACTAGAGATCAGGTTCCCCAGACCTTTCTGCGCTTAAAACGAGCGCGAGGGTCGCTGTTCTTCCTTCCTGCCGCATACCTGCTCCTTGGACCTCGGTGATTACACGTCGATGAAACATGTCTGAGAAGAAGGACATCAACCGAGGGCCCGATGGCAACTTGGAGTCGGGCGAACTATACGGTGTCAAGTCGAATCCGGCTCCCCCCACCGATGCTGTGTTTGGCGAGATCTCAGAGGATGGGCCCAACTTCAGGAGTGTATGTGTTTTCTCTCCATCTGAATTAGGATGAGTCTAGAGTGTATTGTATGTACTTAGGAGGTATGACTGACACTCTATCACCTCTCCAGTTAGGATGGATCGGCGCAGCGGGCCTCATGACAAAATCTTCAATAGGGCTTGGCGTTCTCTCCATCCCCACCGTATTCGACACCTTGGGCCTGATTCCGGGAATCATCTGCCTCATCGCAGTCGGGGCTATCATAACATGGTCCGGCTACGTAGTAGGCGTCTTCAAGCTCCGCCACCCCGAGGTCTACGGCGTCGACGATGCTGGGTTTCTGATGTTTGGTCCTATCGGACGTGAAGGATTTGGCGCCGCTTTCTGCTTATGTATGAGTGTATCCCGTCTCTTGGTCTATCAAATTGGGCAATCGTCCGGGAAACAAACCTGAAAACTCCATTTTCTAACTTTAGGACGGTATTAGTCTGGACCTTCATCGCCGGCTCCGGCATGCTCAGCACGTCGATCGGATTGAACGCAGTATCGGCCCATGGAACATGCACGGCCGTCTTTGTGGTTGTTGCCGCCGTCGTGGGCTTCGCCTTTGCCAGCATCCGGACCCTGGGCAAGCTCAGCTGGCTGGCCTGGCTCGGCGTCAGCTGCATCATCATCTCGAGTACGTTGGTTCTGTATTCTCTCTGTACGGTTATCGGCATTGTGTTTTCCTAAATGCTGGGTCTTGAGCGTTGGCCACTGTATGAGTTCAGGAGGGCGTCACATACGTTTTATATGTATGGGATTAGAAAGGAAACGATCCCAAGCAATGGTCCTGGGCCTGTTGGCGCCGAGTCCCCGCTGACGTTCCGCCCCCAGTCTTCATCCTCACCATCGCCGTCGGTATCCAGGAGCGGCCCGCCGCTGCCCCACAAGAGGGGATCTGGGTCTCCGATTACAAGCTCACCAACACGCCCGACTTTGCCAGCGCCGTGTCCGCCGTGTCCTCCCTGATCTTCGCCTTCGCCGGCATCCCGGCCTACTTCAACATCCACGCGGAGATGGCCGACCCACGCCTCTACACCCGGTCGCTGCTCGTGTGCCAGTCCACTGTTACCGCAGTGTACATCACGATCGGAATCGTTGTCTACTACTACTGCGGGTCATATGTCGCCTCGCCCGCCTTGGGCTCCGCCGGCCACGAGATGAAGAAGGTGACCTATGGTGTCGCTCTCCCGGGGTTGTTTGTGTCGACGATTCTTACTATACACGTAAGTGTGCCTGATAAAATTTGATGACCAAAGTTTTTGACTAAAGAGCGAATAGCTACCGGCCAAGTACATCTTCATCCGAGTCTTGCGAGGAAGCAGGCACATGACCGCCAACACAATCACCCACTGGGCAAGCTGGATCGGATGCACCGGCGGAATATCCATCGTGGCCTACGTTATCGCCAGCGGTATCCCGGTTTTCGACGGCCTGGTCTCACTGATCGGCGCCCTTCTCGGTACTCTGATGTCGTTCCAGCCCATGGGCTGCATGTGGCTGTACGACAACTGGACCCAGGGCAAGTCTGAACGCTCGGTCAGATGGATTCTGATGGTCTGCGTCAGCGTATTTGTGGTGGCGTCGGGAACATTTATGATGGTCGCTGGTACCTACGGATCCGCTCTTAGCATTGCTAAGACCTACGAGGCGACGGGAGGATCAGCGGCATGGTCCTGCGCGGACAACTCAAACTCGTAAAGCCATAACAACCAAGCATGACTTTAGAAACTAATGTAAATGATTTTCACATGATGTGAAAAGAGCGTTCACACCCGTCTACGCCGCACCCCCCCCCCACCCGGCCAGGGATGTTTCGGCCGGAGGGAACAAAAGGATTCCAGATGTAGATCCACGGACAGTCAAGCGTGACGCATGTGGTAGCCGGCGGGAGGCGAGAAAGGAACTGAGCCACCACCAGCACTTGAGGTGATGCCGCAGGGAGCTAGTAGGTGCTGTCCAGCTGTGTACCTGTGCAGTGGCCTCAGAAGACAGGGAGGGTATGCCCAAGCTTGTTTGCCATTTGCAGCGTCATATTCTACCTCGATACGGATCATATTCATCAGCGGGTCTTCCAAGGTTGAGATTGCAGAGTCAAATATGGCAGACACAATAAATCCATGGTGTCTGCAGTCCTCAGGTGCTGGACACCGCCGTTGGCAGAATACGGTTGAATTGAGAGCATTCGCAACTATCGAGAACAGAGAAAACGGTCTTCGGTGCAGAATGAAAAGGAGCCTTAGCAACAACCTTGGAAGCTGTCAAAGATGTGTGTAGGTTGAAATGGGTAGGAACAATTAAAAGGACAGTACCCGGGGGTCAGACCTTCGGTTACCCCCTACACCTACCAGCATAGGGGGTACCAAAACCCCCATACAGCCAAAACCTATATATACTTAAAAAAAAATAAAATACTATACTTAACTTAATCTAACTTATTTAAAAAAAATAATATAAAATAAAAAAAATAATTATATAAACTTTATTTCTTAAGGAATTTAAATAAAATAATTATAAAATTTTAAAGTTAAAATTTAATTAAATTTTACTATTTTTTAATATTAATATAATTATAAATATAGATTTTAAATAATTTTATATTAATATAAAATATATTATTATAATTTTTATAATATAAAAATATTTTAAAATAATATTTAAAACTTAAAGTTAAAGTTTTATAATTTATATAAAGTATATAAAATAAAAAATAAATAAAGTAAATAAAATAATAATTTTATTTATTAATTTTATTTATTAATTTTATTTATTAATTTTATTTATTAATTCTATTTATTTATTTTATATAATAATTTTATATAATAATTCTATTTAATAATTTTATTTTATTATTTTAATTTAAAATATAATTAATTTTAAATTATTAAATCTTTATTTATTTCTTTATTTATTTTTATTTATTTATTTCTTTATTTATTTATTTATTTATTTATTAAATAAATATAATAAACTTTATTTTATAAATTATATTATAAATTTAATTATAAATAAATATTTTTAATTAATTAAATAAAATTAATTATATATATATATATATATATATATATATATATTATTTTATAAAATAATATTATTTTATATTTATATTTATTATTTTATATTAATATTTATTAATTAAAATTATAAAATATAATAAATTAATTAATAAATATATTTAAAATAAATATATATATTTATTAAAATTATTTTATAAATTATAAAATAAATTTAAATTTAAATAAAATTTATTTTTAATTACTTTAATTTTTATAATATTTATTTTAATTAAATATTAAATAATAAATAAAGAAATATATAAAATAATATAATATATTCTTTTATAAATTTATTATAAAACTTTAATTTTAAATTTTTAATTATATTATATATATATTTTTTATATTATAAGAATTATAATAATATATTTTTTATATTAATATAAAATTATTTAAAATCTATATTTATAATTATATAAATATAAAAAAGTAATAAAATTTAATTAAATTTTAACTTTAAAATTTTATATTTATTTTATTTAAATTCTTTAAGAAATAAAGTTTATATAACTATTTTTCTTTACTTTGTACTATTTTCTTTAAATAAGTTAAATTAAGTTAAGTATAGTATTTTATTTTTTTTAAGTGTGTGGGGGTTTTGGTTGTATGGGGGTTTTGGTACCTACTACGCTAGTAGTGGGTTCCTCGGAGCGAGAGCGAACCCACGGGTATGTACCTCTTTTGTGCTGAGATGGTGAGCTAACGGGTTAGTCCGTTTCTGCAAGGTGTAGCTGTTAGTCAAGTATTGCCCGCCACCTCCGCAGTCAACAGAGATTACGTAACTTGCCGGCTCGCCTCCGACGTCACCCCAAGCCAGCGCCGAGTCGCATTCAACGTCGCCCTCAACCATGGAACTGCCATCAGCAGGCGACTCCAACCGCATGCTCATCAACATCGCCTTGCGAGCGGGACATGGGATGCTCATCCTACAACAGGAAGCTCCGAAACGGCCTACGACATGGCCTGCACAACCGCTTCCCCCCGGAAGGATCCCCCGAGGCCCGCCGGTAAACACAAATCCAGTCCAGTCCCATCTCCGTCACACTCAAGCGCCCGCCTGAGAACATTGGAATGCTCGGCTGACCTCCATCGCAGATATGACTTGAACCGGCTCGCATCCCCACTGCTCCGACTCCCCTTTGAACTGCGGCTCCAGATATACCGACACGTCCTCGGAGACCGGCAGATCCACATCTTCTTCGTCCCGTGGCAGCAACACAAGCAGCGCACGACAAAAGACGGCCAGCCCGCGTCCGCCGAGACCGTCAAGGGCCGCTTTCACTACGAGGTCCTCGAGAAGAGACAGGACCCCTGGAAGGAGGACCGGCGGACCCTTCGCCTTCGGAAGCCCACCTCATCGGCGGACCCCGAGCCCATCACCCTGCTGTCCGGCGTCTGCCGCCAGCTGTACCACGAGACGGCCCTGCTGCCGCACCAGCTCAACACCTGGTCCTTCGAGACCATGCACGTGATGGAGCGCTACATACTGAAAGAGAACAGGATGCCCCTCGTGCAGCGGCGGGCCGTGCGGATGCTCTACTGCAAGGAGAGGCTGCCCAAGGCCCTGGAGAATAAATTCGGCGGGCTTCAGGCCATCATCTGGAAGGACGGCAGGAAGCTGCGGTGGCAGGACCTGTCGCTGTTCCCCGAGGTGGCGTGGAAGGACCGCGAGGAGCTGAGGGAGCGTACCTGGCGGTGGTGAAAGCCGTGCAAGGCGCCCTGGCCCACGTTGGGCCCCTCCTTGTGAAGGTCTTGCTGGGACCAACTGTTAGTTGCAACACAGGGATCTCTTCGAGGCTTGAATGAACCGTCTGCCGCCTTGACGGTTTTTCTATGGTCCGATGTCACGGACATGCCTGACTACTGTAGAAACTTTGCCGCCATTGCTGAAAGTCGCGGCCAAGACTTTAGAGTGTGAGCTGTATGGGCATTGCTTTGAACCGACTTCTCTTGCGGAATTTTCCACTGCTGCAAAAGAAACCCAGCTGTAGAACAAGCCAACGTCATCCACTTCGTGTGTTATCCCAATACTTTTCATGTGCATGGCGTTTTTCGTATCGCCAGTCAAGGGCCCCAGAGCTCCTGGCAGCTCGTGGCAGCTCCAACCTGCTGAGACCAACTTCTACCACCCAATCTCAATTCCACTTCCTCTCTCTACCTTTTCCTTTCTCTCTTACCCCCCCCCCCTCTTTCACTTCCAACTTCCAACCCCTTCTCTTTACCTCTCTCTCTCAACCATCAAGCCACCACCCTCCCTCCTCCCAACAACCTCCAAGCCATCTTGACCATCGCGCGCTCGTAGGTTCTCTCCTCTTCTCTCGCGGTGCTGCACTGACCATCCACGACCGACTTCAACAGTCAACCAAGCTGAAAGACCCAACAACAAGATCACCAAGTCCACCCACAGAGGTAAATACCAAGCAATCCACCATCAAACACAATCCGTCCTTAAATCTTCATCACCCATCTCCATCACACACTTCCATCATCACTACTCACATCTGCCTGCTCACACTTTCGCTGTCGTTATAGGTCAAATACCGTCAAAGACCATCTCAATTTCTCTCCAAACACAACCGAAAATGCCTCGCCTTCCCGACCGAATTGGGGCCAAGACCCAGAAGATCCTAAGGAGCCTCTCTATCGAGAGGCAGGACTTCGGTCGTCATTGGGACGAGATCCAAACCAACCGGAACCTCGGCCGACTTTCCGATGTTGACTTCGACAAGCTGTGTATGCTTGTAGCGATTGCCAAGCAGTGCGGTGTGCCAGCCGACGAATTTTCGCGACGAGAACTGCACAAGGCCTATAAATGGTCCAGCGCGAGGCGATCCACCGAGCGCAAGATGCGCAAGCTTTGCGCGAAGGTCCATGACCGAATAGTGAAGCGTCAAGGAGCAACCGCGAGCCACCATTCCCAAGACGAGGGGGAACCTCAAGATCGGGCCCGTCGGCCTGACAACACCGCAGGCGAACCTGCCGGTCAACAGGCTGATCAGTCTGCAAACATCGAAAACGATGTCAATCACTGGCATCCTCCAATGGTCTACCCTGTAGAGGGAGCAAGCTCTCTCGACGGCTTCCACTAATAATAGAATTACATACCAGCCTAGCAGGGTTTGCTTCCCCGCGCCATCTCGAGCAGCTAAGAGTGCTATGAAAGCATCATTCGATGCTTAACGGAGCAGCTACCCTTTTACCTCCCCAACCTAGTCGCAACTAATTTAAGAGCGCGACCGAAACCGTTGGCGGTGGGTGAAGTTAATGATGGCAGGTGCGGACAAATCCTGTGTTCTAGGATACCAACTTTGGAATGGAACGTTGTGGACGGTGTTGTCAGGGACGGTCAGGAACGGTCAGGGACAGTCTTTATTAGCGCATCTAGTCACGACCTCTCACGGCACCTCATCACACATCTACACCATGTCTCAATTAATGTTCATTTCACCTTCAAGTTCTTCAAGCAATTTACCTTGATAATATGTACATGATCAAGGTTATCAAAATTGCGCCCCGACCACATCACAGTTGACCGTGCAAACGGCCAGACTAAAGGGCCTGTGACAATCAACAATGATCCGTGGCACCCGCCGGTGGTAGCAGTTGTCAGGGCCGTGGGCTGATCGCTCGCAGGACCAACCAGTGGGTCCGTGCACCCCGCTTATCTTATCAGCCCAAGGCCTCCCTACCCCATACCTCTTGCGATGTGGGATTGCAGCTTCGCTGCTTCCCCCGTACTATTCCTTAGGCAACTCTTAGTCTTACATCAACAACCATTTGCAGACAATTTGAGTGTCTTTTGACATAGGTCGCGAGGATCTTCTCAGCACTTGGCCAGCAATCACTCGATGAAATCCACAATGTCACCTACTAGCTCTGGCTGGGACCAAAAAACATGCGACTCAGAGAAGAGCCGCCCACAAACCAGAACCAGGTTTTTTTTGCGTTTTGCGACCGGCCCAGCACTATTTCCGACAGACCTCTTGGAGGCATCTGCAGAGGAGCGCTACAATTTTCACGAAACAGTCGTCTGCTTCGACAAGATGGACAACGATCCATGGCACCCGGCAATGGCGGCAGTCAGAAACCAGCCTCCAGTGATTGCAGTCGGGGAGCAGTCACTTGATGGCATCGAAAGTGTGGCATACCAGCACTGGCTGGGACCGGAGGACATGCGCCTCAGGGAAGAACCATCAACTAATCAGAATCAAACCAAGCTTCAATTCGCCACCGGGCCCGCGCTCTACCCTACAGATCTACTAGAGGCCACGGCCGAAGACAGATACAATTGGCACAAGACTGCCGTCTGCTTCGAGAAGGAGGCGGCTGTTGCGCAGGTTCCTCTGTCGCTACCTAACCAGTACCGAGCGGAATACGTGAACAAGGTCCGTTCATGCAACCCGCGCCTTAAGCCGAGTCACCAAGAATGCTATGAGAGCATCGTCGGCTGCGTCAAAGCTGAGCGTCCCCTACACCTCGTTGACATCATTGCGATGTTTACCTTCGTACACAATTGCATCTCCGAAGACGGCCGCAACCGGTGGCTGTGGGAGAAAATGAAGCTGGCGGGCGCCGAAAGGTTTTGCGACCCCAAATACCAATGGAATATCGACGATGACGGTGTTTTCAGGAACGATCACGGCCAGTCTCTGGCACACCTGGTGACTACAGAGGCCCCAATGCCTCGACATCGCCGTAAGAACCGGGCACAGATCGGGTCTAAGAAGGACCGCGCCAGATTCCAGCGCCGCTTAATCCACGTCTTTCAGGGGTTCAATGCCCACGGAGTTGGGGTCTACAAGACCTACTATGACAAGTTCCTGGCCAACGAGGCCGCCCTACGACAGCTGGAGCAAGACCAGCTGGACATAGCCACGGACACGGAGCTGGACGTGGAGGAGCGGGCCGCTCGAAGCCGTGAGTCGGGCGCCACCGGCGCAAGGCCCGCAGCCAGATCGGCTCGAGGAAGGACCGCGCAAGGTTTCAACGACGGATCCTCCACGTGTTCCAGGGGTACAACGAGGATGGCGTTGGTGTCTACAAAACATACTTCGACAAGTTCCTTGCGAACGCGGCCGCCCTGCAGCAACTCGAACAGGATCAGTTGGACATATCAACTGAGATGGACGTGGAGGAGCGGGCCGCTCGGGGCCGGCAACAGAACGGAGACCGCCACGCCGTGCCCGGCCATTGGCTGGACGAGCAACGGCGAAGCAATTCGACGCCCTGCGAGGACAACAGTCCTCGCGAGAGAGACTTTCGGTCTTCATGCTCAGAGCACCTGTTAAGGCAACAACCACTTCCCCAGAATGCCTGTCGGTGGCCGTGACGCCTCGAGCCAAGTCCTCCTCTCCATCTTTACCGCGTTCTTCCTTTTACATCACATTTAGAACAGAGTCACAAGGCAGCAAGATGAGGCCTGTCGATCTGTGAGCAATCGTCGGTCGCGCAGATTCTCGCCGTCACCTACCCTCGCATACCTACCGTCGAGTACGACCACATCAGCTGGCACGGACTCTGGACAGGACAGACGCGGATTTTTTTTACATTGCACATTTTACCTGTATCTCATAGCTTTCATCTACCCTCGCCATTGACACCCAAAATTTACCCCTGGTGCTGCGTCCATCAGCACTGGAATCGCTGGGCTCGCTTCTAATACATTCAAGATGGAAGGGTGGATGTAAAACCGGGAATGGAACAATGGCTTGCAGCAGTCAGCTGCATTTTCATCTCGGATAGCTTTAGCAACAGATGACTGACGATTCCCATGACAATTGAATTTGGTGTTTTGCTCTTTAATTTTCATAGTGTGTCCAATTGTGTGACTATTTACGTCAACGGCGGGAGCAATTTGACGCCCTGTGAGGACAACAGTCCTCAACTGAAACCTTCCAGTTTTCATACTTGGAACATCTACTAAGGCAACCATCAATTTTCCAGAATGGAAAGTATCTATAGCCTACCTGCCGACGCCCATAATGCCTCGAGCCAAGTCTTCCAAGGATACAACGATGATGGCATTGGTTGGCATCTATAAAACCTACTATAATAGGTTCCTTAGCAACACGAGCACAACCCAAGAGCTTTAATAGGACCGGCTTAACATTTCTACGGAAAAGGATAGGAGGGCGTCGGTTTCCAGGGCTGAGGGGTAGCCTCAGTTGCTGGCGTTTAGTCTCATCTAGCAAACCGGCTGTCAGGGCAGTTATGATTTGACCATGTCTCAATCAAAGTTCAATTTACCCTAGGAACACACGTGCCCTACATTGGTAATTTGCCTCAAGAATGCGAAAACGATTAAGGTCATCAAGATTGCACCGCCTATGATGAGCCGTCATGGATCTTTGCACACATGACCCCGGAGCATACTACATCTGGAGAATTCCGCCACAATGATTTATGTGCCTTCCCTGCCCGGGGACCTTCGCTTTTTCTCCTGAGTGCCTTGACGGCACCGCGCCAAGCAGGTCCCATGGAATGCTCGGGGTATATGATTTCTTTATATTCTTGAACAACTGACATCCGCTGTACCTGATAGTCGAAGGTGTCTCCCGTACGCCTAATCAACCCCACCGGCTTTACCTGGCGAAGACCGTTTCCCCGAAACCAGTCCCGCGCGAGGAGACAAGATGGCCCGGTTGTTCGGATACATCCATTACCAGACCCGCCTCCAACTTCCTCGGCCCCCGAACCAGCATTGGGCGATCGACCCGTGCTGATACACTAAACGTTCTTGACTGGATGACCACGCGTGATTGTGCTACAAAAGGCATCTGCCTTTATTTACCCAGTACTCCCAGGCTTGGTGTTTCTCTTCGAAGGCTACTGTGTATATAAGACCAGGCTCGGCACTCCTTGACCCCTTAGAATACATTATCTTCCATCCTTCCTCTTCTCTTGGAAGCAGCCGTTCCACTGGACTAACACCTACCAGCATCAAATACGCCACCCAATAAATGTGCCCGTTCATTTGCATAGAATCTAAATCAGGAAATAATCGAAGGCAGAGACAGTCATGCAGCAAGGCCGGGTAAATCGACATGTCGGCAGTTGGGTTATTGGATGCATGATAGATTACTTGGGGATCATTCCCGACGTATGAACCACCTAAGCCCACGGGGCCAAAATTATCCAAGCGCTGCACATACCCAGCAGTTTGGTATGATTTGGTCCATGGAAAAAGAGACAATGATCAAGCGGATGGTACAGCTGCGCCTTGGGGAGCAACACGAACCAGAGGAAAAGTCTGGGCATGATGATAAGTATCCCACTTTGCCCCTACGACCAGGCGCAGGTATCTATCTGTTGTGTCTCCAACGATATCGCTTTCAAATCCAACGATACCTAACAGCTTCCTGAACCCTTCGGCCAAGTCAATCTGTCACAGAAACGCCTTCTTTTTTAACCACGATGAAGTGGATTTCCCTCATATCTGCACTTGCTTCGTGCGGGCAGGCCGCCCTCCGGTTCGGATGCGGCACTGTCAGTATCCAACGGCTTGACCCTCTTGTAGAGCCAGGAAAGACCCCATCGTCTCACCTCCACCAGTAAGGCGCCCGAGCTGCGTTTGTGCCGAACCGGCTTGCCATACCCGTATCATTTTGGGCCATACTGACATGCACGATAAAGAATCGTTGGAGGCAACGCTTTCAACGCCACGATGAGCGGCGACATCGGCGAGAAGGGTAAGAGGATGGAGCCTTGCTATTTTGGACGATGTCGTATACTTACCGAATCTCAGGCACTTGCACCACCTGCACCTTCTCCGAGGACTTTTCCAACTACTGGACTGCCGTAATGTTTTTCAAACATCCTACAAATGGCAGCTACAAACGGTCAGACGACCTGCACCTTCTCGTAATTATCAGCTAACAACCATGAAGTGTGCCTATCATCGAGAACGACGCACTTCCAGCAGGCATCAATGGCGGTACGTCAGACATGCAGGACTGTCCAAATATCATAACTATCAGCTAATAAGGACATTTGCCAGGAATGACTGTGTATTATACGTAAGCAGATTTTTGACGCATTATCTACCCCTAAGGGAACAATTATGGCCCGTTGTTGGCCAATAAATCAATGGAATTACCTAGGTAGGGGCTGCTGGTTGCAGAGTCGGGAAAATTCTGCTCCTTTGGCTCTTTGAAGGCTGATTCCGAATGCTATAGACAACAGGACTTCTACAATAACGGAAACCAGAAGATCACAGCCTTCCCGAAAGTGAGTGAAGGGTTTGCTGCAGGGCTAACCTCCTAAGAGGCTCGAGTACCCTGAGCACGCGCTGACGAGGGACTGTCCAGGGATTCAGAATGACTGTGGGCGACCCGAAAGTTACAAGCTCCGGCAAGTTCAACGGCCAGAAGGGCCTGAAGTTCGTGTGCCTCCAGAACAAGTCGACGAGGTTCCCCGAGCTCGACGTCTTCCCGACGCAGCCGTGCCCTGCTGGCATCATGACCGTCCACCACTTCCCCACGTTTGTACCCCCTGTTTTCGTTGTTTCTGGCTCTTCCTCACCTTTTCAGTTGCATCAAATGTTGAGACCGGACGTTAACCCGATACTCTTTCCTTAGGTGCTGGGATGGGAAGAATGTGGACACACCGAACCACCAAGACCAGTAAGCACTCCTGTCACTGCGCCTTTTCTCTTAGGTTTAAGGATGTTCTGTCAGGCAGCATAATGCCCTCCAAGGCGGTTCTAACGGCGCATAGCATGTACGACACTCAGACAGGAGCCTTCCAGCCCGCGGGTGCTTGTCCTGCGTCACATCCGATTCGCATGCCCCAGGTAAGTGGTTTCGTTTCTAATCCCCATGCATATAATAGGTATGCGGAGCCTTGATACAGCGGTAACCGCCATTTAGCTGGCGTACGAAACGTTGTACGATACATCCAAGTTTGCATCCATGTGGCCTAGCGGCACGCCGAACCCCTTTGTTTTGAGGTGAGTCCATTGATATGACTCTCTTAATCCATGCTCATGACAGTGGATCAAGTAGACTGATTCCAGAAAAATAGTTACATGGGCAAAAACGGCAATTTGAACGGCTACGGAACCCACGCCGACTACGTCTTTGGGTGGAAGGGTGATTCCCTCCAGAAAGCCATGGACTCGAACTGCATGTTCCAGGCCTGTGAGAACGGCAGACCCCTAAAGTCGCAGAGCGTCGCACAGATGAATGCTTGCACTGTGAAGTCACAGGTGGTCGAGGACATTGACGGCTGTAAGTATCTCTCCGTGGCAACCATTTCCTGTACCAGGACATAAAATCGTGACCCAAGCTGACGCTGCTTCCACTACAGGGCTTCCTGAGCTCCCAGGGATGGGCGGCATGTGAGCCAGATTAGGTTGTTGGGTGGCAAGGCAACAAGTTGGCCACAGGGGAAGGGGTTGATAGAATGCCAGTGAGACACAGCTTCGCGCGGCTTGATTGAGTAGGATGAGGCTGGAAGACGGTAGCACGCTCGTTTTGACTCAGTTTGAGGACTACAGCCACATGTTATCCACGTTCATTCAGAGTTTGCTACCACAGACCGTCGTAATCGTGAGAGGAAAGCCCATAACAGCGTTTTGATGACCCCAACGCAGGCATATCAGTTGGTCACCAGCCAGAGGCCGAACGACTACAAACATCGAAGGCGGGCCCCGATTTCACAGAGACTGGGAAACGTTACGACCAAACTTCTGGTGGAACTGAAACATGTTGTTCCCATTGTATTACATGAAGTGCACGCTAAACTGAACATTCCGAACCCGTTAACCCCGCAAACGCTCCATCTTTGGATCAAACAGTGGCTCGGGGGTGATGGTCGCCTTGATCCGCTGCCCGAAATACTCAATCTCGACAGACTCTCCCTCTCCCAATGAACCAGGGAGCCATGCATATGCTATAGGCTTCCTGACAGTGTACCCGTACGCAGCACTAGTGACATACCCAACAGCCTTGTCGCTGCCGGCATGGAAGACCGGCTCCTTGCCCAGGACAACCGACGCCCCATCGTCAACAGTCAGACACCGCAGCCTCTTCTTGGACGTCTCCGCAGACCGGCCCTGCAGGGCGTCAGAGCCCACAAAACCGCCCTCCTTGTCCAGCTTCACCGCGAATCCGACCCCGGCCTCGAACGGGTCGTGCTCGGTGGTCATGTCCGTGCCCCACGACCGGTACCCCTTCTCCAGGCGCAGCGAGTTGAACGCCTGCCGGCCCGCGGCGACGATGCCGAACTCCTCGCCGGCCGCGGAGAGGGCGTCCCACAGCCTGAGGCCGTGCTCGGCCGAGGTGTAGAGCTCCCAGCCGAGCTCGCCGACGTACGAGAGCCGCATGGCCGTGACGGGGACGCCGGCGATGGTCACGCGCTTGCACCGGAAGTAGCGGAGGGCCTTGGTGCCAAAGTTGTCGCTGCTGACCTTGGTGATGACGTCGCGCGCCTTGGGCCCCCAGAGCCCGACGCAGCACGTCGAGCCCGTGATGTCCTTGACGTAGACCCACTTGCTCGGGTCCCTGGCCGTCTGCCTGCGGGCCTCCTCCTTCATGTAGACGGTGTCGACGGGCGTGTTGCAGCCCACCTGGAACAGCTCGTCCTCGAGGCGCGCCACGGTCACGTCGGACCTCACGCCGCCCTCGCCGTCGAGCCAGAGCGTGTAGGTGACCGGCCCCGTCTTGGGCAGCGGCTTCTTGCCGACGTCGCCCGTGCTGGCCCGCTGCAGGAGCTCCTCGGCGCCCGGCCCGGCCACCTCGAGCCGCCTGAGGGGCGTCATGTCGTACATGGCCACGGATGTGCGTGTCTTCCATGCCTCGGCCGCCGCGATGGGTGACCAGTACCGGGCTGACCAGGCATCCCGCTCAGGCGCCTTCCACTCTGGTGGGATTGACTCCAGCAGCTTCGCGTTGGCTTCATACCAGTAGGGTCTCTCCCAGGCGCCTCCCTCGAGGAAGAAGGCCCCCAGTTCCTTCTGGCGGGGGAAGAATGGCGAGGTCCGCAGATTACGGGGGGATTCCTTTGGTTGGAGTGGGTGGAGGATGTCATATATCTCGACAAAGTTCTGCGCCGACGTCTCTGCTACGTAAGCATCAGACAGCTGTACCTCCTCGAAACGGTTGATATCCGCGGAGGCTAGGTCGTAGGTGGATTTGCCGGTGGTGAGGACCTCGGCAACAGCGCGTGCCACACCAGCAGAGTGTGTCACCCAGACGGCCTCGGCGACGAAAAAGCCCTCCAGGGTGGGATGAGGGCCCACGAGGGAGCCACCGTCGGGCGTGAATGAGAACAGGCCGTTGAAGCCGTCCCCAATCTCCACATCCCGGGTAGAAGGGAGCAGCTCCTGTGTCAACTTCCACGCCGGCTCAAAATCTTCCGGGGTAAAGTCAAGGCGAGAAGGCATGTTCTTGTCATCGACCTCTTTGGTCGTGACACCCAGATCGGCTGCAACAAACGGCATGGGCTTGTGGCCGTAGTAGCCTATTCCGATCTTGTCGCCGTGCTCACGGTAATAGAGGTCTTGGTCTTGGTATCGCAAGATAGGCAGAGAAGCCCCATTCTCTGGGTTGTTGCGATCTTTCAAGGCCGGCACTGATGTCGTTTTCACGTACTGGTGGGCAAGAGGCACAAGAGGCACCCTGAGGCCAACCATGGCGCCCAGCTCAACGCCCCAGAAACCACCGCACGAGATGACGATATCGGCCGGAATCGTTCCGGTGGATGTAGTCACCCCGGTGACGCGGCCGTTGGCCCTCTCGATTCCCGTCACGGGAGTCAGGTCCAGATAGCGCACGCCAGCTGCTTTTGTGCGCTCGATCAGGAGCTGGACGGCGCGCGCAGCCAGCGCCAGACCATCAGTGGGTATGTGCAGGCCTCCGAGAACCTTGTCTTTGTCGAGAAGCGGGTAGAGCTTCAGACACTCCTCCTTCGAAATCACACGAGCCTCGACGCCATACGACTGGGCCAGCCCGTGTTTCCTCTTCAAATCTGTAAGGCGCTCTGGGGTTGTTGCGATCTCCAGGCCTCCGACCTGGTTGAAGCAGCTCTGGCCATCCTTGCTGATCGACAGCAGCTTCTCAACGGTATACTTGGCGAAATTGGTCATGGTCCTGTCTGGGTTGGTCTGAAAGACGAGACCAGGGGCATGTGATGTAGATCCTCCCGGCATGCTGAGGGGCCCCTGCTCGACAACCGTGATGTCAGACCATCCTCGTTCAACAAGCTCGTCGGCGACGTTGACGCCGACGATGCCAGCCCCGATGATCACGACGCGTTTTGCGTCGGGGTGTGCCACAGAACCCATGATACTAAATCTATCTCAGACAGAAAACAAAATTATAGGGCCAGGACTGATGAGTATGAGATGAGTTCAGAGAAATAAAACGAATAAAGAAGAGTATGGCTCAGGAAAGTATACCAGCCCAAGCAAGAGATCACGATGCTTTTATTTCGTATAGAGAACCTGAGAGCAGACGCGGCCGTCGTCGGTAAAATTACACTTTGGCCCAGCGACCACGCCCAATGCCGACTGCACCGAATTCACCACATGATATAACCAAGGAGGATGCTGCCAGCGGCCAATATCGTGGCAGGCGTTTCAAGCAGGCCCAAAACTAGCACGTCGCGAGTGCTGATTGGCATCGAGATTGCCGGCGCCATGGTTGTATACAGTCCATAGACTTACATGTCACCACGGTGAGGCTCAGCTGACGCAGCCAGGCACTATGCCCACGTACTGTGCAGCGTATTCCCCATCACGGCTCTTTTCTGTCCCGCTCGGACATCGTTCGGGACATGGCTGTACCCTGCGGACCCTGTGCATCTGGTTGGGCTGCGAGATAAGGGAGCGAGCCTGGCCAGTCGCGGCCGATGTGATCATCCCCGCATCTTGGCGAGAGAAGTTGCTCGGGCCAGCCCGACTAACCTTATCTGCCTCGACTGTGCCAACGTCCGTTGTCGGTTCCTGATCTGCGTGGCGCCCAGCCTCATCTGCATTGAGCGTGTGAGGGTGTGTGTTGGTCCCTTTGGTTCCCTCGTTCTCTTGCTTCTCTCGCCTCCCACCCTCACGGGTTTTTTGTCGGATCAGTCGCCGGTACTTGACACAGACCTCGGCACGTTTATACATACACCCCCCCTCCTCCACCCCTCCCGGGTGCTTATCTGCAGGCGGGTGTTGGTGGTAGGATGGACGGTCAAATGCCAGATGTCGTGGCTGCTTGTGGGTCGACGATGGCTGCCTACCTAGGTTCATTCCGTTCATGGCAAGTCAGGTCGGTATTGTATACGCATGTGTACGGTAGTCTGGGGTAGGAAGGAGAAAAAAAAATGAAGCACAGACTCAGTCTGCGTGCGGTGTGATATCATCTGGGGTCCAGCGAGCCAAGGACTGGCCTACCTGAACCTGACATACGTACATACCGCACTACTGCCGTACATCAGACGCAGGTTGTCATAGGTGTGCTGAGAAGTACGCCCACCGTGCTGCCATCGATCGACCATTCCAGGGCTGTCATGTCCAGCACTGGCCCTGGGCCCTTGGCCTTTGGGCCCTTCGAGATTCCAGCCCTCCTTGCCACATGACGCTAAATTAGTTTAATCCGTTGTCGGTATCCGGCTGAGGCGGAGCTGCAGCATATCCCTGATCTGGTTCTATCTTTACCCATTACACGTCGGCTGACTGGCCAGCATGTGCCGTGACTCGCGCCCTGTGACCCAAAGTTCACGATAACTTCATTTGCTTCACCTGGGGCGAGATTCCACCGCTGGATCGCACACGGCATGAACACTGCCGCACCAAGTGTGCCGTGTCAGTGCTACTTCCAACGCACACCGTCCTCGTCCTCCCACGATCGCCAGTGCCGCCTCCGTTCTAGGAGATCAACATGCCCGAGCCATTTGCGGAACCGAGCACTACCAGCCACCAGACTGGCGCATAACGGAGAAATTACTCCTTCCACGGGCACAATCAGAGCTGGGCGACTTCAGGTTTGGTAATGCTCCCATCAACCTCCCTGTTTGGGTGGGAGCAAAAGCCCCTCTACTAGCCCTCCCACCCTCCCATCCTCCCACCTTCGCAGTCCTCCACACCTCCGGTTCTTCCGTTCTCCTCCTTCCCTTCCCATCCTCCACACCTTTTCTCATGTTCTAGTTCACTGCAGGTTCAATTCATTGACTAGCGCCCGCAATTTCATGAATTGAAATAGCATTTTGCCCTGGTATCACCGGCGAATTTCTCAGAGTATTTCAAATTCCACAGTCGATATTTGCATGCAAGTTGTCGTGCATATAATAAAGTGATAGAGATATATGACCCTTGTTACCAGGGGACTCTTACATCCAAGGCATAGTGCTCGAGGTGACCGCTTTCCCGGTTGTGATTACCGATTCAGGTAACTGTCACTTGGCCAACATGGGTGTAGAGTCCCATAATGGGTTAGATAGATAAGCGCGCCAAACTCTATCAGCATTGTCCTTGAGTTGTCCAACAGCGATTGCCACACAGTATACGCACTATCTTGAAGAGCAACAAGGCCCAGAGCTCGTATCGTGTGTCGTGTGCGGCGCGTCAGCCAACAGGGCACGGGGCTTGATTCAACACCGACAACGGTGAGCTTGGGCACGGTCGTGGTTTCAGGCGCAAGCGCTAAAGTCATTTCCCGTGGGGAGGTACCTGACCAGTACCTATACCCAGCCTATCTGAGACTTGGTTTGTTCCGTTGTCGTATCTATCGTCCAGATTCAGATCCTCACACGCCAGGGCGTTGGCGAGGCAGCGCAATTTCCGCTGCCTCTCTCATGGTGGGAGGCCGGGTCCCATCCAGTCATGGCTTCACGATGCGCTCACTGCTTGGGGAGAGGGTCGGCGCGGAGCTGCTCACCCTGGCCGGTCGCCACTCTTCCCGCCGTCCACTTGATATCGGAAGCTTGATGCCACTCGCCTGGGTCCCCGTGAAGATAATGAGTAGACTATATGAGGGCAACGGCCTCGACCTCACCCGCCTGCTCCCTGGACCTCATCAGACCGCAACTCGACCGTGAGCATCATAGATCTCAATTTCAACAGCGACCTTCCCAAGGGCTCGTTCTTTGCTTTTATCTCTATTGCCTTTGCTCTTATCAGCCACAAATCTTGTTAGCTGCCATGGCGACCGCAGTACTCAGTTATCTTGGTGGTCTGGCGGGCTACGGCTCCAAGCCCGCTCAGGAAAAGACCCCCATCCGGGCCCTTCCCTCTGGCTGGTACACCTCCCACGAGATGTTCGAGCTCGAGAAGCGCGCCATCTTCTCCCGCAGGTGGCAGCTCATCACCCACAAGATCAGAATCCCCAACTCTGGCGACTGGCTCAACTTTGAAGTGGCTGGCTTCAATTTCATCATCGCCCGTGACCGCAAGGGCACCATCAATGCCTTCCACAACATCTGCAGGCACCGTGCCTATCCCATTGTTGAAGCGGAGAAGGGCACCTCCATGATATTCTCCTGCAAGTAAGTACAACCCATGCAGTCACGTGCGAGGCTGAACCCTCTCAAATATATATAACAAAATATTTACAAGTTTCTAAACAGATACCACGGCTGGTCCTACGGGCTAAGCGGGAACCTGGCCAAGGCCCCTGGCTACCAGGAGCTTGAGGGTTTCGACAAGTCCAAGAACGGGCTGTTCCGCATTCACACCCACATTGACAACAATGGCTTCATCTGGGTCAACTTTGACGCCAAAGACACACCCGAGGTCGCGTGGGAAGATGACTTTGCTGGCGCCGACACCCAGGAGAAGTACAAAGACTTCAACTTTGATGACTATGTCTTTGATCACGCCTGGCAGATGGATGGTGACTACAACTGGAAGATCCTCGCCGACAACTACAACGAGTGTTATCACTGCAAGACAACCCACCCTGACATTCCTGCGGTGGCTGACCTCGAGGCCTACAACGTGGAGACAAGGCGAGGCTACATAATCCACAACGTTGCCACGAAACCCGAGCAGAGGGAGCAGGGCCTGATCGTCGCACCAACATATCACTTCCCTAACGTCTCGCACAATGTCACGTGAGTACCTTCGAAAACCCTAGTCTCTTCATCCATCATTTGACAACTGGCGCTGACGATGTCTCGCAGCCCCCACTTCTTCTTCATCCAGCGCTTCATCCCACACTCCGCCAACAGGTCTACCATGTCCTACCAGGTGTTCCGCAGCAAGAACGCCACCGACGAGAACTTTGAGCTCGTCAACCAGATGTACAAGCGCATCATGTCCGAGGACAAGGCGCTTTGCAATGCGGCACAGCGCAACGTGAACGCCGGGGTCTTCGTCAACGGCGAGATGCACCCCCGCATGGAGAAGGGCCCCCTTTTCTTCCAGAACCTGTGCCGCGAGGCGGTCACTGAGCACTGGGAGAGGGAGAAGGCGGCCAAGAAGGAGATCTGGCCGGCGAGGCAGACCTTTGGTAACTATAACGCGGCCGTCTCCGAGAAGGACATCTCGTTTTGCTCGGGTCTGAGCTGCTCGAGCCTTGACGAGAAGGGCCCGCTTGCCTGGTAATTTTTCACTTGAGGGACGGTTCACAATGTGGCCTCCATTTATTTTCAATTTTACTGCGGAGGAGTTACGGAGTTGTGATCTTGCAAGGGGTTTTCACGTTCGAGCAAGACTGCTCATTTCAGCCCAGATGAGCTGGGGCGCAAGTTGTGGTTATTGTAGCAGCCATTCGTTTGTTTCTTGGTTGAAAGCATTGTCAAGATTGTCAGTTTAGCGTTGCTTCTTCCATCATTTTCAGGTTTGATCATAGGAAATTTCAAGTTTCCGAGAATGTATCTTGGCGTCTTTTAACGACAGCAATCATCAGTTCCTCATGGCCTCTAGTGACATGCAACAAAATAGCTATCGCTGCAACCCGAAGCTTTCTAGAAGCCTTGGCGACCGCGTCTCGAGGGCACCGAAGCCTCATTTTTCTTCTTTTTCTTCGGCGGTCTGAAATCTACAGTGCACTGCCGTACTTGCCATCCCATCCCTCCCGCAAAATTGACCTGTCATGAGAGCCCCAGAATAGTTTACGCTAGCACCTCAAGGCACGGTACCTAGGTAGCTGACTCTGCGCCCTGCATGTGAGGGAAGCATCATCCGTGACTTCGGCATGCCGACGGCTAATGTAAATCTCGATTCAGTGGTCCTGGACACATCACTAACTCAATGTGATAAGGCAGGGTTGGCAATAGACAACACATGATGCGTCCGTTCGTCGGAGTAGGCATCTGGGGCGCGCGTGGAGTGATGATGCACGCTAAGTTCACCGCGACCCCTGGCCGGTCTAGACCATGCCTGGGGCGTGCACAATCGTCCAGAGCTGGGGAACAGGACTGACATCCGGGGTCCCTGCATCGGCTCGTCACGAGCTACCTGTTCCTCCACACCTGGGGAGTCGGGGTATGCATAGTGGCGGTAAATTTTAGGTAATATCAACTCCCACGGCCCGTGCTTGCGGTTTGGACGACGTGTCAGTGAGTAATGGGCATCGTCATGTGGCTATCTTGGCCTCATCTGGAGCCAACACAGAACCATCTGGCCGACGACAATGGCGGCTGGCAAATTTACACAGGCGCAAGTACTGTATACCCACACGTTGCCGCTTCTTCCGCCTCCCGTTTGGCGAGGTATTGGGTTGGGACGCACGCGGATCTCCGTGTCAGAGAATGGATTATACGTCGGCGGCACGCGTTGTGGTCGAATCAATGATCATTCATTCCAAAAAAGCTGACTTGATACTGATCACCAGGCGGGTTTCTAAGTTGGACCCTTGTTTATGCAGCTTGCACTTCAGGGCTTCCACCTTTGGGTCTCAGAATCCTTGTCCAAGAGCAAGGGTGGATCTAGTATTCTCAAGAGATGATAGTCATGTTAGCTGAACCTTCTGGCATCAAGCAGGAGGCTCAGCGAGACGCAAGTTGCGTCGATTGCCCACTATTGGACACCCGTGGGCATATCAAGCTCCGTTCTAGAAAACGCGGCGCTGCGTATATCATTTCCAGTTCAATCTTATCCTGAATCACGCCATGTGCTCCAAGGTGTCGCCTGCATCTCGTATCTCGATCTCCTCGCTGTGCCACTCGAAATGAGAGGATGGCATCCATTTCCATCCAACGTGGCGGAATAATAGGACAGCATGGAACCGATCACTATCTCGTCGATCCGTTGTGATAGAGACCAGCAGAAACAAAAGATACATGAATACTTAATACTTGATACTTAGGTTTTGGAGATACATGGTTTGTGCAAGCCGTTCGACGGAGATACTGGCTCGGTACTTTATGCGGGGCTGATAATGCCACACCGAGAACGGACTTGGCGGGTCATGCGGCTCCCACAGCTTCAGATACGTTATCGGATGTTCATCCGTAGCTCGAATCCTCGGGTCGCAAGAACGCTGGCGGGAACCCCATATCTGGTTTAACTCCGGCGATCGTTCGGTGATAGACGTGCACAAGCAGGGGTCGATTCCAACATTGGCCTATAGTCAGGTACACAGTGTGGCTGGTACGTGGTGGCAGGCCGCGACCACAAGCAGCACCAGAACAGCATCGTGAACCGGCTTCCCAGATTCTTCTCGTCGTCAGTATTTCACGGGCCGCTCGTCATGCTCTTTATCCTTCGGTCTACTGATCTCAACTGTCTTCTCCATTGCCCGAAACTTGGCTGGCCTTCGTCATCATTTGCATCCTGCTTACGCTCTTCTGTGTTTCATTATCACTGCTTAATTACCACACTTCAGCGAGATGGCCCCCGGCAATGCCTCATACCTCATCGTAGGGGCTGGTGTATTTGGTGTGTCTACTGCATATCACCTCATCAAGAAATACCCCAATGCATCGGTGACGATCGTGGATCGGGATGCTTATGACGCAGAGAGCCGTGTGGCAGCGTCATGGGACTGGAACAAGGTTGTGCGCGCAGATTATGATGATATTGACTACTGCGCGCTGGCACTGGAGGCGCAGGACATTTTCAAGAATGATCCGTTGTGGAAGCCATATTTCGTCGAGACCGGCATCTACTGGATTTGCCGCACTGATTACGCCCAAGATGTGATCAACAACTACAAGAAGCTCGGCAGAAAAGCTGACTTGGAGGCTGTGTCGTGAGTTGAACCCAAGACTTTCACTTTGTGTCCTAGGCCACCAAACTGATTTCATGTCTCTTAATAGTGTTGAGAAAGCCAAGAAGCTGTACGGCGGTCTCTTTGAAGACGCCGATTACGAGGGTGTCAAAGAGGTCTTGGTCAACAGGACCAGCGGCTTCGCTTATGCGGGTGATGCGCTGAGGGCCGTCACCAAAGAGGCAATCAGACTCGGCGTCAAGTACGTTGTAGCCGAGGTGTCCACCGTCAGCTTTGACAGCAACGGGACTTGCACTGGTGTCAAGACCAAGTCTGGTCAGCAGCTTCAAGCAACGCACACTATCCTCTCGACTGGCGCGTACACGGCCAAGTTGCTCGAGTATAGTGCGCAGAGCAGCGGCAACCCGGCTGTCAGCGCAGACGGGCGCATTGTCGCCGGAGGAATCACCACCGGCATGGTCACACTAGACGACAAGTCGTTCGAGACATACAAGTCAATGCCTGTCGGCGTGCAGAGCTACCGTGTTGAGACGGGGCCGTTCATTGGTAGCCTGCCACCAACCAGAGACCGCGAGTTGAAGTGGTGGGGGCAGAAGATCTTTACCAACGAGCAAGAAGTGTTGCCAGGGAAGAAGCTCTCTGCACCTCCGCCTGAGAAAGACTACGCACAGTGGAAGGTGTCTAACCCACTCAAGGAGGACATTGTGTATGCGAACAAGGTCTTCTATGGCAAGAGGGCCGCAAATTGGAAGCAGGAGAAGCATCGTATTTGCTGGTAAGTTGAATGCCGTCTCCCGCCCCGTCAGGATTGAGAATGAGATAATGAAACGGTAACTGATTTGGATCACAGGGATGCTTTCACAACCAGCTGCGACTTCATAATCTCGCCGCACTCCGGAGCCAAGGGATTGTATGTTGCCACCTGTGGCTCTTTCCACGGCTACAAGTTCTTCCCCGTTCTAGGCAAGTACGTTGTGCAGATGATAGAAAATGAGCTTGCACCAAATCTGAAGGAGAAGTGGGCATGGGACAGGGAGCGTCCCGATGGCGCCGAATATCCAGACTTCCCTAGATTCGAGATGAAGGACCTTCTGGATTACAATGCCAGACTATAAGTGGCTTCGGTAATGGTGGGATGATGGGATCTGTAGCTGTAGCATCTTAATTGTTTGCGTCTTTGAACGTTTGGCGCTGTATAGAGGGACGGCATTTTACGTCTTCGGATGTTTACGAATCCAGAACGAAATTACCAATTAATTTCATACGTACATACTGCCCGTTTATCATGACTTTCGGCGCAAAGACACCAGGCGAAATGCCATTTGTTCCTTTCGGTTGCAATGGAATGCACACGGCCAGCTGTAATAAAACACCAGAGTTGAGATGTCCATGAAGATCAGGCCCGGAAGATGCAACACGATTGGTCTCCTGCGGTGCAGCTTTGATGTGGCACTTGGGAAAACAATTTACTCCTTTGATATAGTAGAGGAAACGAGGTAGGACCTTGACACCAATGTTTGTGTGAGGTCTGTCCAAAAGCGTGTCACGACAGATCGCTTGCCGGGGGGGGGGGGGTCAACCGGTCTTCCAGATGGATTGCAGTCCCTTTCCGAGTCCGTCCGCGGGCCCTGGGGTGATGCTATGGAATGATGAGGATGCGAAGGAATCAAAGATGCTAATTTAAAGCTGTAGTAAACTAGTCTACAGCATGTCCATATTCGAGGCAGAAGGCAGCGTTTCTCCTGTTTCGAAACATGGCTTGGCGCCAATATACATCCGACTGGCTGCTTGGGGTTCTCCAAAATCGGCTTCCCGTTCATTTGGGCTAGACAAGCCATTTGTTTTTAGCTGGTGCCAACGGCTTGGTAAGAACAAGGGAGGCTGGCAAAACCATAGAGTTGAAACCCCGCCAAGGAAAACCCAACTCGCGCTACACTCTGTCAAGAAGGCAAGAATCGAAGACGTACTGGATTAAGTGGTGCATATGTCAACCGTAAATTAAGAGGAATGACGTCCAGGAGCTGGACATAAATAAATAAAAGAAGGCCATGACCGCTGGTAACCCATTCCTCTTTCATCCGATGGTACCGATCTTTTAAATCAGCCGCCCCTCACTCCTTTCATTACACTCGTGGTTCAATTGCAGGTTGGCCAAAATGTTAGCCTCTATTCAGTCCGGTGTGTCCGGCACAGTCGTCACTATCACACTAGCCGCCCGAGCGGCAAATGCATACACTCAGGTCAACGTCGGCTCGCCTTTCATGCAGAAGAATATCGATCCGATTGTTTTCCCTGGGGAGTATGATAAATCCCACATGCATTCCTTTTTTGGGTCTGATGCCGTGACTATCAACACAACAACCAGTGCATCCCTCAGGGAAGGCTGCACGAATGCTCAAAATCCCAACGACCTTTCTATCTATTGTATGCAAACGTCCCGTCCCCGACCATCCCTCAGGTTCCATGGATGTGTGCTTATTACTTCTAGGGGTCCCCACTCTTTTGTACACCAATGATGATGGGTCAACTTGGGAACCGGTTCCTTTGAGCCGTTTCAGCGCCGTAAGTAACAGTACCTGCGACGGGAATTGGGATCAGGGCACTCCTCCGCGTCGAGTGCTTGTATCGTGCTTTGTTGCTGATTTTTGAATTGATGCAGTACTACAACTTAGGCGAGACCCCGGCAGAGGTCCCGATTCCTGAAGACCTGAAGATGTTGGCTGGTTCGGCAAGTGCAACAACCGCAGGCGATTCCCCCGCCGACGCCCAGGTTGAATGGTTCTGCGAGGGCGATTCCGGCATCTCAGCGGATGAGAATGGCTTCCCCAGTTCCACATGCAGCACGCACCTCCAGACACTGCTTTACTTCCCGCAATGTGTCAACGTGGACACGCTCGAGACGGCGTACAAGAGCCGTTCCTACGGTACAGCCAACTGGTGTCCGGAGGGGTCCAGCTCCATGCCGCAGCTTCGATTCAGCATCCGCTATGATCTGCGCAAGGCACTGAGCAGCGGGTGGAGTGGCACGGCACCATTGAAGCTGGCCTGCGGCAATGCATGGTGCAGCCACGGTGATTTCATCAATGGCTGGACGGAGGAGGGTGGCAAGAATCTAGTCGCGGCTACAAGCAGCAAGCGGGATTATATCTCTGTGAATGGCGCCCTGGGCAAGGACGGAGAGCAACCCAGTTGCAAGGCCACAGATGCGGACCCAGACCATGGCACCAGCGATTACGCCGAGAGTGTCGCCGCCATGGGCAAGCGCTCTGTGGACGCAGTAGGGTGGCGGTCTAGGTCCAGATTCCATTCAGCCATGCGGATCTGATGTGCAGATAGATGATGGAAGCGAGTGTATATATTAACCTTTGAAGTTGGAAAATTAAATCAAGCTTCCGGCCAATACTACCCACGAGATCGTCGCATGGGATACGTAGAATGCTTGCGAGTCCACTTCGTCCTGTTTCGAGACAAAACTGTCGATCTCAATGAACGCCTCCAAAAGCGGTCATGCTTCTATTGTACCGGGCAAGATCTTGTTACTGTAACGTGGATGAAATGGTGGTCATGTAGTGTGCTAGTCCACGGGTGCCGAGCAACTAACTATTTTTGACCAGCATCAAGCGATATTTTTAGGGCTGCTCGGTCTTGACCCTGTCATCCCATTCCCTTTAAGAGAGTGGTTTTATTTTTAATCCCTATACATATAAAATATACATAGCGCCTTTATATAGTAGTAAACACTTAAGACTTAGTATTTAAAAAAATATAGTATTAATAATAGTAAAAAGAAAATATAATATATAGGTATATAGTTAAACTTTATATTATATAAATAAAGTTAGAAGGTATTATTCTTAATAGTATTATATTAAAATTATTAATATAAGTAGTCTAAGAGCTAATAATTAGTGAAGTAATTATATAATAAGATTAAAAGAGCTAATATTTACTTACTTAGTAATTATATTTACTTACTTAGTTCCTACTATTTACTTATCTAATATAAAGTTTTATATATAAAACCTATATAATTCTATATAGCTATTAAGCCTATCCTATATTAACCTTAATATTTAATATATAATATATTTAATTTATATTTTTAAGTTAATAATAAGTATTAAATAAAATTTAAAATAGTTATTATTTTATTTAATTATTATATATTATTTTATATTATTTTAACTTTATTATTACTTTATTATAAGAACTTTATTTACTACCTATTTATTTACTTTACTTAAATATTAATACCTACCTCCTTATAATAATATAACTTAATTTAATTTTAATAATTTCTAAATTTCCTCTTACCTCTACCTCTTTATTTTATTATACTATAAATAATAAATATTAATATATTATTATAGGTACTTTAGATTTAATAAATTAATATATTAAATTATATTTATAATATATAATTATTAATTTTAAAAGATTCTACTTTACTATTTAACATTATAATATATTAACTAATTTTTATTAAGTAACTTTAATATCTACTATTTAGAACTTAATTTAATAATTATAATTTTTATAAAAGTATTTATAAGAATCTTAATAGTTATTATTTTTAAATTAAGTTTAACCTTTAAATTAAATATTATAAATATATAGTATTTATTAGTTACTTTTAAAATAACCTATTATAATATAAGATTACTATCTAATATATTTTAAATAGTAATAAAAATACTATTTTAAAAGTTAAGTTTATATTTAAAAATATTAAAAGAAAATATTAGAAGTAGTTTAAGGATATAATTAAAATAGATATAAGGAAGCCTAAAAGCTATTTATTTTATATAAAATAAGCTATTCTTTTAATTTATAATTAAAAGAATAAATAAATATTAAATAAATATTTTTAATTTATACTTTAGTTATTTATTTTATATTTAATATATTTAAATTTCTTTTAAATTATTAAAATAAATACTTTATATAATTATTTACTATTTAAATTATCTAATAAATATATATTTATAAGAATGGTACTCCTATTATACTATTAAAGTAATATAATATTCTTATAAACTAATTTTAAATAAATTAGAAAGTTATTAATTTACTATATATTATTTTTATAAATAAATTATATTTAAAACTATTAATAATTAGTGGAAGTTCTTTAATAATTAAGTTTTTAAAGGTTAACTATTTATTAAATACCTTTTAATACTTTAATTAAAAATTACTATTTTATTAATTTTATATAAATAATAAATATTATATTTAGTATATTATATTTTTTAATTAAAATAACTAAATTTTATAACCTTAATAACCTATTATTCCTTTTATAAATTCTATATTTAATATTAACTAATATAGCCTTTTATTTATTTATATTATTAATATAATATTTAAGTATTACCTTTATATTTATTTTTAATTTTACTAATAAGTTAAAATTATTAATTATATTTAAATCCTTTATAATTTAAAAACTTAATATTATTTATAATTTTTAATTAGTAAATATAAAACTTATTAAAAATATTATATATAAAAATATATTTAAATACCTAAATTATTATATATTAATAATATTTAATAAAAGTATTTAAAAAAATATTTATAAATATAAATATATTTCTAATAATAAAATATTTAAGAAGATTAAAAGAGTTTTTAAAATTATTAATATTATATATATAGTAAATATATTCTATTTATAAAGTAACTTTTAGTAAAAGTAGGTAATAATACTTAAAAGTAAGAGGTAGTTAACTATATTTAAATATAGTAGCTTAATTACTTTTATTATTAAAATATTTATTAAATATTCTTTTAAGTATAATATATTTTAATATACTTTATATATTAACTATAAAGAGTTTTTATTATTACTTAAAGATATAATTTAGTTATTAAAAGTATATATATATAATAATAATAAATATATTTTACTTTTAATTATATTATTTTAAAATTTAAAGATATTTTAATTAAAAGCTATAATAGTTACTAGAAGGTTAATATAACTTATTAATACTTTTACTATTTATTATTAATAATTTCCTAATTTATAATAGAAGTTATTATAAAAACTATTATATAATATAAAGGTTAAAGGTTAACCTTCTCTTATAAAAGCTTTTAATATATTATAAATTATTTATATACCTATAAAGTTTATACTATAATAAAAGTTAATAATATATTTTTAATAACTAACTTTTATTTATATTAATATTAGTTAGATTTAATAATTTAATATTTTATATTTTTATAAAACTATTAATTATAATAAATTATTTTAAACTTTTTATATATTTAATTATTACTATTTATAATTAAATATATAATAATATTTATTAAGTAAAAGTAAACTACTTTTAAACTCCTATTTATTAAGGAGTTATAATTTATTTTACCTTAATAAATTAGTTATTTAATAAATTAAAGGTTTTAAAAGGAGTTTTATTAGAAATATATCCTTTTAATAAAACCTTTATTATTATATTTCTTTATTTAATAGGTAATATTTAGCTATTATATATATTAATATTATTATTAAGGTCTATTATTAATTAGATTTTTAAAACTATTTTAATAAGGATTTATTATAATTAAATAAAATTTATTTAATACCTTAATTATATCCTTTATAAAGTAAAAGGTTAGGTAGTTAAGGAATAGGTTTAAGAGAGTAAAGGTAAACTACTATATATATAAGTTTAATACTTTATCTACTATTATTAAGTAGATATTAAATAGGAATAAAGCTGTAAAAAAAAGGAGGGTAGTTAGTTATAAAAAATATAAGCTTTATAATTAGCCTAGGTATAATTAATAAATATATTTAGCTATACTACCTCTTTTAATCTACTTAATAATAAACTTATTATTAAGTTCTTCCAACCCCTTTATAATAAACCTAATATTATCTCCTTTAAATTAACTAATTTTAGATTTTATTTTATTAATTAAAAGCTATTTAAAGTTAATTATAAAAATATAGACTTTATTATTAACCTAAATATAATTAATAAATATATTTAATTATATTACCTTTTAATTAATTTAATAATAAATTTATTATTAAACCCTTTTAATACCTTTATAATAAACTTAATATTATTTTTTAAATTATTTAAATTTAAATTTAAATTCTATTTTATTAATTAAAAAGCTTTTAAAGTTAATACTATTTTATTATCTATCTAGTTAAAAGTTAATTTCTAGTTAAATATAAAGGATATATATATTAGTTAGAATATAATTTATATTTCTCTTTTTAATATTTTTATTAAGTCTATTTAATATATTTATTTATTTATTATATATTTCTATAATTATTTATAGTCTAATATACTCTATACTACTATCTTTTAATATATTATAGTTAAAAACACCCTTACTACTATCTATCTCTTTTATAAATAAGCTATAAAATACCTTTTAAATTAAAAATATATAAAGGTTAAATTATTATTTATTAAAGTATATAAATAAAAATATTAAAATAGTATAAAAATTAAAATATAAAAATATTAATTAATAAATTTAATAAAAAAGTATAAATTAATTTAATAGGATTTTAAATTAAAAGAAATATATATAGTAAGCTATACTTAACTAGATAATATATTAAAGTATAGATAAAATTTTAAAATTAAAGAGATTATTAATTATAATTTAATTAAATAAATAAAAGAAATATAGTAAATTTAAATAGACTATTATATTTATTAGATTAATTATAAAGAAAATAAGTACTATTATAAGTTAAAGTTTTAGTTTAAACTATTTAATAAGAGGATAATAATTAAGTAATGGAAATTAAGGAAGAATTATAAAGATAGAATATTTAATTATATAATTAAGGTATAATAAATATATTAGTAAATACTTTTTTATGACTTTAATAACTAATTTCTTTATAAGATTAATAATTATATTAAAGGTAATTTATATAAATATAAAACTCTTTATTTTAATATAATATAATAAAATATTATATTATAAAGAGTATTTTAAAAAAAGTTAATAAAGAAGATTATATTAATATTATTATATTAAAAGTATAATAAATAAAGTATAATATTTTATTATTTTATTATATTTATTATAATTCTATAAAATTAAAAGCTTTAAAGTATAAATATTTAATATTATAGTTTTAATTAATAATTTTTTTACTTTTATAGTTTTATAAATATATTTTTATTTTATCCTTTAAGATTTTACTATTATATTATTTCTATTTTTAAAGTTATTTATATCCCTTTATATAATATTTTTAACTTTAACTTTTATAATAAAAATATTTAAAACTTATTTTACCTTTATTAAAATTATTTTCTAATTATAAAAATAAAATAAGTTATTTAAATATAAATATTACTTTTTAATCTTTTAAAACTAACTTATAGATACTTTAAGTTTATTAATAAGTAGCTTTATATTTTAAATATTAGTTTACTTTTAAAATTAAAATTATATTACTTATTTTATATTACTTTTATTTTATTTATAATATATTTAATAACCTTTATACTTAATTTAATATTATTATAATTAGACTTTTAATTATATTTATATATATATTTCTTTAAATAAGTTATATAAGCTAATTTAAAATTTTTATATTTATATTTAATATTATATTTTAACTTTAATATTAATAGTTAAAACTTTATTTAGTATTAATTATTTTTAATTAAATATTTAATTTATTAATAATTTTTAGCTTTTAATAAATTTTAATTATTTAAATTATTTCTTTTAAAGTTAATATATTTATTAATAAGATTTAAATTATTTATATTTATTAAATTATTAATTATAAATAATTAAATTAAAGCTTTTAAAATTAAATAAAATTTTTAAATTTAAACTAAAAGTTTAATTTACTAGTAATTTTTAATTTTTAATAGACTTTAATTATTTAAATTATTTCTTTTAAAATTAATATATTTATTAATAAGGTTTAAAATATTTATATTTATTAGATTATTAATTATTAAGATGTTCTATTTTATAAATAATTAAATTAAGGTTTTTAAAGTTAAATAAGGTTTTTAAATTTAAGTTAAAATATTTAATTTATTAATAGTTTTTAACTTTCTAATAGACTTTAAATATAGATATTATTTTCTATATTATACTTTTAAAGCTTATATAGCTTTTTTTTAAATTATAAAACTATATAAACTCTTTAAAAGTATAATATACTTTTATTATTATTATATAGAAATAGTAATAATAAGGGTTAAGTTTAACTCCTTTAAAATTTATTTCTAATTAAAATAAATCTACTTTAATAATCTATTTATTTATATAAAGTTAATATAAACTATTAAAATATTAATAATTTTAAATTTTAACTTCTTTTAAATTAAATAGTTTATTTAAATTTTAAATATATTTAAAAATTATCTACCTTTATAAATAGCTATTATATTTCCTCTATTATTTTATTATACTTTTAACCTTAATATATAATTACTAAAAGTTCTTTTATTTTAATTTTTTTATTTTTTATTTTCTTTTTTTTTTTTTTTTCTTTTTCTTTTTTTATTTTTATTATCTTTTCTTTTTTAAGTAATACTTTATTCTCTTTAAAGAATAATTATACTTCTTTTTACTTTTATCCTTTAAAGAATCTTTATAACTTATATTATATTTACCTCTCTTCTTACTTTTTCTTATAATTTACTTTTAATTTTTTATCCTTATAATAATTATTTTAATAATATTTAAAATAATTAATAATAATATTATTATTTTTATTTTTATTATTATTTTAACTTTTCTTTTTTATAATAAACTTTTAATAAAATAATATAATAGTTATTTTATTATTATTTTTAAAATTTTAATTTTTATAAATAATTATTAAAGCTAATATATACCTCTTTATAATATCCTTAATTATTTATATAATAGTAAAATATTTAATATTATATTTTAAAATTATAAATTTAAATACTTTTATTTAACTTTTAAATATATACTTTATATACTTAATTAATATAAATTACTTACTTTTATTTATATTTATTAAATATTTATAATATTTATTTATATTAACTTTTATTATTATTTTTATTATTATTTTTTATTATTATTTTTTATTATTATCTTTTTTATTATTATCTTTTATTATTATTTTCTTTATTATTATTTTTATATTATTATTTTTATTATTATTTTTATTATTATTTTTATTATTATTTTTAAGTTTTTAATTTTTATAAATAATAATTAGTATTAATATAAAATATTTAATACTATTTTTAATTATATATAATAATATAATATTAAAATATAATTAATAGTATAAATAAATATAATATTTATACTTTTATAAAGTATTTTATATTACTTTTAGTTTATATAAATAAATTAAAGGTAGTAATATAATTTATTATTATATAATAATATTACTTTTAATATTATTATAATAAATATATAAAGCTTTAAGAATTAACTTACTATTAGAGAATCCTTTTAGGAATAAGGTATTTAATAAATTAAGCATCCTCTTAAAGGTAATAAAATAATAAAAATAGTATTATAATATATTTTATATTTTATTTATAATAATTTTATAAGTAAGTTATTATTAATAAAAAAAGTATATAATAAATTATATATTTAAAAATATAAAATTTAAAAGGAGAAATTAAATTAATATTTATAATATTATAAAAGCTTTATAAAAGTTAATATATATAAATTTAATAAATATATTAAATTTATTTATAATAAATAACTTAATTTATAATATAAAAATTTTTTTATTTACTTTATAAGTTATTTAATTATTAATAAATAGTATAATACTACTTATAATATAATTTAATATTACTTTTATAATAAATATTATTATTATAAAGTATATTTTTAATTTTATTTTAATTTTTTTATTTTCTTTTACTTTTTTTTCTTTTACTTAAATTTAAGTATAATATCCTTAAATAAAAAAGTATTTTTAAATAATCTTTAAAATAAAATTATAATTATATTTTAAATAGTTTTTAATAATATAAGTTTATTAAATAACTTTAAATCTTTACTTTAATTTAAGCTTTTAATAGTAAATATTAATTAATAAAAGTTAAAAAGTATTTTAAGTATAAGTTTATAAAGGTAAAATATTCCTTTTATAACTTAAAGTTTAAAAGTTTAATTAAATAATATCCTCTTTTTTAAGTTAAAGTCTATTAAATCTATATATATAAGTATATAAAAAAACTAAAAATTAATTTATATTTTAAAAGTATTATTAAAAAAGAATTAAAGTTTATTTATTAATTTCTATTTAAATAACCTTTAAAATATATTTTAAAATTTTATTTTATATTTAAAATAAAATAACTTTATTTAATACTTAAAGTAAGATAGTTTTATTTTATATTTAAAATAAAATAACTTTATTTAATAATATTTAAAGTAAGGTAGCTTTATATAATCTTAAAGTAGAGTTATAATAATATTTTAAATAATTTTAATAATATTAATTTATAATATAATTATAATTTTTATTTTAATTTAAACTTTAAATAATAAATATTAATAATAGAAATTAATAGGTATTTAAAGTATAAGTTTATAAAGGTTAATAGAAATATTAATACTTAAATAATAATACCTTTAATATTTTATTTTAAAATTAATAAGCTATATTAAGTTAATAATAAATAGTATATAGTATAAATAGTAGTGTTTAAATATTAATACCTTAATATTTATATTATATATATATAATTTTAAAAATATAATAAGTAAAAGTTTTTAATAGATTATATATTTATAATAAGGGTATTAATTTAAGTATAAATATATATAAACTTCTTTATATTTTAATAAGTTAATAAATATTTAATATTATATAAACTTAATACTATTTATAATAAAGATAATTTAATATATAAGTTTAGATTTATATAAAGTTAAGTTAAGTAAAAATACTTTATAAGTAGAATAACTCTTTTAAGCTCTATTTAATTTCTAACCTATAGGTAATAAAATATTTAATTAATAATTAAATACTTTATAAAGTAATTAATTAATAATTAATTATTTTATAATATAGTTTAAGAGTTAAACTCTTATTTTTATAAATTATTTCTTAAAGTATTATAAGTAGGTAAAATTATTATATAAATATCTTAAAAAAGGTTATATTTAATAATTATAGTTATTTAACGTTTATTAAATAAATAATATTTTTATTATTTATTTATATAGTTTTAATAAAATATTAAAGTATTTATAAAAGTTTATATATAATTAAATTATATATATACTATTAATAAAAGTTATTAAAATAAATTTATTTATAATATTATTTTAATTATAAACCCTTATAATTAAAATTATTAGGTTTATTAAATTATTTAAAAGGATATATAATTAAAAATAAAAAATATAAAATAAATTTTTAAATTATTATAATATAAAGTTATATACTTTAAATTTTAAGGTTATTAAACTATTAATACTTTAAATTTAACTTATTATTAATTACTATTTATTAATCCCTTAAAGATTTTTATTATTAAGTATATTTAATTAAATATATTTAACTTTATAAAAAAGGTTAGCTAATATTAATTATTTTATACTTTAAAAGAATTATTAATTATTTTAATAAAGGGTTTATTAGTAGCTATAAAATACCCTATATAAGAATAAATTTAAATATAATTAGTTATTAAAAATCTAAAATAAAATAAAGAAAAGATTAATTTTATATAAAAGTTTATATTTAAAATAAGAAATTAAAAGGTTAAACTTTTTTCTTTTAAAAGTAGAACTAATAAGGGTTTTAAATAATTATTAAGCCCTTTAAATCTAACTTATTATTTATTATTTATTAAGTAAACCTTTTAAAAATCTTTTAACTTTATAAAAAAGTTAAATTTATATTAATTACTTTATACTTTAAAAAAAACTATTAGTTATTTTAATAAAGGGTTTATTAATAATTATAAAATATACTATATAAGGATAAATTAGGCTTAAAGTTTAAAATAAAGTAGAGAAAGGGTTACTTTTAATAGAAGTTTATATTTAGAAATAAGGTACTTAATAAGCTAAATATTTCCTTTTAAAAGCTATAGGGTATACTATTATTAAAGGTTAAAATAAGCTTTAACTTTCTATAGTTTTTATATACCTTTTTATAATCCTTTTAACTTTATTTTACTTATTAAAATACTTTAATAAGCTTTATTATAAGTTTAATTATATTAGAAAATTAAATAATATAAGGATTTTAAAATTAATTTATAATTATTAAACTTATTTTAATATATATATATTATTTAAACTTTATTATTTTTAGTTAATTTTAGCTTTTATAGTACTTATAGTAGTTATTTAATAAAATTATTATTAAAAGTTTATTATAAATACTTGTTTTATCTTTTTATTAACTCTTTTATAGTCTCTTTAATTTTATTTTACTTATTAAAATATTTTAATAAACTTTATTATAATTTTAATTATATTAAAAATTAAATAGTATAAGGATTTTAAAAATTAATTTATAACTATTAAATTTATCTCTTAATATATATATATTAAATAAACTTTATTATTTTTAACTTTATTATTTTTAACTTTATTGTTTTAAGGCTATACTTTTATATAAAAGCTATTATAGGTATATATTTAAAAATAAAGTACTTAGTAAGCTAGATATCCTTATTTAAATATAAATTAAAGTAGTAAATAATTTTTAATAATTATTTTAATAAACTTAATATTATTATAAAATATTTAATTATTAATAATATATTTAATTATTAACTAAATAATTCTATAATATATTTAAATACTACTTTAAAATATTTTAATAAGTTTAATTATTAGTTAAATAATTCCTTAATAAGTTTAGTTATTAACTAAATAATTCCTTAATAAATTTAATTATTAATTAAATAATCCTTTAATATATTTAATAGCTAGTTTAAAATCCTTTAATAGGTTTAATTATTAATTAAATAACTTTAATATATTTAATAGCTAGTTTAAAATCTCTTAGTAAGTTTAATTATTAATTAAATAATCCTTTAATATATTTAATAGCTAATTTAAAATCCCTTAGTAGGTTTAATTATTAATTAAACAATCCTTTAATACATTTAATAGCTAGTTTAAAATCCCTTAATATATTTAATTATCAGCTAAACAATCCTTTAATACATTTAGTTATTAATTAAATAATATATAATAATAATTATAAGTACTAGAAATACCCTAAGCCTCTAACTTTATTAAAGTTATAACTATTCTAACTTTTTTTTTCTCCCCTCTTATAATCTCTCTAACATTATATTACCTATTAATACACTCTAATAGGCTCCTATATAAAAACACCTTACTTAGAAAATTCATTTATATAATAAATCTAAAAAATTAACTTATAATTATTAAATTTATCTCCTAATATATATATATTATTTAAATTTAAATAAAATTTTAAATTCTCTATATTAAAATAACTACTATAAAAATAATAAAAAGTATTCCTAACTTTACTATTATTAACTACACCTACCTACACTACTACTAACATCTTACTAATTAATATACCCTACTAATTAATAATATATTAAATATAATATATATAAAAATATATACTTTAAAAAGATTTATTAAATAATATAGTTTTATAATTATAAAAATCCATAACATACTATATAACTATTTCTATACTTAATATTCTATAAATATAATATAATCCTATAAATTAAAATAACTCTATATAAATAAATACCACTACAATAAATAATATATTAAATATAATATATATAAAAATATACACCTTAAAGAAATCTATTAAATAGTATAGTTTTATAATTATAAAAATCCATAATATACTATATAACTACTTATATCTAATATTCTATAAATATAATATAATCCTATAAATTAAAATAGCTCTATATAAATACATACTATTATAATAAATAATACATTAAATATAATATATACCTAAATATATACTTTAAAAGATCTATTAAATAATATAATTTTATAATTATAAAAATCCATAGCACACTATATAACTATTTTTAATAAATTTATATTATATAAATATACCTGTAAAGTTTAAAGTAATTATTAATATTTTAAAAACTATAAAGTTTAAAAAACTTTTATTATTAAATATTTATATAATAAGTTAATATTATATAAAGTTATTATAACTTTCTTTATTTAAATAATTATTTTTTAAAAGAAGGTAATATTATTATATTTACTATAATAAAACCTTTCTATTAATATAAGTTTTATTTCTATTAAAAGCCTTTAATAATATATATCATTAATTAAAACCTATAAATCAATTTTTTTAATTCTCTATACAAATAAATTTTTTAGCAGCTCTAAATTCATATTAAAGTCTATTAAAGTATACTAATAAGTAAGAAGTAGTTAAAGAGACTATAAAGGACTATAAATTAAACATTAAGTTAATAACTATTAAACTATAAACCTTATTATAAGATTATTTAAATTTTAACTAAACATTAAGTTAATAATTATTAAACCATTAAAAACCTTATTATAAGATTATTTAAACTTTAATTAAACGTTAAGTTAGTAGTTATTAAACTATAAACCTTACTATAGGACTATTTAAACCTTAATTAAACATTAAGTTAATAATTATTAAACTATTAAAGACCTTATTATAGTACTATTTAAACCTTAATTAAATATTAAGTTAGTAGCTATTAAGCTATAAATCTTACTATAGAGCTATTTAAACCCTAACTAAATATTAAATTAATAACTATTAAACTATAGATTTTACTATAAAATTATTTAAATTTTAACTAAACGTTAAATTAATAGTTATTAAATTATTAAAGACTTTATTATAAAGTTATTTAAACTTTAACTAAATATTAAATTAATAGTTATTAAGTTATATAATTTAAATATTAATTAATATATAATATATTTATAAGTATTTAACTTTTAAGCTTTAATTAAAAAAATATACTTTAAATTTTATAATATTTTTAATAATAATTTTATTTATTATAATTAATATTAAACTATTAACTTACTTATTATACTTTATTATAATTTAAATAAATAGTTTTATTTTATTATAATAAAAGTTATATAAAGTTTTATTATATATACTTATAAAATTTATATTATACTTTATATATATTAATTATAATTTATTTTATAATTATATATTTATTTAAGTAAACTAGTTATATATCTTTAGTTTATTTAAACTATAATATATAATAGTTTTAAAGGTAATATATTAAATAATTACTTTTATCTAACCTTTTAATAATAATAAAAGTATATATAAGTATAGAAAAACTTAATATATCTTTAGTTTTAAGCTATTTAAATAGTTTTAAAGGTAATATATTAAATAGCTTACCTTTATTTAGTTTTAAGTAATAATATAAGAATATTATATCTATATATAATAAAAATATTTTTATATAATATAAATTCTAATAAAATAAACTTAATATATATATAATAATAAGTTTATATTTATATTATTAAAGTAACTTTAACTACTTTTATAAAATATTATATAAAATCTAATTAATATAAATTATATTAAGTTTTTATTTTAAAATAAATACCTTTATATATATATTTATTCTATATATATATAATAATTATTCTTTATTTATTATTATTATATTAATATATATAGAATCTTCTTTATTTAAACCTAACTTTATTTATATTAATTTCTTTCCTTTTAACTATACTTTATAATTAATTTTATAACTTTTCTATATAATTCTCTATACTTCCTTTTCTTATAGCTTATATCATATTAAATTAATAGAATTTTAACTTTAAAAATAGTATTATATTAAAAAAGCTTAATAACTATACCCTTTTATAACCTTTACTATATAACTTAATTATAATATATATTAATATATATCTTATTAATTAACTTTTAATTATAAAAGTTATAATATTTAAGTTAAATATAATTTTTATATAAATAGTTACTTTTATATATAATTTTTAATTTTAATTTTATTTTAAAATTATACTATTAAGTTTATAAACTTCTTTTATAAATTAATTATTTAAAAATAATAAGTAATCCTTTATTTACCTCTTTACTTTATACTAATAAATCTTTAAGTAGCCTAACTTAATTTACTATTATTTACTTTTAAAATAGGTATAAAATTCTTATTATAACTATATTAACCTTTATTTTATTTATAAGGATTAATAATAATCCTTAAAGCTTTTATTATATCTATTATAATGTATTATCTTATTAAAGGTTTTTCTATTACTTACTTACTAATATAATATTTATTATAATATAAATATATAGTTAGTTATATTATTTTAATTATATTATAATTATTACTTTTAATAGAATTTTTTATTAATAATACTTTAATAATATCTTTTAATAAATTATTTAATATTTATTATAAGTATTAAAAGTTAATTTAAAGTTATAATAGTATTTTATATATAGGTTTTTAAAGCTTTTTTATTAGTTAGTATAATATTTATAGTAAAAATAAGTTAATTAATTAATAGTAGAGTATTTAATATTAATTATAATAATATAGTATTAAAGAGGCTATTAATTTATATATTTTAATTAATTAAATTTATAAATAGTATCTTTTATTTTATAAATATTTATAACCTTAATATTTATTATAAAAATATTATTATATAATATTATTAATTTAAAATATAAAAATATTTATTAGGTATAGTTAATATAGTAGTTTTTAAAGAGGCCTAAATTATAATTTAATACCTTAATATAGCTATTTTATAAGTTAAAGTTATAAAAATATTAGTTATATAGAATCTTTACCTATTTATTAATAAGTTAATAAAGTATAGCCTTAATATTTAATATAATAGCTTTATTTAAACTTTTAATTTTAAATTATTTAGTTTCTTTTATTATTAAAGTTAATATATAAAGTATAGATAATTAATAAGTATAATAAAGGTTAAAATGTAAGATTAACTAATAAATTATTATTATTTTTAGCTTTTTATTAATATAATTATAAATTTAATATAATTATAGTTATATAGTTATTAATATAGTTATTATTAAAATAATAAAATAGTAAAATAAGTAATAATTAGGTATTAGAATAAGAGAGGTTATTATATTTAATTAGGAGAAGAATTTTTTATTTTTATTTAACTTAAAAATAAATATATAGGTACTTAGATTGGTTTATATAAATTAATTTCTTTTTATTTTTATTAAGTAATATATTTATTATAAGGGTATAGTAGTAAGAAAGTATTTAATGTATAATTTTTAGGGTTATTATAGGGTAGGTTTGGTAGGTATATAGTATTATATGAGCTATATATATTAAAAGAAGTATTAGGTGAGTGAAT
The DNA here is from genome assembly GCF_019321695.1 of Diaporthe batatas. Lineage (NCBI taxonomy): Eukaryota > Fungi > Ascomycota > Sordariomycetes > Diaporthales > Diaporthaceae > Diaporthe > Diaporthe batatas. The sequence continues at coordinate 205,286 of NW_025408565.1, forward strand.
GGTGAGAATTAGGTGAGTGGATATAATTACTAAGTGAGTAGATATTAATTTATAAAATAGTTTTAAAATAACTTTTATAAAAAGAAGAATTTTATAATATAAAATTTAATAAACTAACTTTTTTTTAGTAATATATTTATTATATAACTATTTAAATCTACTTTTATTAAATAAGTTAAATATATTATAATTTTATTTTAAATATATAATTATTAATAGAATAATAATATTATAATAATAAACTTATTTAAAAAACTTTTTATATAAATTTTATAAAAGATTAAAACTTTTAGAAAGTTAAATAGAGTTTATTTATTATATATTAAATAAATACTATATAAAAAAGTAAAAGTTTAAATATTTAAAAATTAAATCTTTCTTTTTTAAATATATTATTTTATTATTAAAGATTTATTTACTTTTATATAATATATAAGGAATATAATAAAAGAGAGAGTTTTATAAAGGAAGTTAATAATTTTATATATAAATAAGTTTAAGAGTATATATTAAATAATTATTAACTTTATACTTAAAATATAAGTTAATAGTTAGTTTAAAAGTTAAGAAGATAATAAATAGATAAATAGTTAAATAAAAAATATAATATAGCTAAAGCCTCCCTTTAAGAGAAGATTGACGTCTTGAGGGTTCTATTTTCTGTGATACGGGAATTAGGAGAATTTTTATAGTGGAGACTAGGCAAACCGCTGCAACGAGGACTGTGCGCAACCAATCATCAAACCTCCGTTTACCGTGACTGATTACGTGTCCTTGGTGACAACATGGGCTTTGACATACTCGACCACATGCTTTTGTTTTCTAAGGGCGTTTCGACAGACATTTAATAGGGCTACGCTGTACCTGAGTAGGCTGTCGACGCGAAAGTGACGCGCGTAAGTATGCCCATCACGATATCCCGTAGGATGCCGTCGAGTAATGGGCCGTCCGAGCGGGCGGTCGAGGTGAAAGAGATGACCAGGATTCCCATATCTGGGCACTCAGGAATTCCGGAAAGATCTTCCCATCTGAGATAAACCACGCCACGGGGTCATGACTGGTGCTACCCAATGGGTAGGGCATTTGCTAACAGGGGCGGGCTTGAATCCAATCTTTTTGCTGATCCCTGATTGTATGGAGTGTTGCTTGTGTTGTCTCGCTCGAGGGAGCCAGGGGTAAGGTATTAATTGCATTGAGTGTTAGCTTCCGCAAAATAATGATCAAAGGAGGCTGTATCCGTGCCTTTGAACGGCTCGTACCGATGCGAAAATGAGACAAAAAAGAAAAGAAAAGAAAATAGGAAAAGCTACACAGAGCTCAGTGACAGCCGCGGAAGCATAAACCTACAAGCTGGCATGGATATTCGCCTTTCCACTCCGGCTGCCTACATACAGAGTTGAAATTAGTCTGAATTAGTTTAGTTATAGGCCTTGACTAAGATTAAAGACTTTTAGTTAAGGAAATAATAATTAAACCTTTTTTTAATTAATAATTATAATTAAAGATTAAATTAATTAATAAATTAGTTTTTAATCTTTAATTTAATTAAAAAAAGTAGGTCTTATTAAATAGTATAGGTAGAAAATTTAAAGTATATAAAAAAAATTTATTTAATACTTATAGAGTTTAAGTTTAACCTTAGCTTTAATCTACTTTTTACTCTACTTTTTACTTAAATAAAAAAGACTTACTTCTTTTTTAATCTTTTAGTCTTTTTTTAATTTAATCTTAGTCTTTTAGTTCTAATTACTTAGTATAACTAAGTAATTAAAGACTATTTTTTTTAAATTATAATCTAACTAAAAACTAAAAGATTAAAGATTAACTTAGTTAGATTAAGAAATTAAGGAATAAATTTACAACCCTGCCTACATATGTATTTGCTGTTATGTACCTCAATTACTGACTTCGAGACTCGGGTATACGATATTCGTGATGCAACATGAGTCCAGAGTGACATCCGGAAAACTTGGCTTGCATCTGCGCGTTGGTTAGATTGTGCTGGAAGTCACAGCACCGACATATCAACCCGTGTATATGTAACCTTAGGACCTCCTAGAAGTGGATTCATGCAGAGACGCGAGGTCTCAGCACGTGAGTGTCCACCCTCTTGCGTCCGGTGAACTTCAGGACAGCGGTTGAGACCTATGTCCTCGGACGTATACGGAATAGAAGCGAAACCGATGAGACACATGGATACGAAATGTTGATTTCAAGCTTACGCGCCCAGCTGCAGTGATGAGTGATGGCTTGCTGTTCGTCCTTAGTGATGATCGCTGCTCTCCGTGGGCTGTTTCCAATTCGGGTCCTTGTCCAGCAATCTTTATAAATGTCGACCTGAAGTCCCGTTGCGCATGTTTGTAATCCTTCTTCGATCAATCACAACACCCCCAGTCTAGATTCAAGTCCAATTTCTTGAAAAGAAGATGTATTTTGAACCAGCTTCCGTCTTACTACTTTCGTATCTGGTCGCTCATGGATATGGCCAGACTCAATGTCCATCCGTCTGGGGCACAGTCGCAGCCGACCTCAATGGTTCGTTCTCGGGCACCGATGGATGCACCGAAGATGCGAGAGCAGCAATCCGCTTGCCATTTCATGACTGCTTCCCAGGGGCGTGCGATGGATCCATCATTCTCAGCGATGAGTGTACTGCTCGCGGAGAGAATGCCCAGCTTGTCAGCATCTGCAGTGTAAGAAAGTTCCTGTTTCTTTTGCGTTTCCCCAGCTGTTCTTTCGTCGATTCAAGTGAAATCAAGACTGTTTAATATTCCAGCTTCATGGCGTTTCGCTAAAGCACGATTACTACTAGACCCTTGGTGCGAAAGCCACTGAATACAATGTCAGCAAAGCAGATATGATACAAGTAGCTGGAGGTAGGACAGACACATGCCGGATCGACATTGTTGCAGACCGCAGCTAATGGTTTTAACAGCCGTCGCAATTGCTGCCTGCCCTCCGGGCCCGAATATCCAGATCAAGGTCGGTAGGGCAGATGTGGACACCGCGAATGCAGCGGGGCAGATCCCATCACCAGCCAGCAACGCATCCGTGATCATTGCTCAATTCGCTGCCAAAGGATTTGACAGCGGTGAGCTGGTCGCGCTTGTCGGCTCGCACAGCGCTGGCAAGAACCTCACCGGAACGCAGTTTGACACGACGCCCGGGAACCTGGACAGCACGACCTTCTACACCGAGGTCCTCGACGATGAACAACCAGCGACTTTGTTCAGTGACCAGTCACTTGCTACCGACGAGGCCACGAGTGCTGACTGGAAAGAATATGCCGGTAGTCAAGATGCATGGAACACTGACTTTTCGGCAGCGTATGTATCGTCTACCGTTCATTGTACATGTGGCAACCTTGTGCTGACTTTTGTTTGGCTTCAGTATGGAGAAGATGGCTGTCTTGGGAGTCGATGAGTCTACACTGATAGACTGCACAAATTTGGTGTTCTCAGCCATTTCTGCATGAAGGTGCCCTTCGGGCAGTTGGCGGGTGTACCGCAAGCCATAGTTACCTAGGTATGCGGCCAGCTTCGGCTGGGGCATGGGAGGCCGAGATCCCTGAACAAGGAAGATGGTTCCTGGGTAGAGCTACGGCGAGCCCTGGGCGGAGTATGGGAGAGAGTCGTGATTGGCACAGGGAACATGCGGCTGAACGTGCACTCTACCAACACTCGGAAAACGATGCCGAAGTAATCGAGCACCAGATGGCGGTGCTAGTGCGCGCATATGAGATCCGTCGAGGCAGTGGCGGCCTAAGGAAAATGGAACGGGGGCGACGGTACCATTCGGGAAATTGAAGCTCGTGTCCCGCTTAAATCCGGCTTTCTCATAGATAGCCATGTTTACCAGTCCTACTGAATTCATGATGGGCGTCCTAAGAAGCAACGCAGGAATGGTGCCTTTGACCTGGATGCTTCTGGCACATTGGATAAGCTCAACATTGGAGACAAGGCAGTCATCAACCTGACAGTGGGCGAGATCATTCAGATCTATCGACATGCCTGGAGGTGGTGGTTTGGGTCTGGAAAGCACAAACTCAAGTCTCGACTTGACAGGACTCTGAAAGAGCAACACGCATGGATGACTGAACGCCTGAGTTTGGTCACAGATACCTCCAGGGGGCGGGACAATAGATAACAGCGTCGTGCGATAGTAGAAAAATCTGTCTGGAGAACACCGAAGGGAGCCTGCACCTACTACGGTATGGTCGGCCTGGTCGGAGATTATCTCTCTAGGCCGATTCCTCAGCTTCAACTTGATATCGAGTACCTGGGCACCTTTCGAAGTTCACACTCTTGGTGATGTAGCTTGCTCTGGTATTCACACCACTTCCAGTCCCCATCTCAGTACACATGCCATCCATCAACAGTTGCAGAGCGCCACCTCTGGTCATTGCGTAGGTATGGATAGTCTCCCGACTTCCGAAAGGCTGGAACTGCTTGGCAACGAGTCACTGTCACTGTTGCGGGTCACATCGTACATTTTCGCGGGAGGCCCTCGAGACAAACTCCTCCAGCCGAGATGTTTTGTGGGGGCTCGGGCCTTGACCCATACGACGCTTGGCTTGGAAAATAGATTTAAATTGCCACCGGCGTTGTGCCACCTGTAGGGGCCATACAGTTTGGATGGCCCTGCATCTGGGTAGCAACACTGCACCGCAAGATGAGTGGCAAGCACTATAGGTGAATCTATACTTGGCGTCAGACTGGAAACCGACTGGACGACTGGCCGGGGGCTGTAGAAGGAGTCCCGGTAAGGTACCTAGGTCTGGTCATCTGTACGATATAATATCTACCATGTCATGTGCTACTCTGAGGTCACGACAACCCTGGAAGATAAGCCCCCGAAAAGAAAAAAGCCAAGTGTTGTTGAAAGACCCACAGAAAGTCTTCAAGCTTTTTGAAGCTTTCCAAAAAGCTTTCCAAGATTCCTCGGCTGCCGCGGTCATTGCTCGATCAAGCCTCCCCTAGGTGATGAGGCCCAGAAGCCGATCTGCAGAGGTCAAGATAGCATACCCATGCTCCACGACTTTTCGCTTGATTTACGTGTGGTATAGAGAGAAATGATCGCCCAAAATCCGGAGAAGACACGAATCCAGCATTGTTCGGTTAGGATACTCTGGGTGAAATCCCCGCCTTTCAAGGGTCCAGCTCTGCATCGCCAAGCGTGCCAAGCAGCAGGGACAGTGAGATATCGCTCCGAAAAACGAAAGGGTCGGTTAGGCGACTGAATATCGCGGCTAAATAACAGATCACTTCTTATTTGGCACATTGCTTATGCTGTACCCCAGGCTGGGCACGGCAAAAAGCATTGAACTGCCTGGGGGTGTGCCACTCCATCAACTGTTTACAATTTGCGCGAAATTGCCGTGGCCACAGAACCTCATGATGCCGCCTCAAGCTATGCCCAAGAGGGACAAAACTCCAGATGCGAGACTCCGCGGCATTGCATACGATGAGATCAGTTGGATCATTAGATGACGCCGGGGGCAACAAATCACGCCCAGGAACCGAGAGAGTTCTAGATGCGGGTGTATTGGGATAATCAGAGCTAGAGGCAAGGACTGGAAACTATAAAGATGAGTTAGTCCCAGGTCACGTTCGTTAATCGTGGACGAATGCTCTAGATGGTACTATAATTCACCCAAACGGCAGAATATCACCAACACTGTTCTTTGAAATCTACCATGGCGAGATCTGCTCTTGCTCTTCTGTCGTTGCTGGCTGCTGTCAAGGCCCAGCAGGTTGGGACTCAGCAGAGTGAGACTCACCCGAAGATCACCTGGTCCAAATGCTCAGGCTCGGGCGGCAGCTGCACTTCACAGAACGCTGAAGTCGTCATCGATTCCAACTGGCGTTGGCTCCATTCCACGAAGGGAACCGACAATTGCTATGATGGCAACAAGTACGTGACAGAACCCAGAGAGAGTCGAATTCACTTCAATCCCTGGTCGCCGCGAATGTCTGATCTAACACGCCGGGCTCCCCGTACGTAGGTGGACATCTGTCTGCAGCAAGGCCGATGAATGTGCACAGAACTGTGCCCTCGAGGGTGCCAACTACGGCACCACTTATGGTGCATCGACGAGCGGCAATGCCCTGACCCTCAAGTTTGTCACCAAGCACGAGTACGGCACCAACATCGGATCGCGGTTCTACCTGATGGCCGGCACGAGCTCCTCCAAGTACCAGATGTTCACGCTGATGAACAACGAGTTCGCCTTCGACGTCGATCTGTCCACTGTGGAGTGTGGTCTCAACGCTGCGCTGTACTTCGTGGCAATGGACGAGGTGAGCAGGAGCTATAGATCATGCGTGCTACTGGAGAACATTTATTGACCTGTCTCAGGATGGTGGCATGTCCAAGCAGACCAACAACAAGGCTGGCGCCAAGTATGGTGTCGGATACTGCGATGCTCAATGTGCTCGCGACTTGAAGTTCGTCGGTGGCAAGGTGAGCATTCCACTCCTGTGACTGCTTCAAAGCAGAGGTAGCAGTTATGATGAGTACTCACACAATATCTTAGGCCAACGTCGAGGGATGGGCTGCTTCGACCAATGATGCTAACGCTGGTGTTGGGCCTATGGGAGGCTGCTGTGCTGAGATCGATGTTTGGTACGTTTCAATGAGAAGACTGGAGCCTATATAAGTTTCGCCCATGACTGACCCGCCGGCGATTCGTAGGGAGAGCAACTCTCACTCGTTCGCACTCACACCTCACGCGTGCACTGACAACGCATACCATGTCTGCGAAAAGAACAACTGCGGCGGCACATACTCTGAGGACCGCTTTGCTGGCAAATGCGACGCCAACGGCTGTGACTACAACCCCTACCGCATGGGCAACAAGGACTTCTATGGCAAGGGAAAGACGCTCGACACCAGCAAGAAATTCACGTCAGTACCCCAGGCTATGCGGTGTTGAGGCATCGACGGGCCCCATACTTCCTGCAATTTAGGAGCTGACATTCGATGCTGCAGTGTTGTGACCCGCTTCGAGCAGAACAAGCTCTCTCAGTTCTTCGTGCAGGGTGGCAAGACAATCCAGATCCCGGCTCCAACGGACAGCGTGAGTAGTTCATTTTGATGACGTTGGCGACACCGAATGTACTAATTAAATACTCACATCCGCACAGAGCATCTCGTCCAGCAGCAACATCACCCCTGAGTTCTGCACGAACCAGTTCAAGGCTTTCGGCGACCGCGACCGTTTCGCCGAGGTCGGCGGGTTCTCTCAACTCAACTCCGCTCTCCAGAAGCCCATGGTCCTCGTCATGTCCATCTGGGACGATGTAAGTCAAGTTCTAACAAGTCTATATGACATGCATAGATTTACCAAAAATATCCACTGACGATTCTTGCTGCGCAGCACTACGCCAACATGCTCTGGCTGGACTCCAGCTACCCACCTGAGAAGGCCGGCCAGCCCGGTGGCGACCGTGGCGACTGCCCTCAGACCTCTGGTGTCCCATCCGAAGTCGAGTCCCAATATGGCAGCGCGTAAGTCATGTCTATGTTCCCTGGGAAATTTGCCCCGAATGATGCTAACGGACCCAAAACAGTCAGGTCGTCTGGTCCAACATCCGTTTTGGCCCAGTCGGATCAACCGTCAAGGTCTAAGTGTCAGTTCTCGTTTCTCGAGAAAGAAGATGACGGTCAGACAATTCGTTTCTCTGTAGTCATAGTACTTTTGTCTATCACTTTGTGCAAGACAACATTATAGTTTGGCTAGGTAGTGGTTCCATGGAAAATGGAAAATCACTTGTGTTATATTCTCCAGCCTTCTGAAAATATGTGTTCGCAAGCTGAATCAGCCAGTATATCTGAGTAAACTTGGGTGATATTTTCCAACGTCGCGAGATTTCCCATGGTGACCTGTGGACATTGGTGACCACAGAGGGGGACTTTTAAGGTTGACGGGAGGCGACAGAGGCTGCGAACATCATCCTGCTATTCGATTTCCATGATAAAAACCATCACATTGTTAACCGCCAACAATATTCCTAGCTTATTTTTGATGCAACACTTGGTATGCCGGACCGTCAGAACGGAACATCTGCCGGAGGTCCTCCACAAGGGCTTCCGGCTGCTCCCAGGCTGCAAAATGGCCGCCTTTCTCCTGCTCCTTCTCAAATACGACGTCGCCCAAGCGCCGATTCCACATCCTCGGAGTTCCAGCAATCTCTTTGGGAAAATATGAGAATCCCTTCAAATCATCACAACATCAGCGAATGTCTCAGCATTGGAATTTTCCGTGCACTTACCAGCTTGGCCTTCGGTATCGCACGCCCTGTGTCTGCCTGCCATTCGCCTTGGAACATCTCGTAGTAGATTCTGACGCTCGCCGCGGGACCAGCGCGGCTGAACCAATACAGGCTGACCCACTCGCAGATCTCTTGGTCTGTCCAGGGGTAGTCGTCTGTCCAGGCGATCAACTTCTCATAGATCCAGGCCAACAGTGCGACAGGGCTATCCTCGAGCATGGCGCCAATAGTTTGGGGTCTGGTCCTCATCATGTGAAGGTAGTAGATGCCATTGTCCTGGTAGTTCTGGGCAGCTTTCAGGCCCGCTTGCTCCTGGGGCGTGTAGAGGTTCAGCATATGCGTGGCAAGGAAACGCACGAAGCCAAGCGGTGACCTTGTCAGTGGCGGTGGCATAGCGAGGACGAAGTTGAGATGCAGTGCCAGCATTGATTCCGGATATAAGTTGCCAATGGATGTGGTGATGTACATGCCCTAGGCAGGTACGCTTCTGATTAGCCTCTGTGGGGCCACTTCCAGTACGGAGGGTGGGGGTCAAATAAACTCACCCAGTCGCCGCCTTGAGCGGCATACTTCTTGTATCCCAATCTCAGCATCAGCTTGTGGCAAGTATCAGTATACTGTTGCAGACCAAACCCCTTCTTTGGGATCCGGCTTGAAAATCCGAAGTTTGGTAGCGATGGCACCACTAGGTGAAAGCCAGGACCGTTTTCCTGCTTCGCAGTGAGCAACGGCAGAATTTTTGTCGCTTCAAGGAAGCTTCCTGGCCCTATGAATGGAGAACTGATGTCAGATGGCTATCGAGATTCGTATCCGATATTGAACACATAGGTTCTGCACTCACATCCATGAACAAACAGCAGCGGAATCGCATCTGGATTAGAGGACCGCTGGTGAATGAAATGCAATCCGAATGGCTCGAAACCATCGAGTTTCATATCAGTCTCATAGTGTGGCAGTTGATTCAACCGCTCTTCGAATGATTCCCACTTGAATTCATCCTGCCAGTACTTGGCCACGCGCTTTAGGCTTGCGGTAGGCGCGCCATGCTCCCAAGTATCCGCACTGGCGTCATCTGGGAACTTTGCTAGTGCCAACTTCTGACGTGTCTCTTCAATGGTGGCTCGAGGGATGGAGATTTTGTACTCTCGAATGTCCGACATGATGACCGCGATGATGATTGACTTGAAGGAAGTGTTGGAGAAGGAGAATGACTAAGTCGGTCTTGCAGATGGGGTGGAGTCGGAAGAATCTTGTGAGCCCGCAACAATGATTATTGTATGAGCGGCAAAAGTGAGAATGCCTGAATCCTTGTGGGAGATGTTTGCAAAAGTTCGCCGCCTGACGGGACCAGTTGGTTGCTATCAAGGACGAACACCCTGGCTCTCCACTGCTACCGTCTACCAACGGTTACTTGGCAATATATGTACCCCGGTGGTTCCGGCGCCTGTTGGTGAGCTAGAAAAAAAGAAGACATGTGGGGCGAATTTGCACTCAAGGGAAAAGGAGCACCAACATGCTTCGCGTTGCAACACTCCGATCCTTCGTCTCCTGCTGCAAGGGCTTTGAGGCTACTGCCCCATAATACTGGGACCACGACTAGCGGTTCTATAGAGATAAGCATACTATTCCCGAGTATATATAATATTCCCAAGCAGGTATCGAGCTATAAGTAATTAATTAGGTCTACCTATTATAATGCTCTATTATTTATAAAAATAGATTTTCTATACTTACTATTTATAATTAAATAATTAGTTAATTTATTTTATTTAATATACTTTATTTAAAATTATAATAATTATAAACCTAACTTTAATTTAATTTTCCTTTTAAATATATACTTTTAAATATATTTTTATTATTTAAATACTTTTAACTTAAAATAAATAAACTATACTACTTAATATATCTTTTAAAAACTTTAAATATATCTTTATTAAAATAATATTCCTTTATAATAAAAAAGTTTTTAAAATAATATATTTAATTTTAATTTTATTTTATATTTAAAGAAATATAAAATATTATTAACTTAAATTTTTAAATTTAATTTTATATTATTAAGCTTTTAAAATATATAATATTTAATATTTTTATTAAAAATATATTAATAATTAAATTAAATACTTTAATTAAATAATTAAATAATTTAAATTTAATATATTTATTAATAAATATAACTTAAAGCTTTTAAGCTTAATAAATTAAATAAAAAATTACTTAAAAGAAACTTATAAAGTATTATAAATAGTAATTTAAATCTTTTATAATTTCTATTATATTTAATAATTACTAATAATTAATTTAAAATTAAATAAACTATATAATTAATTTAAACTTATTTAATTTTATATAAATAAAAATATTAAATTTTAAATAATTTATTAAATTTAATTTATTTATTAAAATATTTAAAAATACTTTAATACTTTTAAAAATAAATATATAAATAGTTATTATAAAAATATTAAATAATATTAATTATAATAAAAAAATTAACTTTTAAATAATATATTTATTAAATTTAAACCTTTAAATAAATTAAAATATATAAACTTATTAAAATTAAAAATATATTTATTATAAAATTTCCTTAATATTATAAATAGTTAATTTATTTTAATTTAAATTAATTAAATACTTTAAACTTTAATAATATAAAATAAATTTAATTTAAAAATCTAAATTTTATTTAATTTAAATAAATAATTTAAGAATAATATATATTAAAAAATAGATAAATTTAAAAACTTATTATATTTATAATACTTATTATTCTTAAATAATTAAAATTAAAAAGCATTTAAAAATTAATATAAAAAAATATATAAAAACTTTATTAATATTCTTATAAATCTTTTAAATAAAATAAAATATAAATAATTCTTTAAAACTATATTTTAATAAAATAAGTTATTAAAAGTTTTTAAAATAAATAATAAAATTTAAAAAAATAATTTAATACTTTTAAAAATTAAAAATATATAAATATTTCTAGTTTAATAAGTAAATTAATTTATATATTAAGCTTTTAATAAAAAATAATAAAAAATAAATATTTTAATTTTATTAATAAAGGAAAAAAATAAACTAAATTTATATATTTTAATAAATTAAATACTTTTTAATTAATTAAAATATTAAAAATATATTAAATCTTTTTAATTATTTAAAGAATTCTTTATTAACTTTTAGAATATTTTATTTAATAATTATAGAGTATTTTATTTTATTAATAATTAAAGTTTTTAAATTTAATTTATTTTAAGTAATTAAATTTAATAAATTAATTAAAGTAAAAATTATATTTTTAATATTAAAAATGGTATTTAAATATTTTAAAATATAATAAATATTATAAAAAACCTTAAAATAAGTATTTAATATTAATTAATATTATTATTATTAAAAACTTTTATATAAATATTATTTTAAAAGTTTTTATTTAAATTTAAAGTATAATATTATAGGTTTAATTATATATTTAAATTTAAAATTATTAAAAAAATATAATTTTATATAATTAAAGTATTATTAAAATTTAATATTTATTAAATATAAGTTATTTTATTTATTTAAATTTTTAAAAATTTTAATAAATAATATAAAAATTATAATTCTTTTAACTTAAATATTAATATAATACTCTTTTATATTATTATTATAAAAAAAAATTTAAAGTATCTTTAATATATTAAAGTTAAATATTTTAATTTAAATATTTTAAAAGTAATAATATAAATAATATAAAAGTTAAAATAAATAATATATTATATATTTAATATAAATATTATACTTTAATATATATTAAATAGATTATATTAAAATAAGTTCTTAAAAATTAAATAAAATAATTTTTAATATATTTAATAAATTTATTTAACTTTTACTTAATTTTAAAGATATATTATAGTTATTAATAATTAAAATAAGTTTTAAATATATTTTATAATAAAAATTATTAAATAAATTTAAAAATATATTTTTATATTTTAAAATTATATAAATATAATAAAATATAATATAAATTTATTATTTATAAAACTTAATAAAATAATAATATTTTAATATTTTTATAAAATAATTATATATAAAATATAATATAAAAGATAGGATTTTAAATTAAATATATATTAATATATATTTATAAATTTAATAATAATATAAAGTATATTAATTAAAAGTTATTATTTAATTTATTAAAATATATATTAAAGTAAGTTTTTAAAAATATAATTATATATAAATAAAATAGTAATTTATTTTATAATTAATTTTATATAAAGTAGTTATATAATACTCTTTATATAAAATATTAAAGACTTAATTTATTTAATATTTTTATTAATATATTTTTAAAAGAATATATAAACTTATTATAAACCTTTATTAAAATTAAAAATATATATATATATTATTAAATATATTTATTATAAAAAACTATAAAGTTAAATATTATAAATATAATTATAAAGTTTAATTATATATTTATATTAAATATTTTATAAAATATAAAATAATAAATATTTATTTAATATAAATTTTAAACTTAATAATATATTATATATATATAATATTATATTTAATAAAACTATATTTTATAATTTATAGAATAAAGTAAATTAATTAAATATATAATAATATTTAAATATACTTAGTTAGATTATTATAAAGAAGAAAAGAAATAAATATTTTATTTAAATAGGTATTTTAAATAAAGTACTACCTTTTAAGTAATATTTAATTAAATTTAAAGTTTTAAATATATTTATTATAAATTTAAAATAAAATTATTATTTAAAAGGCTAATTATTAAATTTAAAGTAAATATTTAATTTAATTATAAAAATATTAAAGGGTATAAAAGCTTTTAATTTAAAATAAAAGCTTTAAAGGAAGAATATTAAATTAAAAATAAAGTTATTAATAAATAATTAAAAGCTTTTCTAATAAAAAGTATATTAATAATATTATTATTATATAAATTAATTTTTATTATAATTAAATTTAATTAAACTATTTACTTTAAAATAAAAAAATAATTAATAATAAAAGTAAGTTAATATTTATAAAATTATTATTAAAATATAAAAATATTTTTATTATAATACTTTTAAAAATAAATATATTAATATTTTAAAAGTTTATAAATAATCTTTTTAATATTTATATATTTAATTAATAGGTAGTTTTAAATAAAAAAAAATTAAATATATAAAATACTATATATAATATTATTTATAATAATTTAATAATATTTAATAACTTAAGGAATTTTAAATTTATATATATAATAAAGTTATATAAAAATAAACTTTATAAATTATTATTAAATAGTTAAAAAAGTTATAAAATTATTTAATAATAGATTTTTAAATTTATTATATAAATTAAATTAAATATTAAATTAATAAAAATATAAAAATAATAAAAAGAATTTAATTAAAGGTAAATTATTTTATTTAAATAAGTATTTATATATAAATAAAATTAAAATAGGTTTTTAAAATATAATAAAGTTTAATTATATATATATATAAATATATAATTATAAAATATACTTTAAAGTATATATATACTTATTATAAAATTATTTATATATATATTATAACTTTTGTTATTTAATATAACTTTTAAATTAAATAATTTAATATAATAAATATATTTTTAATACTTAATTTAATAAAGTTTCTATTTATTATAAGTTTTAAATAATTTAAATAGTTAAGAATGTATATAAAGCTTTATAATATAATATATAAATTAAAAATATATTATTTTGTAATATAAAAGTTTATATTAATATTTTAAAAGTTTAATTTATAAGTTAATATAAAAATATTTTTAAAATAAATAAAAACTATTATTATAATATTTTTATTAATAATTATTTAATTCTTTATTATTAAAATAATAAGTTAAAAGTTTATAAAGTAATAAATAAATTAAAGAAAGTATATAAAATTAAAAATTAAAAGTAGTTAAATAGTATTTAAGGTTTAAATTATAAGAAATTAAGTAGCTAGTAAACTTTATTTAGTTTATAACTTATATATTAAAAAAATTATTAAATATTTTAATATTAATTTATTAAATAATTTAAATATTTTAATATTTAAATATATATTTTAAAGTATAAAAATAAATAATAAAAGAATAAATTAAAATTTATTAAGAATATATAAGTTTAATTTTATATATAGTAGTAATAATTTAAATAAATATAGTTTTATAATTATTTAATTTTTACTTTATTTATTTAATTTAAAATTAAAGTATTTAAAAATAATAAATTAATATATTATATATTTATTTATTATATATTTTTAATAATATAATATAAAAGTAAAGTTTTAAAAATATTTATTATTATATAAATATTTTTATAAATAATAAAAAATTTAATATTTATTATATAAATATATTATAATATTTATAATAAGTTAATTTATTAAAGAGTTATTTAATAAAATATAATTATAATATTTATAATAAAAATAAAGCTTTTATTATATATTAAAAAAGTTATAACTTTTAAATAATTATTTTAAATTTAAAATTAATATAAAAGTATATAAAAACTTTATAATAATAATAATTAAATAATTTAATTAATTATTATAAAGTAAGAAAAGTTATTATAAAGTTTTATTATATTAATATTTATAATATATAATTAAAATAAAAATATATTAAAGGATTTTTAAATAAAATATTTATTAATTAAGTTTATATTAAGTAAATAAGTTAATAAAGGCTCTTTTAATAATATAATTTAAATACTTTAAATATATATTAAATTTATATAATATAAATAAATTATTTAAAAGTATAAAATAATTAAAATTTTATTTATATAAGGTAGAATTTTTTATATTATATAGTTTTAAGTTATTTAAATATTAAATTAATAAAGTATAAATACTCTTTTAAATACCTTAATATACTTAATATATAAAATAATAATATTATTATTATTTTTATTTTTTTTATTTTTTTTTCTTTTATTAAACTTAATAAAATTATAATAAAAGGTTTAAATAATAATATTAATTTAATAAAATATAAATATAAAGTTTTATATATATAATATAAAATTTATTATATAAATTAATATAATAAATATATTAATAATAATAAAATAAGTTTATTAATTTATTAATATTAGTTTTAAATTATTTAATTAATTTAATAATAATAATAATAATAATATAAATAAAAACCTTTTAATAATTATATTTATAAATATATTTAAAGTAGTAATTTAAATAATTAATATTTATTTATTTATAATATATATTAATATTATAGTTAATAAATATTATAGTAGGGTATAGTATTAAATGTAATAGTATAAATAGAGAGGTTTAAGGTTTATTAGGTTTAAGTTTAATATAAAACTAATTTTATTTCTTTTAAAAAAGTAAGTAGGTTTTATTTATTATTTTATAAACTTTAAGAAGGGATATAATTAAATATTAAAACGCTTTAAAGGTACTTTTTATAGCTTTTATTTAATTATTATAATTATATTTCTTTTAAAAGTTATTTTTAACTATTATTATTAATTAATATTCATTATTTATTTATATTTTTAAAAATCTTCATTATTATTATTAATTATATTTAATAATTTATTAAGTCCTTTAGTAATTTTATTATACTTTTATAAAAGTATAAATTAGCTAACCTTTCTTTTAAGTAACTATTTCTTTTTTATTTTTTTTTCTTTTAATAACTAACTTTATTAAATTTTAATAAATTCTTTTTTAATTTTTAATATTCTTTTAATTATTTTATAATTATTATAAATATTATTAATATATTTAAATAATTTAAATTAAATAGTTTTTAAATTTTTTAATAATTCTTTATTAATTAAAAGTCTTTAATTAATAGTTTTACTTTTAATTAATAAGTTTTTATTATATAACTTATTTTTTTAATAGTAATTATAATCTCTTTTAAGTATAAAGTTAAAAGATTTATAATTATAAAATTTTAATTAATTTTATTTAATTATTTTATTATATTATAATTTAATTTAATTTTAGTTTAATTTAAACCTCTCTTTAAGTTTTTTTAACTTTTTTCTTTTAAGTAAGTTAAAGCTTTATATTTTTAAGTTTAAATTTAAGATTTTTATAAATTTTAATATATTTTAAATTAAGTTTATAATTTTTAACTTTTAGAAATATATTAATTATTTTAAATAATAACAACCTTTTTTAAAATAAAGGTTTATTTTTATATAATTATAAATTTAATTATTAATAGTTATTTTTTATTTATAATAAAACTATTAGAATTATAAACTTAAAGTAATAATAAAGTATAGTTACTTTATCTAACTATTTTTAATTTAATTAAGTAACTACTTTTAAATAGTTTTATTTATAAAGTTAATAGATAGATGTTTACTTATAGAGTAGAGTTAGAACCTTTAAAGGAATAATAGTTTTATCTTTATTTATTTTAATTAATTTATTTAAGTTATATAATAAATTTAATATTTATATATAATACTTATTAATATTAAATTAAATAGTTTATAGTTTATAATAGTTTTAACCTTTAATAAACTAATAGTATTAATTTAAATTAATTAAATATAACTTAATATATTAATATAAAAAATATTTTTAATAATAAATAGTATTATAAATAATTATAAAGTTATTATAAAAATTTTATATAATAAATTTAATTAAATTAAGTTTTAAAAGATATATTATATTTTATTTTTAAAACTTTAATTATTTATTTTAATTTAATAATAGAATTAAAAATATAAATAGTTTATAATAATTATAATATTTATAAGTAATTCTTTTAATAGTTTTTATATTATTTTATTATTTTTATTAAATAATAAAGTAAATCTTTTATAAATATTTTATTAAATTAAGTTTAACTTTTAAAGCTTTAATAATAATTATATTAACTTTATTATTTTAATATTAATAATTCTTTTTTAAATTATTATAATAAAGATATTAATAATAATAAAGTTTTTAAAAGCTTTTTATAAAGGTAATAAATAAAAATTTATAATTATTTTATATAACTTTTAAATTTATTAAAAATAGTTATAAAAATTATTATTTTATTAAAGAATTTAAATAAAAGAGTTTATTAAGGATTTTTAAACTCTTAAAGATTTTTTTATTTTTTATAAAGTTTACTTAACTTTTAATTACCTTTTAAAGTTAAAAATATATTATATTTCTTTTTTATAAAGATATAAAAAAGTTTTATAAATATTAATTTATTTAATTATTTTTATTTAAATTATAAAAGAATATAAAAATATAAAATTAAGTAATTAAATTTTAAATATTTTATAATATATATATATATACTTTTAAAATAAGTTAAAAATATTTAATTATTTTTAAAAATATTTTTATATTATTATTAACTTAAAAGTTTTATTATAATTAATATATTATAAAATATTACTTACTTTATATTATAATAAATTTACTTTATATATTTTATTAAATTATAAAGTAATTAATTTTAAAAGGATTTCTTAATTATTAATTTAATTTTTAATATTTATTTTATAAAAACCTTTAAAAAAATTATAAATAATATAAAATCTTTATTTTTATTAATTTAAATAAATAAATTTATAATTTTATAAATTTAATTAATTAATACTTTAATAAATATATTTATTAATAGTTTTAATAATAATTTAATATTTTAAAAGAAGGTAGAAAACTTTAAATTTAAGGGTAATTTAAAAGGAAATAAAATAATAATAAATTTTAATATTAAATATAAGTTATTTAATATTTATTTAAAGAAATAATATTAATCTATTTTAAAATAGAAAAATTTTAAAGATTAATATTTTTAAATATAAATTATAATTATTTTATATTTTCTTTAATTAATAAAATTTAATTTAAAAGATAATTTAAATAATATTTATAAAAGATTTTAAAATTTTATAAATAGTTATTATAATATAATATATTTAATTTTTATAAATAATAAATTTTAATTTAATATATTTTAATTTAAAAGTTTTTTAAAATTATAAATATAATAAATAAAGCCTTTAAATTATAATTTTAAAAATATTTTTATTACTTTAAGAAATAATTTATAAAATAAAATAACCTTTTTAAAGTTAATTAAATATATTATAAGTTAATAAATAAAATTATAAAATAAAATTTTAAAGTTTTAAATTAAAATAATAATATTTTTTATATTATCTTTTAAAGTAAACTTTAATTTATTATAAATTTAAGTAATTTAAAAATAATTTATTTTAAATATATTTTATATTATTTTTATAATAGTTTTTAATTTTAATATTATAATTAATTTTTTTTTAATTATTAATTAATAATATTTATTTTTAATATTTATTTTTAAGTATTTTATTAAGTATTTATAGTTTCTTTATTTTATTTTATTTACATTAACTTTTTATTAAATTTATATTTTAATTATATTTTATTTTTATTAATTTATTATAAAATCTTTATTAATTATTATTTATTTTATTTATATTATTATTTATTTTATTAATTATTTTTAATATTTATTTTTATTATTTAATTATTATTTATTTATATCTTATTTATTATAATTTAAATAGTTTGTTTTAATTTTTATTTATTTATTTTTAATTTCTTTTTAAATATTAAAATTCTTTTTTATAATATTTTTAAATAATTTTATTTATTAATATTTTATCCTTTAATATTTAAAAGTTATATTTATTTAACTATTTTTATTTTATTAAATAATAAAGTATTTTTAATTCTTTAATAATTTTAATTTTTAATTTTTATTTAATTTATTTATCTTTTAAATTTAATAAATTTATAATATTTTTATAAATTATTTAATATTTTAACTATTTATAATTTTAACTAATTATATAAAAAATATTATATATTTAAAATATTTTTAAAAGGATTAAATTATAAATTTATTTATTAATTTAAATTAAAATTTTAAATAAATTAACTTTTATAAAGTTAATTTTTATTTTTAAATAAAAATATTTAATTATTAAAAATATTTATTTTATTAATATTAAATTATTTAAATTAATAATATATATTATAGTTTTAAGTTTAAACTTTAATAACCTTTATTTAATTTTTTAATATTTTATATAAATTTATTAAAGTTTTTAATTATTTTTATTATTAATATTTTTTATAATATATTATTTTTAATAAATTATTAATTATATAAAATTATAAAAAAGTTTATATTTTAATAATATTTTAAATAAATTTATTTTAATTATTATATTTTAAGTTAAATTATATATTAAAAATATAATATATAATAGTTTTAATTAATTTTAAATATTTTTAATTATAAATAACTTAAGTATTATTTTAAAATTAAATTTATTTATTTTATTTATTTATTATTTTATAAATAATAAATAATAATATAATAATTTTAATATTATTAAATTTATATAATATTTTTAAAGATTATTTATAAAGATTATATTTTAATTAATAATAATTTTTATAAAATTTTTATTTATATTTAATTTTTTATAAAGATTTTATTAAACTTTATAATATTTATTATAATATAAATTAAAAGAAAAGATTTATTATAATAAAATAGTTTATAATTATTAAAATTAAATTTATTTTTATTATTTATAATAATAATTAAAAGTTTAATTATAAAGTTTATTTTAATTTTTATATAAACTTTAATAAAATTAATAATAAGGTAATTTTTATATAAATAATAATAGAATATAAATATATATTAATATATTATATAAGAGTATATATATTTTATTATAAAAATATTTAATTTAAAATTTTAAAAATACTTTTAAAAAATTTATATTTTTATTTACTTTAATATTTATTTAATAAATTATTATAATAAATTTATAAAATATTTTATTTTAAAACCTTTTATTTTAATATATATATATATATATTTAATAAAATTATTTTAAATTTTATAATTAAAATTATTTAAAATAATATTACTTAAAAATTATATTTTTAATTATAATTTAAATTATAAATTTTTTTAAACTTTATAAATTAAATTTATAAAAAAAATAAAGCTTTAAATATATTATATTAATATTAAATATATATATTTAAATTTAAACTTTTATTATAAACTATTTTATAAAGGAGTTATAAATTTAAATTAATATTTTCTTAAAAAAATTATTTAAAACTTTATATATTATAATACTTATAATTATAATTTAAATTTTAATTTATTATTAATTTTTAAATAAAATTATAAAATGTTTTTAATAATTATAATTATTTTTAATTTTAAAGTTAAGATTTAATTTGTATTTAAAAGTTTTTTTAATATATAATTAAATTTTTAAAGGTTTATTAATTAAACTAATTTTATTAAAATAATATTTAATAATAAAATTAAATTTAATTAAATATATTAATTATTAAATTTATTTTTAAATTAATTTTTTATTTTATAAAGTTATAAAATAATTATAATTTAAAGAATAATAATAAATTTTAAATTTTTTAAAATATTATTATTAATATTAAAAGTTATTAATAATAATATTTAATTTTATTATAAATTATTTAATTAAGTTTTATATTAATAAACTTTTTTTAATTAAAATAATAAAATATTATTAAAATATATTTTTAATAATCCATTTTTAAAATTATTAAAAAGTTATTTTATTAAAGGTATTATATTTAATTTAAATATATAGTATTAAATTATAATATTAAAGTAAAAATATTTATTAAAATTTAATTTTAAGTTTTAAAAGCTTTTAAGCTTTTAAATTTTAAATATAAATAAATTAACTTTATTAAACTTTTAATTTTATTTTATATTAAATAATTATTTATTAAAAGGTTAAATAATTTTAAAATATTCTTTAATAAATCTTTAATAAAAATTATAAAAACTTAAAAATTTAATTATTATAATAAATAATAAAAATAAATTATTTTTAAATAGTTTTAATTTAATTAAAAATTTTAAAATTTTATTTTTAAAAAAATTATACTTTTAAAATTTTAAAGTTTAATAAATAATAATTAATTTATAATTATTTAAATATATTTTTATTTTTTTTTTTAAGAAAATTAAAATATAATTTAAATAAATAATTATATAAATATTAATATAATTATTTAAAACTTTTATAATAATAATTAAAATATAGTAAAAATATTAATTAATTTAAATAATATTACTTTAAATTTATAATAATTATAATATATATAAAATATTATTTTTATTTATTTTAAATATAAATTTAATAAAATATTTATTAAATTAATTTTTAAAAATACTTTATATTTAATAATTAATTTAAAATTTTAAAATTAATAATAAAGAGTAATAATTTTAATTATTATTTTATTAAAAGTTTAATAATTAATATAAAGTTAAAAGTATTATTTTTAAAAAGTAAATAAAATTAAAGCTTTTATTAAACTTTTATTAAAAGTAATTTATTTATTTTTAAACTTTTTTAATTTATTTTTAAAATTTTAATTTTTAATAATAATAAATAAAAAATAGAAAAATAATAATATTTTTTAATTTTAATTATATAATTTATTTTTTTAAAAATAGCTTATTTATTTTAATTTTTATAAAAACTTTTTAAACTTTTAATTATAAGTATAATTAAAAGGGATTAAAGGTAGTTTTTTTATTTATTTTTAACTTTTATTATTTTTTATTATTTAAATTAAAAGTTATTAATTTAAAGAATAATATAATAATAAATATTTTATTTTTAATTTTTATAAAAAACTTTATAATTTATTAAATAATATATAAGTTATTTTATTAAAATTATTAATCTTTTAAATAACTTTTAATTTTATTTAAAAATATTATAAATTTCAAGTTTTAATAATAAAATAAATTTAAAATATTTTTAATTAATAATAAGAATATTTTAAGTTTTTTCTTTAATTCTTAAAATAATTTTTAATTAAAAGAAACTTAAAAATTTTATAAATAAATATTAAAATATAATTAATTTTTAATAGATATTAAAAATTTCTTTAATTTTTAAATTAAATTTTTTATAAAAAATATTAATTAAATTTATTTAAATTTAAATATTAAAGTTAATTTTAATATATTTTTAACTTTATATTATAATTATTTTTAAAATTATAAAGATATTATAAATCTTTATTATTATATTTTTAATTTTAATTATTAATTAAACTTTTTTATTTTAAATATTATTTTAATAAATAATTAAAATAATTTTTAACTTTTATTTTAATTTTACTTTTAATAATTTTTAATTAATAATTATTATAATTTTAAATTTAATTTATAAATATTATAATTTTTATTAATATTAAATAGTTTAAAATATAATAATAAATATTATTATAATAATAATAAATAATTAATTTTAAAATAGTTTTAAAGTTATTTTTAAATATTTTAATTAAATTAAATATATAAACCTTTATTTTAGAATTTTTAATTTTAATTTTTATATATAATAAACTTTAAATTCCTTTAAAAGTTATAATACTACTTTAAAAACTTCTTTTTATTTTCTTTTATTAAAGGTTTTATTATTTTTTAATATTTTATTTTTAATTTTTATACTTTTTTAATTTATTTAAATATATTAATTTAAATTATTTAAATAATTTTAATTATTTTATTTTTAATATTTAATAAATTTAAAGTATATTTAATTTAAATTTTTAAAAGATTTAATTTTATAATTTTAAAAAAATTAATTTTAAAATTATTATTTTTAACTTTTATTTTAACTTTAAAATTTTAAAATATTAATAAAAATATTAAAGGTTTTAATTTTCTTATTAATAAATAGAATTAATTATATTTTAATAATTTTAAAAATATTTTAAAAGTTTTTTAAAATTATTATTAAAAGTTTTAAACTTATTTTATTTATAATAATTAAATATAAATTTATTTTCTTTTTTAAATTTTATATAAATATTTTAATAATTTTAATATTTTTATTAATATAGTTAAATATATAAATTATTTTTATTTTATTATTATAAAAATTATAATTAAAAATTTAAACTTTTAAAATTTATTATTTAATTATTATATTATTATAATATATAAATTATAAATAGTAAAATAATATTAATTAACTTTAAATTTTTAATTTTAATTTTAAAATAATTTTAATTATTTTAAAAGTATTTATTTTTATTAAAAAATTTAATTTTATTTTATTTTTAAATAAAGGTATTATTTATTAAAAGAATATTTAAACTCCTTTTATTATTATTTAAACTTATTTAAAACTTTTTTAATTATTTATTTTAATAATATTATAAATAATATAAAAGAAAAATTAAAATTATAATAAATTATAATATTAAATATAATAATATAGATAGAGGGAGGTTTAAAGGTTTATTAAATTTAAATTTAATATAAAATTAATTCTTATTTCTTTCTAAAAAAAAGTAAATAAGCTTTACTTATCTTTTTATAAACCTTAAAAAAGGGTATAGCTAAGTATTAAAGCGCTTTTAAAGTGCTTCCCTATAGCTTCTACTTAACTATTATAAATATAAAGTATATATAATTTAAGTAAGGGATAATATAGTAAGTTTTAATAATAGGTTTAGCTTCTTTTTTATTTTCTTTTTTAGTAATAAGGGGAATATAAGATAAATAGTAGTTGAAAAAGGGTGTAATATTAAAATGTACTTACTTTTTTTATTTAAGAAAGTTATATAAATAATATAAACTTTAAAAATTTTTTAATAAACTTATATTATATAAAATATTAATATAAAATATTTATATTATATATTTAATATTTAAAAATAAATATAAAATTATTTTATTAATAGTTTAAATAGTTTTATAAATACTTTATTTAATAGCTTTTAAATAAAATAATATTATATATATATAAATGTATATAAATATAAAATAATAAGAAAAGTATAAAAAAGTTTACTTACTTTTATATAAAATTAATAAATATAATATATTAAAGAATTAAAAGTTTTATATATTTAAAGTACTTAAAGGTATATAATAGATATTAATTATTCTATTTATTACTATTTAAAAGCTTATTTAAACCTATTTAAAGTATAGAGTTAACTTATTATTTATAACTCTATAATAAGAAAGTATATAATACTTTATTTAAATAACTAATTAGTTATTTAAGGGGTGTATTAAGCTATAGGTAACTAATTAGGTCTACTTATTATAATGCTTTATTATCTATAAAAATGGGCTTTCTATACTTACTATTTATAGTTGAATAACTAGTTAATTTACTCTATTCGATATGCCCTGCTTGGAATCGTGACAGCAGGCCTACCACGCTTAGAAGGACTTCTCTTCTGAATTAACTTTAATTCCGCTACGCTAGACACTTGATTTCATGATAGGTTTAGTCTCTGGTACACAGTGCAAAAAAGGAACCTCGACTTTTAGTGATGGGCCTCCACATTAGGGATTGTTGGCCAACAGCTAGCACCGTCAGATCAATGCCAACCACGTAGCGGATTAGCACTTGGGCTACATGTTGGGACGATCCAAGTCGAAGACGTCGCCAGAACCATGCTCACTAGCCTTGTATTTATGTCACCCTGCCTGCAGACTAGCTGATTTTCATTACCGGTATTGGTATTATATTATATTCTTACGCTGGGTATTTGAATTTTTGCCACTGCATCAGGGGAGCGTATGCCTTGCGGATACCCTAGGGTATCTACGGATTAAGAATAAAATCACTCATGCCTTCTCTGAACTGCGTCAGCCAAGTTTTTCCGTCGAGCTTGCTTGCCGTATGTGAGTATTGTGAAGAAGTGACCTCTAGCCACCGGAGTTGAAAGTCCCTTCTTCACTTCTACCTTCGCCTAGCTCTTTGACCAGAACGGTGTCGTGCCACGAGTTGTCCCACTTCAACCAACGCTCCGCAAGATAGATCTTTAGTTCTTCCCAGTTTTGCCCACGTTCACTGATAGGAAGCCAGTCTTCTCTCGTTCGTATGATAGAATATGGCAGGCTGTTCCTCTGCGCGTAATGCCACGCCATATTAGGGTTCGCGTTCTTCGCCAGCTTCTCCACGTGTAAGGCCTGGGCCGCGGTTCTTTGTGCCTCCTCCTCGCTCGCGGCGCGGTCAGCCTCACTCAGAGAAAGACTGGCCCGAAGGCGGCAGAGGAACATGGATGGAAAATGGAGGAACAGGCGCAGCCTGACGCGATCTGGCGACTCGACGCCACTGGGGTCAGGCAGATCCCACAATGAGAGTGTCCTTTGTGAGCCAAAGGCCTGCTTGTATTCTTCATGAATAATTAGCAGGGTCTGGAACAATTTCTCCACCCGCTGGAGAATACTCAAGTTTTTCGACATGTACTCGAATGAGTCGAGGGATTGTGTGCAGAACAGGTTTCTTGCGTCCCTTAATATTCCGGGCAGGAAGCACACGGTGCCAAAGAACCTCCACCAAAAACGAGCATCTCTGCCTCTAGCTCTACAAGCAGCGTCATCAAAGAAGTTTTGCCATCTGGGGGCCTCGAACATTGATGACTGCTTCTCGTGTATCTCGAATACCATCTGTAACCAGTAGTAAGCAGGGAGCTAGGGCTCAAGCGATTCAGATGGCGAGTGCCAGGATGGTACGAACAACTTGAGGTCCCTGACTTTTGATAAGCATGCAGTCAAAAGAGTTTGGATCAGTAGGAGGGCCTATGCGTCTAAGCAGCTCTATGCCAGCTTTGTTGTGAAAGATCAATGCATTGACGTCGGCATCACCGAGGGACTGACACATTACGTTGTTATCGTCAGGTCAACATATCCAGAGTCTGGATGATCTTTACCTCGTAAAGCACAAAAAGCCGTGTGGCGCAGTAAACGTCAGCGCAGGAACCTAATTGGATGCCGTTCTTTAGACTTCGCAGTGCTTTCCCGTAGAGTAAAGAAGGCGGAGTGGTCGTTTTGGACCGTCCGAGCGCCTGGGCAGCCCTTGCAGCCACGCAGTGTACAGCGTCGTCCAGGAAAGGAGATGATCCATATCGAGCTGGGAGGTGAGTGAGAAAAGATGACGGGTCTCCGGTTCTGATCAAGGCCGCGGACTGTTGCAAGCAGTCCTGAATCATCGAGTTGAAACTCGAACCAGCCACCGGCATGTCCACGTTCAGAAAGCTCTCTAGCGAGGTGACGTCGAAGTTGTAAATGACCCTGGTAGCCTCATATGCGCTGAAAGTGGGCTGCTTGACCGCCCCAGCTACAACGGACCCCAGCCTGGAGGGTGTCACACCACGCTGTAAGGTCTCAGATTTTGTGTTGGGTGCTTCCCGCGCGCTAGACGACTCCTCGTGCCCGGAAGACGCTCCGGTTTTCGTGGCCCGCGTCTTACGCAGCCGTGCTCCTGACCTGGCAGCTTGGCGCCTGACAAGAGCCCTGGCAGCCCCGTTGTGAGTAGCACATGTGTCAACAACGAACTCGAAGATTTGTCCATCTCTCTTTCGATTTGAATGCTTATTTCCTGTCTCAGTTGGCTGCATAGACTCTGGAGCCATGTGAAGGGGCCGTCAACACTTCAGGGTGGCGTGATGTGGAGGCACTGGTGGAAGATCAAAGTCGTGAGCATTTTCCTATCCGGGGAAACACCGAGGCATGCTGTAAGGTACTCAACAGACTGCGGGGTATTAAATATTCATATTACTTAGCTGTCAATCAAAATTGTCGTGCATGACCTGTTATTTGACAGAAAAGGGGCCTTGTCTGCGGCCTCAGCCAACGACATGCATGCACAGGGATAGGTAGGGGCACACTGTGTTACCATACCTATCTGAAATAGGCAAGCACTAGCATGTGCCAGTACTTTAGATATGCTATCAGAGGTCACACTCAACGTTTCAGGCCAGTTGCTGTCAATATTGACATGCCATTCCGGTGTTCTAAGAATCGCCCCGGCACAAAGCCAATTCACGCACTACATACATCGACTGAAATTATTGGACTACATGCTCACATTCCTTCGTTGGCTACACGATAAAGGAATGAAGCTCAGGGTGTTGGCCTGCTCGAGTGGCAGCGCGGGATGTCCACGTCAGTGAGCGGCGGGTAAATGGTGCAGCCATGGTTCCAACAGGCTGAAAGCTGCGAGGGGTGGTTACACCGTCGGAATTCCGAATCAGCTTAAGCATGATCTAGGTCATCTTCCGAAGACACCCGGAAAGTCGAACTGGGTAGCAAGTTGTATCAGCCAACAGACTACTGGGCCATTGCAATCAAGGGGCTAAGATCTAGATGTTTACGAGTTCAGACTCCTACTACATACTTAAGTAGGTAAAATCCAGAAACAGCCAGGCGGAATATTTCAAAACAACTTTCTATACAGATTCTGATTCTGCTCTATTCATGAATTCGGCCTTCTAGAGTATCGCTTCCTCGCTTTCTACATGTTCGCGACTCTGGAATTAAGAAGAGGCGGCCTCAACCCAGGACTCGGCGTTCTCGTCATCGATGCTTCCGAATGACCGCTCCGTGCTGGTCGCGTCACCAATCGTCACTGGGACATAGATAGTGCGGAACCCAACGCCATTGGTGAGCCCAGCAAACTCTGTGAGCAGCACCTTGATAACAGCAGGACCGCTCTCAAAATAGGTAGGGATGGTGAATTGAGGGTCCAGTGTCCCATTAAAGGAACCTCCGGGGAGGACATCTGTCGGGAAAAGGTTTGTTAGATTGGTGCTCAGACAAGGATCAATGATATGATCGGGATCACAATGTAAGATACAGCGAGTGAGGATCAACATTTTCCGACGAACCTTTAATGTAACCGCTATAGAATAGGCTAGAACCAATTTCGCCCTTGTAGATGTTGCCGTCGTCCTTCTGGATGCCAAAGATGAGGTTGTGCACCCTTGGCTGGCTGATCAATTGCTCGTAGTAGACCTTGAATGGGACGCCGACCTGGATTGTTGAAGGGAAGCCGAGGGTGTGAATGTATGCTTCTGTGACAGGGGCTAGACAAGCCGCGGCGGCTGACAGTAGAGCAGAGACACGCATGTTGGCGTTGTAAGAGAAGAGAGGGTGAGACGAATGAATCGGAGTGACTTCTGTTGCGCGTCTGGCCGAACGGTGTTGACTGGTGTTTGAGTTAAATCAATTGATTGGACACTGTTCCCTTCATAACGACGATTGGGAAGCCTGCTGGATTTATAAGAAACGGCGCTCACGTTTGTGGTGTATTCCTTTAGAGAAATGCTGATGCCTAGTTTGTAGCCTGTCTACAACTCGCTCAAACCCGGTTCCAATTTCCGTCGAGAATGAACTAGTAATGCCTAGCGAATCCTGATCTTGGGTCTAGATCACCACGGGTACCGCGATGGCTTCGGCGGATGCTACCCTACCCTAGGGTAACCTCATAGATGGGATTTTCCATACCGCACTATTCGTCCTTTCTGCCGTCCATTTTTTCCAACGGAATTGAAAATGCAGCCGTCCTGCCCGCAACATTGCAGCGCCATCAGGCTGCCACGTTGGAATGTCAACTGTACCTAGGTAGAGATCTAGGCAGAGACTTTTACTCAATTATTAGCCTCGGAACACCATGTGGATGATCAAAAAAAACTCATATCATTCACTCATACAAATATTAACAAGTGGATAATGCCTGCAAAGGTTGTGCTTTGCATTGGCTGGAGTTTCAACCACTCAAACTGCGATATATCGAAACCTTGTGTTCACTTCATGATTGGATGTCCAAATGAGTAAAGGGCGCTATGATCTTGTTGATCCATTTGCTTTATGACTTGTAGAACTTGAAGGTGTTTTGAGGCAAATCGTTGTTTTAAAAACTAGATTGGGGTCATTTGTGATGCTAGCGATGGAAAGACTCAGGGGTGGAAGAACCCTTTGCCCCTGCTGTACAACGGTATGTGTACGAAAGGTTTTATCCCGATAGCCGTTGAGTGAAAGTGCGTTATGAAATTCTTTGTAACTGGGGGCGCGTTACATCCAGAGGATTTGACGAGTCTGACTAGTCTAACAGAACGGCTGGTTGTACTAGTTCCCCTTAATTTCCGTGCCAGTTGTTAGGGTGTGGGATAAGGATTCTGCCTAAACTTGAGCTGATAGAGTTTATGCCAAGTTGCCAAGTTGGATGTCGAGAAACAGAACGTGTGGTGCACCTTGGTCCTGGAGGTGAACATGAAAATGTTCACGACCGGTAACGCATGGTATTGCAAGCTCAACGGTGGTTTCTACTTTTAGTAGACGCCCGGGCGATTGGAATTACTGCTGCTGGGCAGATCAGCTGCATTACTGCCTGCCACAACCAAAATAACTCCAGCCACTACTTATTTCTCGGCGAGGTTTTGGCCTAGATGATAGAGTGGCCGAGCTTAGATGGCCAGCCAGATGACCAACCTCTTAGCAGATGCGAGGGGTATCGCGGCATCGCAACATTTTGTGGCGCAGCGGATGATATCCGTATCTCGGGTCCTGCCCTCCACCGTGGCTCGACGTTACATGATCACCCCACGCAGAGCCTCATCCTTCACACCCGCGCAACACTACCTCATCTGATCAATCATCATCATTGAGATTCTTTCGAGTCGTACCATAAAGCATGCAGGGCTCACAACAGGCCCGATCTCACCCGATCCTCCGACTTGCATCCGCTGTGCGGCGCCGTATTCACCACCACTTTCACCCTGCATTTGGACCTTTGCCTTCTTGTGTTGATTCCACCTTCATGGGGGGAAAGACCGGGAGTTGCTTCTGGGGCTCCACTACCTACTTCTATCATGCCGCACACTCTATGAAGAGGTTTCCGACTTGCTTTACTCCAACAACATCTTCGAGATCTCGTACATGAGTGCAGGCTCTCCTCGTCAAATACAAAATCTCAATGGCAATCATTACATCCACTGCTAGCATTAAAACATACGGGGCTTTGTGATGGTTCCAATGTCAGTATCCGCGGAATACTCGAAATCCTCACTACCCTATGTAGGCCATTTAGCGAGAACAATACCCAAGGGTAGTCTTGTGTGACTTCTGAGTTTTCGTCTGTGAGTATGTCTTCAAAGGTCGTCGGAAGAGTAAGGTAGGATGAGCCGGTCACGGGCTTGACAACGTGATGGCCAGTCCCTGTGAAGGATTCAGCCAAGGCCCCCACCGATGCTGACGGCCCACCCGAGTGGCTTCACTGGCCTGCTGCATGAACAAGCCCATCATGCTTGGACGCCGACAGCGCATCAAAGCTGTCCTCGCATAATATTAGTCTCGTCACACTCGAAATGAGGGTCCAAAGCCAACTTCCCGGGTCAGCCTCAGTGGGGGAATCAGCAGAAAAGAGCTCCTCATCCGGACCGTCGCTGCACGAGGCCGCACGGGACGGGGACGTCCGCAGCCTGAGAAAAACGCTCCGCTCAGGCTCCGCACTGGACGTCAACGAGCTCGACGACGAGGAGAGGACAGCCCTGCACTACGCATCCAACTCGCTGATCGCGGAGAGACTCATCAACGCCGGCGCGGTCGTCGACATTGAGGACGCAGAGGGGTGCACGCCGCTGCACCGGGCCGCGGCGGGTGGGCGGCTCGACGTGATCTGGCTGCTCCTCGAACATGGCGCGAAGACCGACAGCCGGGACGACGACGGGAAAACACCGATCGCCCATGCTAAAGGCTGTGAGCCGGCGGAGTGGATGCTCCACCACAAGCCAGCAAGGGCTCTCCTCCGGGCCGTGGAGGCGGACAGGGCGGATATAGTGGAAGCCCTGCTCGGTGCCGGTGCCGACAAGGAGGTGAGGAATGAGAATGGCTACGTGGCCCTCATCGTCGCCACGCTCCGTGGGTCCTGGGCTGCTGCCCGAGTGCTCATCGATCACGGGGCGGACACCGACGTCTACGGGGACATGGGCAACGGGGTGATCCACATGGCTGCCCACCGAGCGCCAGCAGAGTTCATGGAGCTCCTCCTCGACAAGGGCCTGCCTATCAACTACATCAACCAATGGGGCGGCACACCTTTGCTCGAGGCCGCAGAGCGTGACGGTCGGGACGAGGTAATCGCGCTGCTCCTTGAGAGGGGCGCTGACCCAGCGCCCAGGAACAACGCAGGATACACGGCCCTGCAGCTGGCTGCTCTGGCTGGGAAGACGGAAGTTGTCAAGATGATCCTGAGCCGGATGAAGGACCGCGAGCTGTTGACACCTACCGACCCGCCTGGCTCGGGACCCAGCTGCTGGTCGCCGTTGGCTGAGGCGAGTTACCACGGGCACCCTGACTGCGTTCGCCTGCTGCTCGAGGCTGGTTCTGAGGTCGGGATCCGGGTGGACGGGAACAATACGCCGTTACACCTTGTGCTGTGGCCCATCGACGTGGACCGGCCAGTCGAAGACCAGATCGAGGTCATGCGGCTGCTTCTCGACCACGGGGCGCTGGTCAACTCCGAAGGGGAGGACGAAATGACGCCCCTCGCAGCCGCGTGCCGGTGGAACTCGCTACCACTTGTGCAGTTCCTCATCGATTCCGGGGCGGACTTGGACAGCGTAGCTTGGAACAGAGAGGACGAGCCTGAGAGGGAGTTTGGCTACACAAATCTGATGCTCTCCGTGGCGTACGGCGGCGACGATAACCTGGAAGTTGTCACGGCGTTGATCAAAGCCGGGGCAGACGTGAATGCACGAACGTACGGCAATAGGAATTCGACTGCAATGGAGATGGCTAAGCATCGAGGCAGGATGGATATTGTGTACGTTCTTGAAGATGCTGGGGCCACTCCTGATAAACCCCGCAATATTTCTGTCGGTCGAGGCAGACGTTGAAGAACACGCCTGTTGAATACGGGCGCCACGTAACTAGGTAACTTTATCATAATGCAAATATTTCACGATGCAGGACTAGGAAGACTCAAGCCTTTGCTCACAAGAGAGAATTACGGCATTCCATGCCCATAAGCCTCCTAAAAGCATTGCCTTACGAGTCGTTCAATATTCAGCGACCGATTCACGTAATATTCTTATATTGTCGCATATGTACAAATTAAACTATCATCCCTTCCACCGCCGTCGCTCGTAGACTCAAACTACGCAGCCGGGATAGGGAAGGGCTCTACGCTTGTAAGCGTCGGCACCACGGGCTCGATCAGCCCAGTCTCCTGGTCGAACGTCAACTTGTCGATGGTAGTCTCACGGTGGGTCCCATCGCCATCCGGAATGTGGAACCGATGATAGGCAATGTACCAAACATCCGTCCCCGGGACGTTGAGGATGGAGTTGTGGCCCGTCCCCAAGATACCCTGGCTCGTGTCCTTTTGGAGCACGACACCCTGGTAAGTCCAAGGACCAGTGACGGAGTCGGAGGTCGCGTAGCCGATGCGGTAGTTCTCGGATCCGGTGTCGTCGATCGAGTAGGTGAGGTGGTAGACTCCCTCGCGGTAGACTAGGAAGAGGCCCTCCCTGAAGTCGACGAGCCCCGTGATGTTCTGGACGGTGTCCCAGTTGATCGATACCATGTCGTCGTTGAACTGGGCGATCAACGGTCGGCCGTTGCCCCAGAGCAGCCAGTATATGCCGGTCTGGGGGTCCTGGAAGGTCGCCGGGTCGATGGCCTGGTTTGTGGTCAACTCCTCGTTGTTGAGGATCATCGCGGTTGGCTGCGCGACAAACGGCCCCTCGGGCGAGCTCGCGACGGCGGCGCCGATAGTCTTGCGGTTGTAGGTCGGGTTGTGGCCGCTGAAGTAGAAGTAGAAGCTCCCGTCCCTCTCGATGATGGTTGGAGCCCACGCGTTTCCACTCGCCCACGGAACGCTGCCGGATGTGCCGTTGAGGACCAGGAATGGCTCCTCCGACCGAGTCCATGTGCTCAGGTCCTGGGATGACCAGGAGTAGAAGGTCTGGCCGCCCCATCCAGGGAAACCATCACTAGTCGCATAGATGTAGTAGGTCTCTCCAAACGCTACAATATTCGGGTCGGCATTCAGACCAGCCAACACGGGGCTGTCGCGGGGCACGATTCTGTTCTTGCGATCCTTCCGTGCCGTGGCAAGTCCGTCCGCACCGGCTGACCTGGGCTGTGCGGAGCCGGCCGTCAGAGCTGAAAGCTCGGCCGCTGTGACCGGGATGACGGTGCCGTGTCTTGGGCTCGAAGGGAGATCATAGGAGCTCGAAACCGCCCAGTCCGGGTTTGCAATGTCCGCAGTCTCGAGGGGGATATATCCACGACCGGTATACTCGTCAACGAAGAGGTAGAATTTGTCTCCATTAACATCTCCCGGGTTTGCCCTGAAGGCTGTTGGGCCTTCCACTGCGCTTGTACCTGCGTCCCTGCCGATGCAGGTGGCGACGGTCGTCCATGACTCCAGAGTTGCGAGGAGCGAGCCCGACCTCTCCTGGATAATATCGCTACAGCCCGTCCCACTGGCTCCCTCGTCCTTGGTAAAGCGGTAGTAGACGCTGTCGGACTTCAGGACGGTAGAATCGATCCTAGACATGCCCGCATCTTGCCAGGTCTTGGTCTCACTGAACGTGACGAAGTCCTGGGTAGTTGCGTACAGCATCCGGTGGTAAGTTGCCCCCGTGCGGTTTGTGTCGGCGGCGTCGTAGAGAGATGATGCCCAGAACACAACATAGGCGTTGATATCCTCATCGTAGTACGCCTCGGGCGCCCAGGTGTTGCCAGCCTCAGGTGGGGAGACCTGGACGTGACGCTGGCTTGACCATGTCTTCAGGTCGGTCGACTCCCAAACCTCGAGATATCGGCTTCCGAACCGCACTGCATCCGACCAGGAGGTCCCCGAACCGATCGACAGGTCGGTGGCAATGAGGAAGAACTTGTCCCCCTGCGGTGATCGGATGAGGAATGGATCTCGCAGGCCTTTGGTTCCCAGGGATGAGGTGAGGATGGGCTGGCCTCCGTTCAACTCCTGCCACGACAGGGCGTTGTTGCCTGAACTTGCAGCTAGGAAAATGTTCTCGCCAGCCTTTGAGTTTCCGGTGAAGTACGCGAAGACATAGCCTTCATATGGATCCAAAGCCACGACGGTGTGGACGGCGAACGCGGAGGCCAATGCCAGGAACGAGCCTGTAGGTCGCATCGTGTCGGAATATGGGACTGCGTGAAGCCTGCGACAAGCACATTCGCGTCGCACGCGTCCGGGTCCGAAAGCAGGCACGACGGGCTTATATGCACGTCTTCACGATCTGCGGCTCCATAGTGGTTCACGCCATTAGGGCGCATATGCGGTCCACTGCATCTTTGTGGACTCTTTCGGGTTATGCATGATCGTCGGCCGAGCACAAAGAGTGCCCCTGTCGTATCACCCGTCCATTCGCCGTATCACGCGCCGAGTCACTTAGATGCTTTGCGGGGAAACGTGGGGACCGAGTCGTGGAGAATACACGAGCAGAGTCTTGGCTTGCCGGCGTACAAGGGGAATAATACAACAGCATCAGGCGCGTATGGGTGCTCAACGGGGGGCTCTCTTCGCTAGCTAGGGGCGGCCTCCAAGAGAACCAGTGGTAATTCAATCTCGTGTAGGTCAGCCGATCTGTGGGGAACTTCAGGCCTAAAAATTGTGATGGTCTTGGCTGCTGGATTACATACATCGGTTCCGGGTTCCCCAGGTTCTGACCGTTGCAGTACTACCTTAGTCTTGATTTTGGCACAGGATTCCGTACGGCTCATCAGATTGTGCAGGCATAGCCCTGAGCGGCCAGGCTCTGGCGGATCCCGGAGAGCCAAGGCAGATTAATCAGGCGAAGCGCCCATCTCACTCTGCCATTCGTCCAATTATTTGCGAAGACCAACTGAAGGACAGAACGACTACATGGTCTTGCCAGTGAAATATCTCCCCAACGTACGGCGCTCTCATAGGGATCACCTAGCGTTCCTCAACACCATTAGTGATGTCTTGTTCATGTATAATTGGATAGGCGACCTCTTCAAGTCGAATCGAATGGTCTTCGCGGTAATTAAGGGCGTGAGCCCCCAATTGCTTAAGCCCATCTCTTCACCGTGCTCAATCACATGGCCACCACTGACCTTGACAAAAATAGCAAAGTTATCAGCGTGTTCCCAGTCAACGAGATGTCCTTCAACGAAACCATATAAGACATCGAATCCGTGGAAGCCGCCACAAACTGTGAGGGTGTTGGATTGGCTCTGTTGCCAGTGTAATTCGTGAAAAGCGACAGCATGCTTCTTGGCCTCGTCACAGAGACGTTATCAAGTCGAATTCGCTGAACGGTAATAAACATTTCAGGAAAATATAAAACCCAGGACACATCTTGTT
The DNA here is from genome assembly GCF_019321695.1 of Diaporthe batatas. Lineage (NCBI taxonomy): Eukaryota > Fungi > Ascomycota > Sordariomycetes > Diaporthales > Diaporthaceae > Diaporthe > Diaporthe batatas. The sequence goes on from NW_025408565.1 coordinate 240,833, forward strand.
TAGGCCAAATGCCCTGCTGATAAATGACACTGGCTCGGCAAGGAGATCCATGAACCTTATGGTCGGTCATATTACTAATCTTCGGACCTTGAAAACAAAGAGGTGGTGGCGAGTTTGTCAGAAAGAAGACCCCAAACCATAGCAACTTGGGGCATGAGTGCCTTAGATGCACCACTTCGTCGCATTCCAGTGGCTACTCATCTTGTTATACTAGTATCAATAGATGCTCTATTGGCGAGCAAGACCTGAATAAAAGCAGAGTAATATGAATTTCACGAGAAAGCGCACATGCTAACTACCCTCTGCCCAATCAGACAAAGTAGCTCCTCATACCCAATACCCTTGGACTGAGTTGAGAGACCGTATCTCGGGCATGAGAAGTTGGCTGCGTGGAACCAGTGGGACTAGATAGGAGCCCGCCGCCTCATTGACAGGCACAAAGGCGAGGAGGACATGCCTCCGGCAGCACGAAGTCGTGTGAGAAGGGCACCTGCAGGCAAGAAAGAGCGGGGGCTTGACACACGGTTGTGAAGGCCACAGAATCGACGGCAACTCAAGCCCGGCTAGCTCAATCGGTAGAGCGTGAGACTCTTAATGAGCCTCGTGTTCTGAAAGAAAAAAATCTCAAGGTTGTGGGGTAAGAGAAAATTCAGACATCCCAAGACTCGGTCCAGAACTGGTCCATTAACATCTGACTCAGTTCGACCCCCACGTCGGGCTCAATTCCCGTCGCATCAATCATAACTTTTTTTGGCCATTTGTTTAATATCTCCGTCCTGTTGTCAATATTTTCTTTTGAAAGAATATTCGATATAAAAAATAGAGCCAGGAATTTAAGCATTTACCACGCCGTAAAGTTACCGCATATCAATGGCTTCGGGTGTGTACAGAAGGACCCACACCTCTGGATCATTTTAGGGCTCTTTAAGGTGCCTGACTGGGTTTAATGGACCCAACTGGATCTTGAGCGTTTACCACTTTATGAAGGCGCCACGTACATTTTACATGTATGGGGATTAAAAACGAAAGCACATGAAGGCGCCGCATTCGTTTTATATGTATGGGGGGTAGAAACGAAACCACCTCCTGGGTGATACTATAGAACGTCACCTACCGGCCGGTCACCCACCGCATCATGTTTTTACAATCAACTGAAATGCGTAACTGCTAGTGTGACTGTGTGAGTGAGTCCTTGAACAAGTCGGAGCGAAATACCCTGTTCTCGAGGCATTTCGGTGCCAACGGAAAATTCATTTCACTACAGTGAAGTAATAGCCTCCAATGTACCTAAGCATCAGCAACATCAAGCGCCTCTCGTAGCAACTTGAACGTACTTGGAGAAGCCTTCAGAGTGCGAGAGAAAAGGTTCGCGTTGTCACCAGGAGACCAATAAATAACGAGCAGGAGGGCCCCGAAGGGAAACAACGCGGAAATAGCAGAAAAAGTAATGGCGAACATTATCTGTCATGTGCTGCATAGCTCACCCCCTCCTGCTCTTCAACTCAAAATCCCGCCACACATCACATGTGGTTTCGTTTCTCAAGACTATATATATAAACCATATGTGGCGCCTTGAGTGGTGATCGCTTCGGACCCAGCTTTTAAACAAAATATAGTGCCAATGACAGTACAGAGAGAACATAGGTGGGCACGTGGCCTCAGCCACGTGCCGCACACACCACACATTACATCGCGCCAAGTGTAGACAGCGAGGTAAGGTTCAGTTGAATGAATACGACAGTGTACACATATGACTTCCTCGGAAGAACCGCACATGAACAACACCTGGGCAGGGAGTCAGATATTAATCCCACGCCGTCAACAAGCACACACAACAAGGTTTTTGCAAGACCCGACACCGAACACGCATGCAAAGTCAAATCATACCCCGGGATACTCTCCCTCTGCCCCCCTTTGAAAAAAGTAAGCCCAACAACATTTACACCCACAAACCTTGTTCCGTGAGCACCCGCCAAGTGGGCAGCCGTTCCTCCAAATGGGAGAAGGAAAAAAAAAGACGCGAGCAAGTCGCCCTGCGTAGGTAAGAAGGCCCTGACTGAGCACTACAGGCCAACAACAGCAAGCAATAAGCAAAGATCAACAAGACATAATGTGACGGTGGTTTCTTTGCTCGGTTCATCAATCAACAGGGCAAGAAAACAAGAAAAGAAATGCATGCCGGGGTGCAGTTAACTTCCCAATTGGACCCGCTACACCACAAACCACACACCCACACCCACGCACCCAACGCGCGCACACACAGAAAATCACTGTCCTCCCCCGGAACCCCAGCCATATCTTGCATCGAGTCTATTAACACTGCTTGCACACTGCAACTATACACAGCACCGCACCCGGTCACAGCACCCCTGGCCCAGCACAAAAGCACCTGGGCCACCAGTCCACTCGTCAAAAAAAGCCCACCACAATAATATCCCGATCCAGAACCACCACCTTCTTTGCCCCATCAACAACAACAGCAACAGCAACAGCAACAACAGCAGGCTAGAAATTACTCCAGTGACTGGTTGCATTTGTGCACCTCGCCTCCGGACAGTGCAGGCCAGCGCCAGCCCGGACACCAAAAAAGCCCGCCTACCACCCAACCCACCAAACCCGCAGACTCGGGACGAATCCCAGACGCGCTGGCCGTTTCAACCCATCACGTCAGGGTTTCCGCCTCAGCTGCAGCTGCACCTGCACCAGCGATCCGAGTCTCCGCCGACCGGCTGGCCGGCTCTCTACTTGCTTACTTACTTTGGTAACTACACACCTGCAAATAGGTAGAAAATGCGCGCGTGTCTAAGGGTAGTCGGGTTTCAACTTGGACTGCACACGGCCCAGTCTGCCCTGCCAGTCAGTCAGTCGCTCACTCGCTTGTGCACTCAGTGCACCTCCCCCCCCCCAGCCACCCACCTTCATCAAAGCCAGAACATCCCTCCAAAGCAAAAAAGGTTCCTAGAACGTCTTCGAGTTAATCATTTTTATGATTCTGATTCTGTTTGTTTCTATTGACCAAGTCTCGTAAATATGCTGATCAGGCATCGAGTACCGCTCGTGCCCAGCCCAGCCCATCTGCCGTCTGCCGAGCCTGCCTCCCTCCCTGAGGGGGTCTTTTGTGGTCTTTTTCTCATCCTGTAAACTGTTTTCTTCCAGTTATGTACACAAAGGATGGAATGGTATGTCCTGATTCTTCATCGGAGAAAGACTAGTAGGAAATAATGATGATCTTGAAACGCTCGATTGATGACACATGTTGGTCCTACCCTACACCACCGCCCATTATTTACTGGTGCTCGGCCAGGCCGAGCGAGTTGTTGCCACCGTTGAAGGCGACGAACTGGGACTTGAAGAAAATGTCACCGTAGATGCCGAGGTTGCCCTGGGAGGCCTGGACACCACCAAAGCAAGCTGTGGGGGTTTTATTAGCCTTGACTTATGGAAGAAACGTATGCACGGAAACAAACTCACTGTTTCCTTGGACCTGAGCAAAGTTGATGTCAGAGCCCTTGACACGAGCCATGAAGTTGTCGCCAACTTGCATCATCAGATCGGGGAGCTGGGCGTCGCAAGGGACGGTAACACCTCCGACCTGGGCGTCGTTGACGGCACCGGGAACTTGCGAGTAGTAGCCCTGGACAACGGTGGGGTTGGTGATGATGAGGGTGGTGCCGGTGTCAGCGATGGCCTGGAAGCCGGGCTGGCCCATGGTTGGTGCACCGTTGCCGACGGCGAACATCTGTGAGGGGAACTGCCAGAAGCCCTGGGTGGTGTTGACTGGGACCCAGGTCATGGTGCCGTTGAACTTGGTGGTGTCGACACGGCCAAACTCGTAGGAACCCGCGGCGGCCTTGCGGAGGTCGGCGGTGAAGACGGGCTCAGCGAGCGATGGCATGACATTGTCGAAGAATGTCTTCTGCTGCTGGGGCTTGACGGTGTTCAGCTTGCTGAAGGCCAGGCCAACGAGACCGTTGTTGTTGGCATCCTCAGTGAAGGACTGAGACACGGCAGTGGCCATCTCAATGGCCTGCTCGGTCACGGTGACACCACCAATGTCGACAGTGTCAGTTCCGACATTGCCAGCCGCCCCAGAACCGTCACCATAGCTGATGGAGAAGGAAGCACCCTGGACCATCTTCAGGGACTTGGACTTGGTGGGGTCGTACAGGGTGTGGCCGACGGTGGACTGGGCAGCAAGCTGGGTGTTGAAGATCCAGAGGTCGGATGAGCCAGAGTCGAAGTCAAGGTTCAGGGTCTGTCCACCGATGGTGACGGGCGACAGATATTCGACGTCGCCCTTCTCTGGGGTGGCCGCCACAAGACCAACACCTGCAGTTCCGTTGGCGGCGTTGGAGGTGGCGTTGGCGGCGTTGACGCTGGCCATCGGCGCCATCTTTGCTGGTGCTGGGCCGGAGCTGACGGCGGCGGCGCTGTTGGTGAGCTTGTCAGCGGTTGCGCCCTGGTTGCGAATCGAGTCCATCAGCCCTGGTGGGATGTTCATGCGGTATTTCCTCAGCGACTTGAGCAGCTGCTTGGGTCCATTGTGCCCTGCAAAGCTGGGGTTTGCTACCCGCTCGACCTTGAAGACTCCTCGCTTCTGGAGCTTAGGTGACGGCGCTGCCGCGACCAGAGCGGCGAGGAGGCCTAGAAAGAGAAAGGCTCTGATGAACGACTGCATCTTGGCGTCTGTATGGAGGGAGAGGGATGGAGAATAGAATTAACGAAGAAAAGGCCACACCAGGTGGTTAGGGAGAAATAAAAACGCAGGGAGGAGGGAATGAGACAGCTCAGACCCGAAATCTTCCTACTCCTGCTCGATACCTCGAACAAAGAATGTGAGACAGACTGGGCAAAGAAAGGATGTGAGAAAGGGAAAGGTATGGAGGGAAAGGGGAGAGGAATATCGAAGTAGATAAACCAGTCGAGCTCTGCTGACGAAGGAGAGAGAAAAGGAACAGTAGTCCCGAGAAAGACGAACCTTAAGAAGGGTTGAAAGGCTAGGAGCTCAGACCCGAGACATGGTCATGGCTGTCGTGAAGTCGGGGTGGTGAATACGGGAATATGGGAGTGAGGGCACGTCAGGAACAGGCACCCTGGAAACAGGGGGTCAAAGGTTACGTACCCGCTTGCCCCCCTTGGCGCAGAGGTACAAGCATCGACAAGCATCATTGGCGAAAGCTCAGCCCGAGGGTGGCAGCGGGCCAGACGCGCACAGTTGCATTTTGAGGCCGATCCAAGACGGCGTCTGTGGCATGGCGGTGGAGAAACAGTGAGGCAGACCCCAGCAAGATCCGGGGGACACCCATGGGTGTGGACCAAGGTGGTGCGGCGATCCAGGAGCCGCATCTGCAGGGATTGACTGGAGCCTCATGCCATGTTCTGCAACATTGGGGTCCGTCTGAGCAGGCTAAGTCAACGTCCAGCTCAGCCTTTTCCCCATCGGGCCGCCAGTGGCTTGTCTGGGAAGGTTTCCGTCGCTCGCACCGCACCTTTTGGCATGCACGAATCAGCGGCCGAGGCGGCCAGCGGCAAAATCGACCAGCTCTACACCAGAACCCACGGCTTCCAGACCTGCCTCCTGTATCATGTAAGATGAGCCCAGGGCAAATGATCCATGGTAAGCCTGCTGCAGCCTGTGGGAAAACAAACAGGCTGTGTTTGGACTAATTGGGAGGGGGGGTTGAGGGTAGTTTTGATTGATGGCAGGCTGCGAGGGGGCCTGTCGAGCTGGCCCATGGGCGTGCAGCCGATGGATGACCTGACTGACATCTGATGAGCGGTGCCTGGCAAACCGCCAGCATCCCAGTATGGCCCGCCATTGACGGGCTTGGGGTGCTTGATGAGAACCAGACTCTGGAGTGCCGGCTTGGGACTGATCCCGTTTCGCGTGGCGAGCTCAAACGTTGACAGCGTAGGAAGATTTGTCGACATCAGAAAAAACAATCGGTTGACTGCGGGTGCCCAGGATGCCAGTGCTGGACAAGCTTTCATGCTGATAATTGGCTGGTGGTTGGACGACCTGAGGAGGCGGTCCTCGGGAGCCCAGCAACCGGCCCCAGATTGCCCAGGTGGGTGGATTACCCGAATAGAAGTTGCTGCGGATGGGACGGGCACGGCACTGATGGGAGGACGATATTTGACAAATTGTAGCCCGACTCCTATGGTGTCGGAGACGGAGAGACGGAGAGACTGGACGAAGATGAGGCTGGTGCAAGCGGCAGCCAGCAATATTGAATCAAAGCTGCCCAGCTGTTGGTCCTGAGCTGCACAGCCCACCGGGAGTCTACGTTCCCAGGCAGCCCAGGCCAGCAGGCGTGGGTGGCGTTAGTTTCGTTTACCACGTTTCCTCGGACGGTGGTTCGTAGCCAGATCTGAGTTGGCGCTGGCTTAGACGGCGGATCTTGCATCTTGGCTCTTGGCTCTTGGCGGAACAGCGGCACAGGACTGGTTCAGTGGCCGTTTCAGGGGCGTTGTAGGCGTAGAATCAGCGGCCGGGATGCGCAGATCTGCCCAAGGCGGCGAGGCTTAACTGCTGCATGTCTGTTTGTCTGCTCGAGCCCGCTGTGCCTGCAGGACTCAAGCAGCATGGCAGCATGGATGGGTGATCACCATTGATCTGCCAAATGATCCTCCCGGGCTTCTAGGCAAAGGCAACGCAGAGCCGGGCGCCCACACACCGAGAGCCAGTCGCGATGGCCGAGAGGCGCATTCGGACGAAGCAGAAACGGAACAGTGATCCGAGAGCTGCCTTGGCCCATCTTCAGGACAAGAACACGGCATTGAAGTGCAGTGCAGTGCAGTGTGCATTGATCAATTGTAGGTGTCGGACAACTGTCGCCTGGTCTTGCAGGTCGGCCAGAATGTCAGACTGTCCAGACTGTGAGGCGTTGATTGTCCTTGGGGGGGATCATCATCTCCACGCAGCACCAGGGAGGAGGCTGTCGGTCTCGGGGGTGACGACTGCAGGCTGAGCACGACCCTGAGAGATGACGACACCAGCTGCAGGACGCGTGGTCGTGCGATTCGGCGGGCGAGGCGAGGAGCGTGGGTGGGTGGCAGTGGCGGCGGGTGATGTGTTGACGGGATTCTGGAAAAAGTGCTCGCTCGCTCGGGCTCGAAACACAGACTGGGGTTGAGCGCGCGACTGGCAAGAGCCGCCGGGGCAGGTGCTCTGTTGCGGTTGGTGGCTTGTTCTGAACTTCTGTGGAGGATGGTTTGGGCGTGGTTTCAGCATCTTCGGACGCCTGGTGAGGGGTTGTTTCGACGCGGACCCACTCGGAGCCAACCCCAGCCAGCATGGCGTCGTCGACAGAGACACCGAGCCGGTTGACGGTCCAGCATGTTATTTTTGTCAGCAGATGCAGTCAGCTGCACCTTGTATGTACTGTACCTGGGTACCTGGATATTGCTGGGAGATGAGTTGCCATTCTGGGATCAATTTGGGAGAGAAAAGCACCTGCACCCAGAGGATCAAATTTGTGTGCAGTGCGCAGTCAAGGAGAAAAATGGAGACCAAGATCAAAGACGGGCAGCCAAATGCTTGTCTACGGAGTACAGGTCATGGCCTGCCAAGCTCAACATCAATCCTGGGCAAGAGCTTCTTTCCCGTCATCACTTGGCAGCCACGATTGACCCACGCAGAGATCGTGACGTTTTCCGAGAGGCAGCTGCCACTGCACTGCACCGAGCGAGGGAAGCTGCGAGTCAGCACCATGCCAAGCCGCTACACACCCCAGACCTGGGGAGGCGAGGTGCGGATCGAGCCGCCCAGGGGGTACGGAGTACTTGCCTGGGTGCGTAACAGGGGCTGCATTTAACCTTAGAAAAGAACTCACGCTTGACGCCGCCAGATAGATTAGGCGCCCCATCTATCTCGCACCCTCCTGTCCGCACCACAGGGGTGATTTGAGACTGGCCAAAGTTGGTGACGGGCATAGATGGAATGACGGCTCTTGGCAGCCGAACTCATCAGATAGATCTCTGAAAGACAAGACAGCAGGCACAAAGACATTCTTTGGGGCGGCATCATATTGGGGCCGTTGTCAACTGCCAGTGGTACTGGATTGTCAATGACCAACATTGTAATGTTCTTTTGTCCTCGACACAAAGAACACAGCCTTGTCTTGTTACTCGATATGACCAACCAAAGTTGTTCCCTCAAAAGTCAAGTGAAGGTATTTAATCCAAGATGCCCAGGTGATGGATCACTGCCATTGCTGTCTCCGTATCCAAGCGTCTTCTGTACCATCGCTACTCAACTACTAGTAATTATACAGAGACAAAGCAACCAACCCAGTAAGTGCAAACTGCCCAACAGCAGCATCTAGTAAGTGAGTAGCACCAGAAGCCAAGGGTCACCAGCGAAGCAATGTCACAATCGTCCAACAACCCGTTCCACACATCCAACCCCTTCCACTCGCCGCAGGACTTGGAAGTAGACGGCTTCGAGGAGATCGAGCTCGGCTCGAGGGCCGCCCCACGCCCGGGCCCCGGACAACAACACCAACAGGAGGAACAGCACGGCGATGTGGACCCTGACGAGAGCACCGAGCACAACGAGCCAACCCTCGTGGTCGGCCAGGACGTCTTCCGCAACCGCCAGCGCCTCCTGGAGCAGCGCCGCATGATCGCCCTGGCCCTGGGCGCGGCCGCCGTCCTCCTGCTCACCTCGACCGTCACCCTCGCCATCCTCTACGGGAAGCTGCTCCGCCACGGGCACGACGCAGCACCCCAGCCCACCACCGTGGCCACAACCGTGACCATCCACCACACAGCAACACCAACAACCATCTCCTCGGCCACACTCACAACCCCCGTGACCACAGTAACCAACATAGCCCTCTCCCCCGCGGCCCCCAAGCCAACCCAGTGCTGGCCGGGCTCCGTCTGGGGCGGCGCCGACCTCAAGGAGGTCAACGAGGACTACACGACGCTCATGGCCGTCGCCCTGGGGACCTCGCAGCTCGGCCGCCTCGGCATCGCCACCGACTACGACCTCGTCGCCCTGCGCAGCATCTTCCTGTGCGGCATGTCCATGGCGCCCGGCGAGCTGCAGGTCCTCGACGTCTGCAAGGGGGCCTACGTCTCCAAGGGGGACGGGACCCGGTGCGACGACCAGGGGAGCGAGCTGCGTGACGGTAAGGTGGTTGCCACGAGTACGCGTTGATGCGGGGGTGACTACCTAGGTAACTAACTGCCTGCGTCTGTGGTCACTTGCCCCTTCTTCTATCGGGCTGGACCTGGATCGGGAAAGGGGGTTGTGAAGCCACTGGCTGCATGCTACCATGCTAAATAAGGCGAGGTAGTGGTCAGCCTGAGGTAGGTAGGCTTCACCGAATTGGCTGGTTTTGGTGAAACCTTGCTCTAGATGTAAAGATGCCTTAGGTAGGTCTTGAGCAAACCCGGGCGGTCCGGGTATGACCGGCAGCCCGAGTCTGGGCTGTGCTCGACACTGGTAAGTGTAATATTCTTATAAAAGCATTTATATAAACCTCTATTCTACCCTAGGGTACTTTCGTGTTTGTTATAACTACAGTGTGTGGTGTTGTTGTATTAAAATACCGAAGTACTACGCTGCCTGGGCGCGCGTGTTGCCGTTACAGTAGATCGTTTTTTCACCTTCGACCAATGTCTAACAAAAAAAGTGCTGTTGTGGTTATCATGATAATAGACTTCATAAGTGATTAGCACGTGAGTTGTTAGGACAAAGAAGCTTTCAAGAAGTCGTCTTCCTGAGGATCAAGTAATGTTAATCTAATCCAAATAATTCTTATGATTCTATTATTCAAGTACGGTCGGAACCTTGGAAACGTCTCTAGAGTGCAATATAATGGCCCTCTGGCGCAGGTATTCGAACTTAAATACTATACTATGCGTTAGTAGGTACTAAAAATAGTTACCATAAATATTTATACCTTTCTAATAACCTTTTAATTATTATACTATTTTTCTCTTTTTAAGGTTATTATTATAATATTTATCTTAATTTAATAATTATAATAGTTTATATTATTAAGTCTAAATAATTATTTAAGAATTATAAAGTTATTTTAAAGGTTAAAAATAATCTTAAAGAAAAAAGAATTATAGAAATAAAAATAGATTTATTAAAAAAACTCCTTTTTTTTAAATAACTCTCTCTTTATTTCCCTATAGTTAGTTTCCTATTTAAATATATTAACTAACTAAAAGAGAATCCCTCCCTTCCCTTTCTTACTAAATCTTTTTTAAGTTTTTAATTTTTATTAACCTTATATTACTTCTGATAACCCTACTTCTAATAACCCTTTTAAATCTTTAAATATAGTTAATTTTAACTATTTAGATACTGAAGTATTTAGGTAATTAACTTAAAGAAAGAAGGTAAAGAACTTAATTAAAGTTAAAGGAAGGAAGAAAGGAAGGAAGGAAGGAAGGAAAAAGTACTCCTCCTTTTTTTATATAAAGGAAGATATAAAAACTTCTTTATAACTACTTTTTTTCTCTATAACTACTTTATCTTTTAATAACCCTTTTTTTTATAAATCTATCTAACTATAAAGAAATTATTAAAAAACTAAATAATTACCTATACTATAAAACTATTATTTATATTAAGTATACTTAAAGTTAGTTTTAAAGGGATAATAGTTAAATAAATAAATAAATGTTATAGTAACTATCTCTAGTATCCACTAACACACAATATGGTACCTAACACTGCGCCTCTTAGCGGGATGCAGACCAAGACTGTTGGTTCACACGGAGCGGGTTGATTGGACGGCGACTGGGGGCCCCTGTTCCGCAGCCCCTCAGCTAGAAGAAGAATGGTTATCTATCGCTTCCTCGCATCTTTCTTCTTAATTCCGCAGCTCTTGGTGAAAGAAGAGGGGCGAATATCGATATTCATTCAAACTGCTAACTTGAGGCGAAATATGGCCATGGACGCCACCACGACTATCAGCCCAACGGGAAAGGTTTTAGTAGACCTAGCGATATTAAAACGTACATATCCAACGCCACTTCTGTGTTTGATCGGGCGCCCGTGTATGCTGATTTCATTTCCACAGATTTACCATCAGGGAGCGTGGTCACTGACGTAATTCCATGGGCAGAATCTGGATGGACAGAAACCAGACGACTAAGCACAACCTTGCCGGACGGCAAAGTCAAAGAGTACTTTGTCAAGTCGAACTCGGACGCCATCGCGAGAACCATGTTTGAGGGTGAATTCACCTCGCTCGCTAGGCTGTACGAGCTCGTGCCTAGCTCCTGTCCGAAACCTTATGGCTGGGGCGAATACGAAAACAGCCCCGGGTCGTACTTCATCATCATGGACTTCCTCTACCTCATCCCAGAGCTGCCAGAGGAATCGAAGATCTCTCAACTCATCGCGAAAATCCATCAGGTCACAGCTGGTACGTCTCCAGGGGGCCGGAGCTTTGGATTTTATCTTCCAACCTGTCACGGCAAAATAGCTCAGCCAAACCAATGGGACGAAAACTGGGCCCGATTCTATGCCAACCTCCTCCATGTGTTCTACAAAGAGGATATGAAAAGCAATGGCCCCTATCCAGAGTACGAACGGGCACACGAAATCCTCCTTGAACACACGATCCCTCGTTTATTAGGGGCGCTCCAAGCAGAAGGGCGCGTGCTGACTCCATGCCTGGTCCACGGAGACTTCTGGCAAGAAAACCTGGGGATCAACAAAGACACCGGAGAGCCTATGCTTTACGATCCCAGTCTTTTCTACGGGCACAATGAATTCGAAATCGGCATGTGGCGCACTGTTACTGTGCCGTTCGCGGAGTCGTACCGGGAGCAATACTTCCTTCGAAACCCTCCAAGTCAGCCGACAGAAGAGTGTGATGACCGAAACCGACTCTACAGTCTGTTTTACCACACTTCGCTCTCAGCCCACTGGCCTGGGGCATCAGAAGAAGTGAGGGCGAGGTATGTTCACACTCTCTGCAAGCTAATACGGAATAAGATGCATTTCCGTGGAACAATGAACTCTAACATCGTAAATATCAGGCTTCTGGATGACATGAACTACTTGAACAGCAAATATGCTGCATAGACCTGGCTGTTTCTAGATCTGATAAGACCCCGGGATAGGCAGTAAAGAGAACGGGCAGCCACCAAAGTTATATTGTTGGTATTATAATATTGTTCTTTCAGTATTATAGCGAAATGGGCTTTCTTGCTTTGGGAAAGAAGTGGTTGCTTAATTGATATTTAGAACAGACATGTACGAGATACTCATAGTCCTTGCCCCAGAATAAGACCCACAAAACAAACACTTGCAATTGCTGACATGAAGAGCGTACAGTGTACTACTGGGCCTCTGTGGCGGCACGTGACTATCTCCAAGAATATTGCTTGATAGTACCAGCCTTAAATACGCAAGTGGACTCTCAAGGCTCATTCGTCCTTCCTAATCCGATAATTGCGACAAGATCCTAATGCTGAGGATCATGAGTAGCCACCCCAGGAAAACAGCAGCATTAATTACCACCGTGGTCCAGCCTAGCCCCATTGAGACAGAACCAAGATGTGTCTTGATTTCTCCGGCCGCTAGAACTCTTATCATGGTTGCCACTCCTGCGCTCCCCAAGTGCTGCCAGAACACCGAAAGCAATGACATGACAGCGGCGACCAAGGTGAACCAAAGTACCATCTGCCGTATGACGGGTACTGGATGTTTTCTTTTAATGGCACGTCCCCGAGCGTCTCTCCTCTCGCTATTGGAAGACTGCTCATATATTTCCGGTGTTTCTAAATCATCGCCCAAATGTGCAGGCGAGAAGGTGTACAACAAGCAAAAGGCGATCAGACTGCAGCCTATAGCCACGAACCTGGAATTAGGTAAAAGTTAGATCATTCGAAGATGACTGAGGCCCTCTCGGAACACATGAGTCTTCAGTAATGTTGAAATACTAACAGGAGTCCATCGAACATAACCTCATCCCTAAATTTCCTGCCAACATCAATCAGACCAAGCTGATCATATGACTCTGATTCGTTCCTTTGGCTGCTCATTGATAGTTCGGAGGCTCTATTGGCCACGGTTCTGGCATTTGACGAGCATGTCCACCCCAAGGGCAAGTTCACACAAATGCCTATGAACCCCACACGGACTTCCAGGGAATTAGTTGCGTTACCGACGGCAGATTCAAGAGCAACCAAAACATTATTCTGACGCGCTTCATTGCTATTGCTGTAGGATAATGACAGGAGGTAAATGTTTCGAAGTCCAACAGCTGTGCAACCTGACAGGATGAGCGCTTCGGGGGGTGGGGGGGGGGGGCGATTAGTGACTTAGTCCAGGCCTTCCAAGGTTCCAAGCCTTCTACTACTCTAGGAGGGTCACATAAGCTCACAAGAAAAGACAACACTGATTGTGATCAAACCCATCAAGACGTGACGGAACCTGATGTGAGATATCAGCCGCTTCCACCGCTTTGTCGCTGGTGCGTGGCGGATGTAAATTGACGAGTCTGACTGTGCAGAAGGACCAGACTCATTTGACCTGTGCCAGGGCCAAGGTCTATGCGATAAATCTGAGGATATAGTGCTCCCAGAGCCCCGCTCGGAGCGAGTCCTGTTTGAGCTAGAGGTCCCCGAGGCTGGGCTCTCCTTCGACTTTCCCAACAATAATAGCGACAAGATCTGCAGGACTTTGCGTACTCCCATGGCTGTCTTTAGATAAAGCGTGGTACAATATTGAAGCTTAATCGGCGTCTGGAGGAGAAGACTATGGGCATCAGGAGGGTGACAGCCGCAATTGACTGCTGCCTTGATCCTCTGAACAGCTTAAGTATAGGGTGGAGGGTAGGACGCACAGCTTCATCAAGCCTAGCGCTTGTCCCGACGTGGCGATGCAGTGCGACCACTGTAGAATCCAGCCACCATCTTTTCATTCTACTCAGCATTTTTTGTCAATTCTGGGCTTACAGTGCAGCTATATGCAGCTAGCTACATGTGACCCTCGTTTCCCCTCTTCGATCAACTCGTTTACTCGACTCTCATTGTTACCCCGCTCTCACGATACTAGCCTTCAAGTCAGAGCAATGGACCGACAGGATAAAGCATCGGAGGAACTCGAGCTTGCTGACCAAAATGGAGAAAATGTGGCAGCTGCCATAACGGACAAGGCAGGCAAATTATCGGACAGAGAAGAGACTTTGGTCCCATTCCCGAGGTATTCAGCAGAAATTGAGGGAGAACAAAGGTGCGTATTACTCCAAAAAGTTTAAAGAACAGGTTTGATTGATAGCAACATCAGCTCCAACGTTGAGCCGCCGGCAGAAGATCGAATCTCCGTGGAGATCATTGCCGCGGAAACAGAAGCCCCTAACATTCAAGAGAGCTTGGATGTTGAACGAGAATCTGAGTCGAACCGTTCCATGAGAAGGGTCACCTCGATACTTTCTGAGAGGGATGTTGAGTCGGCTGTGCCGATGCGCGACTGGAATCCAACTGATTATCAACAAGGTGATCAGCCGATTCGTTTCACAGATGTATCAGGTTCCATAACCGCCAGTCCGGAACATGAACGGAGTTCCATGTCGGAAATTACAAACCCAGCTAAGATTGGCGGTCAGACAAATTCAGCTCAGGGCGACGAACAAGATCCCACGCACACAGCACCAGAAAACGATGGATGGTCACCTTTGCATGCAGCCGTTGAGGCTGGGGATCTGGAACTTGTCCACAAGTTGATGGAGAAAGGAGAACCGGTGGAAGCCGCTGCTACAGATGGCAGGAAACCGTTATTCATTGCCGCGGAGAAAGGATTCGTGGAGATTGTCGAGCTCTTGCTGAGCAGTGCCTCAGTTGAATCTTTCAATGAGGTCGATCACTCAACAGCCCTGATCCGTGCATGTGAGGAAGGCCATAGTGAAGTTGCCAAATCTCTGATTGAGAATGGTGCCAATATTGAGGCCATCAATAAGGATGGTCGGACCCCTTTACTTATCACGGTGGCATCTCAGAATTACGATCTACTGATTTATTTGCTCCAGCATGGAGCAGACAAGACGATAATGTTGGGGGATGGGACAACGGCCGAGGTCCTCGCCAAAGACGACATGGACCTTCTCAGAGTATTGAAGCAGAACTATCTACTTCAAGGACCTGAGATCGGGGCTAAGAAAAGCGAACCACGGCAACGGTTCAGATATGTTCGAGCTCCCGAGGAGCCACACAGTGATGATCAGAAGGCTGCGTGTAGGGCCATCCAGGCAGAAGTCATTCAGTTCTACATTGGTCAGCGCGAACAAAGGTCTCAACCGCTCTCAACCTCCATGCATGAACTTTTGTACGGAAAAGGCCCCGAAGAGCTACTGAATGCTCCCATAGTGAGCCCACCGCCTGGCTCACCTGTGGGATCTCGAAGGGACAGGACTACGAAAAGGCAGCCAACCTTCACTTGGTATCATATTCCAGCGAACAACGTACGTCCCCTGCACTCCCGCCTCTTGAAACCCTGGCTTCAGCTCACTTATGGATAGATCACGTGGGTAAATGTATGTGCTCGAGTATAACAACCTTCAGGTTTTGAGCACCGAGCACTGAGATGTGGGAATTATAGGACTTGATACTTAGACTGCTTACTGAAAAGAATCCGGCTGCCGCAATGCCGGACGAAGACTTCCAATCAAAGCTGGGCCTCAACCTTGTCAAGGGGCGCGGCACACGACTGCAGACCGCAGCCTTCTCTTATATGAGGCCATTGTCCAAGTCTATCCAAGTTGGTCTTCTCATGCGGCTACAAAATCTCAATCATGAAATGCTAACAGTTTGCATGAAGACAGAAACGACTGCGACATGGGATAGTACAGGAGAAGCGGATCAGACTGTCTCCTTTGTGAGAACCAACTGCCTTTGACATGGCGGTACCCCGCCCAGGTCCACGGGTGCTCATGACTGCTAAGAGTGTGATCACAGGTACCTTTTCTCAGTTATGAGACGTTCGAAAACCACATTCAGATGACAGACCACTTGACTAGAGCAGAAAGCCGCCGAAACTTAAATCCATTCTTCGCCTTCGGAAATGGCACGCATGGGAGTCCCTTTGGGAACCTTGCAGGTCGGCATCTAGATGGCTTCCCTCCAATTCGGCCGCGGCCGCGTTCCTCAGCTTTCTTTACTCGTGGACCTCCGCTACCTCCAGGCTTTAGTCCTGTAATGGTGCCTCCGAGCAACGTGGCCGCTGACTTGCATCTGCGAGGAGGCTCGGGGCCACCATCTCCTATTCCACAGTATAAACCATCAAAACAACCCCACAAATCGACCTTTGCTTGGTTTCTGGGTGACAAATGGTCAAAATCCAAGAGAAAGAGCATTGGGAAGACTGGAGGACATGGATTGGGACAAGAACCTAGGGATGAAAATCCCAACGAGCTTCTCATACGCGGGTATGGGGTGGGGGATTGGAACGGCCAGGCCCCGTTCCAGCCACGGAGGACATTAGATCAGTACTTTTACTCACATCTAGACAACACAGCTCACCGTGACAGAGATCAGGTCGTCTATCGTTGGACTCGAAGTGACCGTCCCAAGATCTTCATGGTTGATCAGATGTGGCTGTGGATCCTCAACGGAGGTTTGTGGCATACAGACCGAATGCACATGTGCCGTCTAAAAGCTCTTACTGACAAATAATTTTTAGACACTCTCATCACCTGCATGCCAAATAGGTGGCAGGAAGGAAGCAAACGCACTCCTTCAGGATTGACGGCTGCCAAAGGCGAAGATAACCTCGTGCGAGGCCCATCTATTGAGCATCCAGCACCTCTGAGCCCGACCAATGGCCCTTTCATGACAGCGGCTGATGGAGAGAATGTCGGACCGAGCGTTGATTTTGACGGAGTTGAATCCATACCCGACATTATTGACGTTGCATTCAGTGGCGAAGACTATCTGCCAATCGACCCTCAACCTCCTGGCCTCCACCCCCCGATAACAACCCCTGGAAGGCCCAAAGTCAGTTCACATTCAGCAGATGATCCCATGAATGTTCAGCATAAAGTCCTACGCCATTTGAAAGAAACTTCTCGGAAGCCTATTGAGTCTATATATGACCTGGCTGGACTCATTGCCACCTGCTGTGCGTCAACATTTGACGAAACACAGATACCAGAGGATATGCAATTCTTTGACTTTTTCGAGAGGTCCATAGGCAGTGTGGTGTGTGAACCTACAAGTCTCAATGTATTTACTTTCGCTCACTCAAGATAGGTAGAGAAAGCCACACAAAGCCTTCATTCGTTCAAGTCTGGCCTGGATTCAAACCACAATCACCACGACGAACAGAATTTACTCAACGATGAGCCAACGTATGACGATCTTAACATAAAGAAAGAGATAGATCTTCTAGTTGAGATCGAAGATATACAGGACGAATTACACATATTGACGGTGGTTTTGAGTGATCAGAAGAGGGTGTTGCGTCAGCTCGACGAGATTCTGCTGCAGGGAAGAAAGAAAAACGGGCATGTCTCTCGGGAGGGAGAGAAACCTCATCCTATAATAGATATCGGTTGCATCCAAGGCCACATGGCTCGCATCACCGAGATGGAGAAAGTGGCTGAGAAGACACAAAAGTCGGTAAGTAATAAATGTCGCGTAGTATTCACATACTGGGAAACAATAGGGACACTGTCAATGGATTTGCTAAATTGAATACAGATTTATCATCTGATAGACCTGAAGCAAAAACAGGCAAACTTCTCCGAGGCCATCTCAGCACGCATGCTGGCGAGAGAAACGGCCAAGAACACAGAGCTTCAGATCAAGCAAAACAAGGAGATTAGTAAACAAGCGGAGGAGACTGCACGACAAGGGAAAACTTTGATGGTCTTCACTGTTGTCACGATCATTTTTGTATGTATTATGGTATTTTTGATGCAAGAGTGCACTTGTGCTGCTCTTTAACCGTCTGATAAACAAGCCTCAATGGGCAAGACAACTGGTTTGCGAGCGACCGACTGACACATCGCCAGCTACCCTTGTCATTCATGGCTGCATTTTTTGCCATCAATATCGACGCCTTCCCAGTCAACCAGGACGGGAAGCTGGAACTCGGTTATATTCTGAAATATATGCGTAAGTGGCCCTTTCTAGTCTCATGTCATCTTCTGCTAACTACTAAACCACCCAATGCCTGCAGTAAGCATCAGTCTTACTTTAGCCATCCCATTTGTCCTGCTCGCATTGAGAATTAATGATGTCAGGCACGCGGCTCGTAGTGTCGACAGAGGAGTTCGCAGGGCCCTAGTATCCCCTCGTCTCATCCCAGTCCTCGGGTACACCGCCCTAAGCCTGATTGTTGTTGTCGTTCCGTCAATTGTATGGACATCAAAGCTGGCAACCACGGCCAAGATCGCAGCCACGGTTTGCCTGGTGATTTCCGTGCTCTTAGTTGCTATAGGATTAATTGTGGGGCGGCTTTACTATGGCGCGAGGCGCACCATCAACGTGAAAAGCAGTTCGGGGTATTGGTCTGACCCAAGCTTATTATTGAGCTCTGGGTGACTAATCGGACCCACCCATTGTAACACTCCATTGTCTATAAGTATCGGCTTCCTACGCTCACTATTCATAGCTGAATAACCAGTCAATTTGCTTTATTCAATGTGCCCTGCTCGGAATCGTGACACTTACGGTGGGGCTTTTAGGCAGCCCGCATTAGTTGCGGAAGCTTGCAAGCTTTACTCAAGTTTTAAGACTTATCCTTACCATCAATTGATAAGAGTTGCCATTGCCATCACTATGTTGACATTTACCAGATCGTGTTGCTCGTATACCCATTAGGTAGGGCTACTGGAGGAAAGCCGTCTGGCATGCTCGCCTTGGGATCTTGAAACGCCCACCCCACCGCCCCAATCTCAGACCCGAGAACCCTTGCTACAGACAATAGCTAATCCAGTTTGTGGGCCAGCAAGATTAACTAGCATCCATCAGCCGCATCAGTTCCACCGGGGGGGGGGGCTTCGGTTGTATCATTTCCCTGCCATGACGAGCGAGCCAAGAATAACACCCATTCCCGGGTTGAAGCCGGCAACCTTGGAAGGGTCACGTGCAATCGGACCACTCACTGCCTTTGATCATGGCTTAGACTGGTTGGTGGTGGCTCGGTACATAGCATCCAGACAACACAGGCACTGCAACTAGTTAACAAGGCCTGCTACCTAGGGTAGGTCTCGTGTCCAATCATTGGAAGCAGCGCCTAAATGGACCACCGGAGAAGCCTGGCAGTCCCTAGAGATCTTAAAGTCTTTTTGTGGCCTTCTTTTTCCCTCCATGGCATGCTGAAAGACGAGCCAGGCGTGCAGTCTGTGGGCCCCGGGCACAATGAGATCCGTGAGGTGCGCGCTCCTCCACCGTGGACCGCGCAAGCTGAGACGACAAGGCCCAGTTTTGATACTCGCTACTTTTATCGTACCAACTTTCAGCACGTACAAGAACGTATTGAGCCACAAATGGGGAAAAGGCCAGCACACACAACGCTGTCTTGCGCACAGTGGTGTATAGGAGTGGAGTAAACCCACCTCATGGAGATGGTAAACCTTCATGTACGGGTCAAGAAAGGGGCATTTCCAATGCAGTGTTGTCTTTCAGGGCGTCTAGGGCTACTGACAACAGACTAGCATGATCATGCAGTGTGTGTGTATCACTGATGCTGCAGCACTCTTTCTCCTGCAGCCTTTCATCTAACAGCCACCTGGGCAGACCCTCTTTGACGAACCGGTGTTTGCCCTGGCATCCGAAGAGCTGCATGAAGGGCGGGAACCATTGCCTGGCCAAGCTGGAAGAGAAGCAAACCTCGGATGAAAAGGCATGGGCGGGTTTGTTGTCAATTGAAATGACTTGCTCTTGCCGTCATTGTGAGGGGGAGAAAGGTGGACAGTAACAGAGAGATGGATTGATGTTTCCCCTGGCAAAGAGACTGGGGGTAGATTTTAAGGTGGGAACCGCTTGCAACTGATGCAACAGAATGATATGCTTATGATTCGGTTCCCGACCATTTGGAATTGCTGGTTCACATGAATTGATCCCGTCCAACCGAGCCAAGACAGAACCAAGACAGGTAGTCCCACACTACGACACAGTTACGGGACGGACGGTACGGTGGTGGTGCTGCTGGTCACGTGGCAGCTGAGCTCCGACCCCTGCCAGCCAGCTGGTTCCGTTTCACCCGCGCAGCCCCACTTTGCCGTATCTACCACTTACCGATCCACCTTGATGAATTAGGCTCCGTCGGGCCAAAGACCCCCTCCCCCCGTCGCCCCCCCAGTCCCAAACCAGCTCTCCTCTACCAACGGTCACCCCATCGCCCACCCACCACTCGCCCGAACAACCCCAGCTGCCGTCGACTTTCTCACGGAGCGACTGCCGGTGCCACAAAACGGTAGACACCCCTCCGACCGACCCCATCGTGAGCCGATATCCAGCCCGCGTCTTGGGATTTATTCTCCGGATCAGGGTCTCTTTCTTCCCTCCTTGGCCGCCCTTGGCCTCTTTTTGGATCATTTGCCACCATCGTCCTCGTCCCTCGCGGTGGTCTGGCCCGGCCCAACCCAGTCCTCGACGGTCGACTCTGCGACTCTCGCCCGTCTTGTCTCGGCAGAGTCGAATCGCGTGGGCCCCCTGCCTACCTCCCCCCGAGTCGACCAGCTGGACCGCCTGTCGTCTGAGATCACCCTGGCGGCAGCATCGACCGAACCGGCAGCATAGGCGGCAACACCAGCCCGCCTGCTGACCCCAGTCCAGTCGAGTCGAGTCCAGTCGATCCCCCGACGACATCCCCGACGACATCCACCGTGCTCGGCGCAACTGCCCACCCTCGGCAACCATGTCCGACGGCGAGGACTACGGCTCCCCCGAGGCCGTCCAGCCCGGCGGCGGCAACAGCGGGCGCCAGCACACGCCCTCCCACCGCAAGGGCCCGCGCTTCAGCTGGACCCCGGCCTACGAGGCCACCTTCTTCCGGTCGCTGTGCGAGAGCGTCAAGCTGGGCCTCAAGGACAACCACAGCTTTAAGCAGGAGGCCTGGGACCGCGCCGTCCAGGCCCTCGCCGAGCGCCACGCCGCCTACCCGAACAAGGGGCACCTCATCAACAAGAGCGACAATGCGCGTAAGAAGTTCCGCCTGTGGAGGGGCCTGAGGGAGGACCCGGAGTTCCTGTATAACCCTAATGCGAGGACCGTCACCGCGAGCGAGGAGGCCTGGAGGGCGCACATCGAGGTGAGCCCCTTTCTCTGCATCTGACATTGCACGGTGGTGTGGGCTCGGCAACGGCTCAAACGAGATTGGGGCCCGAGGGTCCTGGGCCCTCTCTCATAATCTTACTGCAACTGCCCCGTCATCGACACCCTTCCTCTCCACCGGGGGTCGACGACGGGCGTGCTTGGGGTTACTGATGGCAGCGGGGTGTGATTTCTAGTCCATTGCGAGACAGGCGCTGACGCTATCTGCACAACTACAGAGGGAGCCCCTTTCGAAATCATTACGCAACCGCCCCTTCGAGCATGAGGAGTACATGGAGATCCTCTTCCCAGACGTCGTCGGGTCCGGCGGGGCGCCAAAGCGGATAACGAAGCCGCGCCGCAAGGGGACAGACTCGATGATGGAGGGCGACGAGATGGACGACACCCCCGGCACCAACGTGCTCAACCTCCTCGGCGCGGACAACTCGCTGTTCCAGTCCACGCCCATCCAGACGCCCATCCAGCCACCCACGGTGCCATCAAACGGCACCGTCCGGCCCACCTCGACGACCATGCCCCCGCGGACCTCGATCGCCTCGTCAAGCGCGCTGACCCCGCCCGACGAGGTGCCGACCGAGCACGCCCACGCCCAGAACGGCAACACGCGCAAGCGCTACCTCGGGTCCAACAACGGCGCGGGCCCGTCCGGCGCCGGCGAGAAGCGCCGCCGCACCGCCAACAACAACTACATCGACCTGACGCACTCGGCCCAGCTGGCCAACCCCGAGAACCCGTTCCAGCTCGGTAGCAACGGCGCCGCCGCCCCGATCACGAACGGCAACGTCAACACCATTAATACTACTACCAATGGCAGCACAGCAAACACCAAAACCAGCCACCAGCACGCCGCCCAGAACCCCCAGAGCGCCGCCGCGGCCGCCGCCCCTACGACAAACGGCGCCACGGCCAACAACACCAACAGCAGCAGCACCAACAACCCCCCAGGCGGCGGCGCGACGAACCGCACGCAGCACTTCCAGGACGCGATGATCGTGATAGCGGAGCAGATCCGCGCGCAGCGGCTCGTGCCCGCGCAGCCGGCGGCGCCCAACTGGCCGCAGCAGGCGATGGAGGTGTTCTTCCGGGACTTTGGCGACGAGGAGATGGACCTGCAGATCAAGATCGGCGAGAAGGTGCTGTGCGACAACAACAAGGCCATGATGTTCTGCATGATGCCCGAGGACCTGCGCCGGCACTGGGTCAAGCGGCTGCGGGAGCTGCATAACCTCAATGGTGGGGGCGGCGGCGGGGGAGGTGGGGGTGTTGTGGGCTCGTCGTCGAGGGCCGGCGACATCAATATCCCCCCCGGGGGCGGCGGCGGCGGCGGGATGATGGCTGTCCCCGGGATGCAGATGGGCGCCGGGCCGATGGGGGGCCAGGGCAATATGCTGCGGAACGGGAGCCAGATTGGCTGATCTGAACCGTCCTTGGTTCCCGTCTTTCCATCCATTCAACAATGATTGATCGAAACAGATACCCACACATATGCACACACACACACACACACACACACACACACACACATCACACTTCGGGATCTGGAAAAAATGCTTTCACAAACGGAGTTCATCTGGCTGGATTGGGTTTTTTTTTCTCGTCCTTCTTTTTTTTCTTCTTCGGGAGGCTGGTTGGTTTCTTGTGAACAAGGAGAAAAATGGCACGGGAACTTCTGGCAGGGGCGAGCGGGTGGGCGGCTGGGTGGCGTTTTCTTTGATTTCTTCACACACACCTCTTCTTCGTTTCGTTGTGTGTGCGGCCCCGCCAGACCCAATTTGTTTTGCATTGTGCTGCCGCTGCTTTGAAATAAACTCCACAAGGGATTTGTTTGATTGACTTTAATTGGAAAGCGTTGATGTGGTGGAGGAGGAGGGGGAGGAGGGAGGGAGGGGGGAGGCACATTTTTGCTTTGCGGATCCATGGCTGACATGATCAAGTACACTTGGGCACACGAAATCAACCACCACCACCAATACCACCACTACTACTACTACCATACACACCAATGATTGGTATCCAGGGTGGCTAGCCCAGCTCCTCATCTAGGTTTCTGTCGCGCTTGCTGGGTGGGGTACTCGGAAACAGTAACTAGTCGACCGACAGACCGATGGAACATACATTTAATGATTACGCTCGTTGCCCGTGAACATCAATAGGAAGGCATGCATGTACTATGTCTAGTCAGATGGATTGATGTCTGGCCAGCCGTACGTGCGATCAAGTCATGTCAAGTCAAGTCCGGCTGCTGAGTGACTCCAGCATGAGTGGCCAGCGAGAGAAGAAAATCCTACAAAGAAAAAAAAAGGGGTGAAAGGTTGGGCGATTGGTCCCTGTGACTGAGTGCTGTTGGTATCGTCTGGCGACCTTGGGCGACTCCTAGTAAGGGTAATAGTTAATAATGTAGAAGCTAGAATAGAGTTATGATTATATAATGTAGGTAAGTATATAATCCAACAAACGGCAGGTTGAGGCCGCATAGAGGTGACTGACAGTGGATGCCATTGCAACCGTGCACAGGATCAATTGTACGTCAGCGGTTGATCCACATTGCAGCACTGAACCCAAAGATGGACAACAATTTCCGGCTGATGGAGGACTGATTTGGTAGATAGAACCAGCCAGCCAGACATCCACCTCCTATCTCCAGCCTCTCATACTTACCATTCCTACCTGAAATACCACCTCTCACAAGTTCATCCTTTCAAATGAAAAACGGGTAGCTTATCACCGTTGTTACTAGGCACATACTAACTACCTAGTTGCCTCCACGAGACGCCTAGAGTCCAAACCCTGACCGTTGTGGAAATGCAGGAGTTAGATAGGCACAGTACTGGCCCGTGCCCGTGCGGGACCGCTGTCCGGGTTCTTTTCCACAGCAGGGCTGGAGGGAGCCCCTTGAGTTCGGATTCACTCCGAGGTGCCGTTGACCACAATTGGCAGGCTTGGGCCTCACATGGATCGGCTAGCACGAAGGTGACTGACTGCTAGCAAGCAGCCTTTTGACCAACTATCGCGTATCGGCTTGTGCCTGCCCTGCCTGCTCTCCGCGCAGGGCAACATCAATCGGAACTTCATGAAGGGACTCGGAGAAGGGCTTGCTTGGTTGATGTGGTATATCTGCCTGAACGTAACGTCAAGAAGAAAAAGGGGCTTTCCCCCACCATGACCGACCAACACGGGCGAACGGCAATGCGTGGGCCATTACGGACCAAGACTAGAAGAGCAGTAAAAGTAACAAGAGATGAAAGAACTCAAAAACTCCACGCATCAAACTAACTCCAGAGAAGAGAATGCTCTCGTGTCTGTGTCGTCCGTCCATCATTCGCAAACCCGTCACATCAATGGCCACGCGCACCCCCCCCTAACACTCAGTTCATGAACGAGAAGAGATCAATGCCTGCCCCCGGCGTCCGCTCACCCTACGAGCGCTTGGATCCACGGGCCTTGGTGAAGTATCTGCAGGAAAATCAAAAGGTCAGCACACGTTTCCCCAAGGATTGAAGGGAAGTAGTAAGGCAGGCAAGATGGGGGAGAACAAAGAAAAAAAGAGAGAGAAAAACCCACCGGCCAAAAACCCCCTCCACAACCCCAACAACCCCAACAATCCCAGCCCCGATCCCAGCAGTCCTCCAGCTGAACTGCCCCCGCTCGTGCAGGCCCCACGCCTTGTACCCCAGCACGGCGCCGAGGCCGACGACAAGCGCGACGTTGGCGGCGGCGAGCCCCTTGGCCTGGCCCTCGGACAGCTCCGCGACCTTGGAGAGCAGCCAGCCGTCGGCGCGGGCGGCCTTTTTGCGGGCGGCCTCCTTCTTCTGGCGGGCCTTCTCGCGGGCGGACGCCTCCTCTTTCGCCTGCTCCTCGCGCTCGATGCGCGCCGCCTGCGTGTCGGTCTGGATCGACTGCTCCATGAAGTCGGAGGGGACGGTGCGCACGGACTGCGAGTCCACGTCGACCAGGCTGCTTGTCGAGGTCGTTACGGACTCGTCGGGGATGATCTGCGGGGGCTGGGGGGCGGCGGCCTGTGGGGAGGTGGTGGTCAGTATTTTGAGGTTTGCTTGTTTTGGGGGGTGATGTTTGTGAGGTGGATGTGTAGCTGTGTGCGTGTGCGTGTGTGTTTTTCTCTGGTGGTGAGGGGGGAAACATACCTCCTCGGGGGTCTGCTTGGGGCCAGAGGCGGCGACGTCTGCGTAGGAAGACACTGTGGACGTTTTGTCAGCGGCTGATTGATTCTTCGAGTAGAGAGCTAACTACAGCAAAGCCATTCAGGGAGGGGGGTCATACTCTTGATGGGATCGTGAGCGATAGAGGAGAGGGGAAATGTTTCAAGTCGACGTGAGAGAGAGATCTTCAGGCACGCTGCAAGTGGCTGAAGGGTGTCAGATGGACGGCTTGTGATTGTTGTTGTCGTTGGCTGGGCTGAGAGAGGTGGGAGACGGACGGGTGATGTTGTTATGTGGTCTGTGATTTGCTTTTTGCAGCTGGGCAAGCAGCAAGAGGGAAATCCGGGAACATGTGACGTTGAGGGAGAAACCGGGTTTGCGATTGGGCTGCCAGTGGCTAGCGACGACTCATCTTGGTGACGATAGAGCTTGGGTGGTGAACCCCCCTGCCGCCCTACCTAGGTATGACGTATGCGGCTAGAGCTCGTTGTGGGAAGGCACCCACCACCAGCCAGCCCAGCATGTGAGCTTGGCCTGGTCTGGACTGGGCTGACTGGCCAGGAGCACTTGTGTCTGAGACCCACCACCACCAACCCACTTTGGAGGCCATGATCCACAACCCGTGCAGGGATCATCGTGACTTCTTCCACAGCTTCTAATCGTACACACACCTAGGTATGGAGGAGGCCCCCACTATGGCGTCGTCGTTCCCCTTGGATCGACTCCCAACCGAGCTGGTGCGGCAGGTCGGCTCCTGCCTCTCGACTCACGATGCCCTCAGTTTCTGCAGGTCGTCCAAGAGCATCTACCCCCTTATCCACCCGCTGCTCTTCCACCACGTGACCATAAGATGGAGCCCATACTCAGCAGTCGTCCCCCCCAACATCACCTCCCTCCTGCAGTTCATGCTCAGGAACCCTTCCTACGCCGGGTACATCAAGACCCTGGACCTGCCACGTGTCGTCTACCGCTCGTGCGTCGCCTGGTCGCGGGACTTGAAGGGGGGTAACCCGTGGCACTGGAGCCCCGAGGACAAGGCACTGGCCAGGGCCGCCCTCGAGGACTGCCATCTACCACACGCAGAGAGGTGGTACACCGCCGTGGTCGAGGAGGCCAACCTGGGCGCCATCATCGCCCTCGTCCTGGCCCAGTGCACCAACCTCCGGCACCTCACCGTCGACGCCTGCTTCTTCCCCAACATCAACGAGTACTTCACCGACGTGCTCAGGTCCGCCATCACGCCCTCCCTCTCACAGCCAGAGCCCCCAGCCCGCCCGCCTCTGCTCCCCAGCCTGGCCCACGTGACCGTGACCCAGGACCGCAATCTCATCCCCCACGACGACCACGAGCCCCCGAGCGCCGCCCCGCCAGAGGCCTTCCTCCTCTTCTTCTACTTGCCGCGGCTCGCCACCCTCCACCTCGGCTTCGAGCGCGTGAGCTTTATCGCCTGGAACAGGCAGCCCTGGGACCCCTACAAGCTGTTCCGCTGGCCCCTCGCCACACCCCCGCGGGCAGCGACACTTACCTCCCTAGAGCTCGACAATATTGTGGCCTCCGGGTATGCCATCGAGTTCCTGCTGCAGCACACCCCCGGCCTCGAGTCGCTCGTCTGCGGCTTTAGTCCCCTGGACATGGCCCCGCCGCTCAACCTCAATGACCTGCGGCGGGGGCTCGACCACGTTCGCGGTACCCTTACACGTCTTGCCATACGGCATGACGTTGAGAACGTCAAGACCGTCGACCCCACGGCCAAGACGGGGGTGGTACACGGGAAGCTCGGGCCCCTCACCAGCCTGACCTCCCTGCGCAGCCTCGAGATCTCCCCGCACCTGCTGCTGGGTGAGGCCGAGGCGGGCGCCGACCCGCACACGGCGCCGCCGCTCGGCCCCCTCCTCCCGGCCGGGCTGCGGAGCCTGGTCCTCAACGCTAACTTCAGGCGCGACGTGGAGTGGCCGGCCGAGTCGGTCGCCGCCCTGCTCAACGACTTCTTCTCCGCGGCCGCCTGGAGGACGGCCACGCCGCTGCTGGAGGATTTCTTCCTCTGCATGCACGGTGCACGAACGACGGCGACCCAGTACTGGTATGACGTGAGGGTCAGGGACGAGTTCATGCAGATGGTTGAGGACCAGGGAATCATGTGCACCATGCACACATATGAATATGCAAATTATAACTGGGGCGATTTAGATTAGAATTAGCTATAACATACCTCTTAGAAATAGAAGTTATATTTTAACTACTAGTTTAAAAGTAACTATTAAATTATATAGATATATATTATACTTTTCTTAAATATTTTAATTTAATATATTAAATTAAATATAAGTTAATATCCACTCACTTAATAATTATATTTACTTACTTAATTTCTTTTAATTACTCACCTAATATAAGAATTTATATATATAACTTATATAAAACTATATACCTAACTAAGATTCTTTAAATTTTTAATACTTTAAATATAAGCTTTTTCTAATACTTTTTCTAATACCCCTTTTAACACACTTTTTAATATACCTTTTAACATACTTTTTAACACACCTTCTAATATATCTTCTAACTTATATATATTTAAGTACTAACTAAGTATTTAAATACTAATTAAATGTTAAAAAGCTAGAAGTTTAAAGTATTAAAGGGTTAGAAAGAGTATTAAAAGGTTAAAAAAAGTATAGTTTTTACTTTTACCTTTTTAATTTCTAACTTTTTAACGTTTAGTTAGTATTTAAATACTTCGTTAATACTTAAATATATATAAGTTAAAAGGTTTAAAAGGTATATTAAAAAGTATAGTAGAAGGTATATTAAAAAGAATATTAGAAAGAGTATTAAAAGGGGTTTATATTTAAAATATTAAAAATTAAAAAAGGAAATTATATTATAAAGTCTCTTAATATTAATTTAAAAGGTACTTATAAATATAAGGGAGTTACTTAGAAAAATTAATATTAAATAAATAGTTAATAAAAATTAAATAAATAAATTATAATAATACAGGCTTATAAGTACTGGATTCTAAGTTAGGGTAACTTAGAATTATAGTCTTTTAGCCGAGGCGTCCTTACGCAGTACTACAGGGATCTATCTCAATTCCAAGTTAACCAGGGTCGTAGGTTCAAGCCCCCACAGTTCAAAAATCTTCAATCAGTTCCTAGTCACTCTAAGATAAGTCCCCACGGTACCCAGAGTGAAGGCAAGCCTCCGTTTAACAAACAACTAAGAAGTAGGTATCCGTAAACCTTAGAAACTAACACCGTACCGTAGATTTTCAGGCCTCCTATAGGCTAGCGTACTAATTCAACGATAAGTAGTTAGTCCCTACGAATTAAAATTCCGTCATCTCAAAACCACTCCTCCGTTTAAGCGGTCCTAATAGGCTCTAATAGACCTTAAACGGAGGATATAACGGTACGGGCTTATAAGTACTGAATTCTAAGTTAGGGCAACTTAGAATTATAGTCTTTTAGCTAGGGCATCTTTATACAGTACTATAGGGATTTATCTCATAGATATAATTATTAAATAAGTAGATATTAGCTTATTAAGTATTAATTATATAATTATTTATATTAAAGTAATTAATTTATATTTATTAATTATAAAATACTTATATTTATAAAATAAGTTTAAAAGTTAATATATTAAAGAATATTTTAAAAGATATTAATAAATTTTGACGATTTATAAATAATTTATTTAAATTAAATAATTAATGGAAATTTAAAAATAACTTTAAATTAAATATATATATATAAATTAAAGATAATAAATATTTAATATAAATAAATTAAATATTATTAAATTCTTTATTAATTAAAATCTTTTTAAATCTTTAATAAATCTTATATAAGTCTTATCTTATTAATACTTAACTTTATTAACTAGTAGTACTTATATAATCTTAAACATTATCTTTAAATTAGGGTAAATGAAGTGTACAACTTAATATAAAATACATTGTGATATCTTTCATTCGATCCACCATTCGAAAATTCACTGTTCTTTCTCCTTTCCAACTTCATACACAGATGGCACGATGGTCTTGACCATCGTGGCTTTCCCCACGGCCTACTCGTTCAGACTCGTGAAAAGTCCTACAAGCCCTCTAAAGTACTCCCTCAATGTTGGTCACCAGGCTACTTTGAGCGGCAGCACGCTCTGCCACTTCCTCCAGGCTCCCCTGTCCTGTGATGTCGAAAATAGCCACATCTGTCTTCAAGGTCTTTGCAAACCAGTTGCGGATCTCCACCGCCAGCAGGGAGTCCACGCCGTACACGTGAAGCGGCTGCTTCGTGTCGATCTCGTCCTGGGGGATGGAGGTGGCCTTGGCAAGCTTGCGCCTCAGCGCCTCGACGACGACGGCGGCGGCCTCGGTGGCCGAGGCCGCGCGGCCGAGCTCCTCGGCCCAGTTGCGATCCGACCTGCCTGAGCCGGCCGGGGCGCCGTCGTTGCCGTCCCCGTTGGAATCCCTCGGCAGGCCCTTGAAGATCGGGCGCTCGACGAGCCAGTCCGGGGGCTCCGCGCCCTTTCTCTTGAACTGCGCCGGCGTCACCAGGCCGATGACTAGTTGTGAGAGCTCTGGTGGCTGCGGGATGTCCCTGTCGCAGTAGCGGTCCAGGAGCGCGAGGAACTCGGCCTCGAACACGGGAGCCAGGTCGGCGATCGCCCCCTTGCCCCGGGCCAGCTCCTCGTTCTCGGCCACGATGCCCACGTCGCCCATCCACCCGAGGTCTATGGACAGGGCCGCCTCGCCGAGGGCCAGCCTGTGGGCTGCCAGGCCGTCCTGGTAGGTGTTCCCGGCTGCGTAGTTCGACTGCCCCATGGACCCGACGATTCCGGCCGCCGAAGACAGCATGATGAAGAAGTCTAAGTCCCGCGGGAGATGTGAGTGGAGGTTCCATGTGCTTGGGACCTTTGACTGGATAGACTTTGACCACTGGTCCCAGGTCATTTTCTCGAATAACGTATCCTATGGTTGATTTGAATTGGTTAGAACGAATGCCAACGCCTTCTCTCAATGCTTATGTGGAGTGCTTACCTGCAGAACCATAGTGGCTTGGAGACAGCCTTTGATAGGAGGCATGTCTTTGCACTGATCGAGAGCTGCGATAAGAGCACTGCTGTTGGACACGTCACACTGAGGCGTTCTCACGGTGACGCCTGCCTGTTCTAATTCCTTCACCAACTCCTGCGCCGTCTTTGATTTTGGTCCAGACCTAGAAAGTAAGATTAGGTGTCGCGCACCTCGCTGAGCCATCCATCGCGCGGTGCTACGACCAAGACCTCCGAGACCGCCAGCGATCAAGTAAGAGACAGTAGGGTCCAAGTGACACGAGTATGAAGGTGGCAGCCATGTCTGTTAGAATTGGTTAGTCAACTTCCCGGAGCATGACTTGGTACTGATGGGGGCAATGCGGTTCAAATGAAACTCTCCACTGGTCGAATCAGTACCTAACTAGCAGCTCACTTACCGGAACAACATCCGAGGGCCTCAGAGTCAATACCATCTTGCCAGTGTTCTTGCCAGACTGCATGTTCCTGAACGCACTCTCGATCTGCGTCACAGAATAGAGATTTGATGGCGACGCCACCTTCAAGACTTTGTCATCAAGCAACTTCATGACAGCCTGCAGCTGTTTCTGAAAAAGCGCCGGCCTGTTCTCCGCGATGTAGTCCACAGCAACAGCATGGAAAGAGATCTCACCAAAGAAGCGCGACATGGGGAGGTTTGAGTTCGCCTGGATGTCGGCCTTTCCGAGCTCGATGAACCGGCCGAAGGGGGCCACGCACTCCCAGGATGCAAGCAAAGCCCCGCCAGCTAGCGAGTTCAGCACAACATCCACACCCCGGCCGTCGGTTCTGCGGAGGAGTTCCTTAGCAAACGACGTATCACGGCTGTAGAGTATGTTCTCCTCAGGGACCCCAAACGAATCCCTCACAAGCTTTCGCTTCTCCTCCGTGCCGACGGTCACGAAGACCTGGGCGCCGATGGACTGTGCGAGCTGCAAGGCCATCTGGCCGGTACCGCCAGTAGCACTGTGGATAAGGATGGAGTCCTCTTTCTGAAGGTTTGCCAGCGTTACCAGGGAATAGTAGGCCGTGACTCCAGTGATTGGCAAGGCGGCCGCTTCCTCGACTGAGAGGTATGGGGGCACCTTGACCGCAAGATCCATATGGCAGCGCACGAGCGTGCGAGCACAGCCCAGTACGCCTGCACACACGCGGTCGCCTGGTTGGAACCGGGTGGCAGAGCGGGCGCCCACTCTTGTCACGACGCCTGCGCACTCGCAGCCCACCGTGCTGGCGTTGAACTTGCCCAATACGACCAGCAGGTCGCGGAAATTGACACCGATGGCTTGCACCTCGATTTCGAGCTCGTCATCTCCGATATTCTCGGGCCGGGCTCCGAGTGAGTCAGCCTCCCAACGCAGTGAATCAAGGAGACCCGGGTTTGGCACCTTCAGAGCCAGGGGCGGGCTTTCCTCGATCTTGCGGTCCGTCAACAGTGTGCGGGTCTTTGTGTGGACCTCCCTGTTCAACTGGTCCGATGGGTATACTCGGTTGATCATAAGGGCCCCTTCCCTCTCGACGTACTCCAACTCGCAAGTCTCAGACGATGCGTCCCTCAGTACAGTCGTGATTACTTCGGTGGCCAGCCGCACGCAGGTATCCACTTCCAGAGGGGAGCTCTCAAATTTCAGAGTCACGAATCTCAGGCTGGGATTCTCCGTGGAGAGTACCCGCGCAAGACCCTTGACCATCTCAGTATCAGGGAACGAGGCACTGCTCCTGCAGGAGTGAGAGAGCCAAATTACTACCTTAGCAGTGCCGAGGAGATCTTTGAGTCTTCCAAAAGATTCCTCATCCAGTGCTGAGAGGTAAAGCTCGTATAGTTCAGCAAGGAAAACCAACGTCGAGTTTGGCGCCAATGGTTTGTCGATATGGGTCTCAATTTGACAGGAAACTCCCCCCTGCTTCTCAAGAGTACGGCGAAGGCCCTCGGCCACAGCCGTCTGTGGCTGGTGATCGCGGCCCAGAAGAAGCGTGACCGGTCCCCTCCTCGGCGCAGCGTCCGGCAAGCATTCTGAACCATCGCGGGTGGCAACAATTATGTCGGTCTCGCGAGAAATGTGCTCTGAGTGATCATGAAGCACAAGATCAACACTTTCAAACCCGTTGGCGAGAAGAAGCTCCGACCACCTGGGCACCGGGACACATGGGCCCCATTGCCGGTCGGGCTCGAGCCCAGCCCACCACCCCGGAAGCGTGCCGAAGATGAAACTGTTTCGTAGGATCTCAGGCTCGGTAAACTCTACCAGTATGAGTTTTCCATGGGGTTTCAGAAGCCTTCGCACATGCTGGATCGTCGATGCCAGGTCGCGAGTGGTATGGAGCGCCCAGGCAGCCACCACCAAATCGTAACTTTCTGCTTCGTAGCCTTGCTCAACTGCGTCCCTTTCAAAATCGAGGAGCCGGAAGGCCACTTTGGACTCGAATGTGGAGAACCTTGCTTTGGCGGCTTCAAAGCACGCCTCAGAAATGTCCGTATAGACATATTGACCGAAGCGACGCCCGAGGCCTTCGATTACACAGTTCGTCATCGAGCCAGTGCCAGCGCCGACCTCAAGAACAGACATGTGCGGGTTCTTGTGAGAGAGAAGGGCGAGGTATTTGCTGAGTTGTTTGGAGCACAGCATCTCGTCACATTGTTCCTGGTAGTAACGCTCGGCCAGCCCACTCTCAAAGATCAAGGCCAAGGGATCCTGAACGCCGTGGACAATATTAACGAGCTCACGCCCCACCCGCATAAAGAGCTGGCCTTTGTTGTTCGTTGCCTCCAGGTCATCCATCAGAGCGTCCATGTCACTGCTGTCGTTGATGTTGTGGGCCCAGCTTTGTCCCCTGTCCTTGAGGTCACCGTCCTCATATCTACTGACCTGGCGGTCAAGCCAGCTCACATATCGCGCGATGTGTGGCTCCATCGAAATCTGTGACGATTCGAGAGACCTTGTTGCGTCCCTAGTCTTTTTTGCCAGGTAAAAGAGTGTGGACTCTAGATCCTGATAGAAGCGTGCCGCTCGGAGCTCCATGTCGTCGTGAACAGTGGCATCAAGTGTTGTAGCCCATGACAGCTGCTTAGTGTCCATTAAAGACACGTCTGGTCTATACACCATGTCGTAACATATCTCTCGTGGGGGCTCCGCCTCCGTAGCTGTGTCACTCCCGCCAACGGTCGTAGTCTCAAAATGCGAGATTTCCATGACTAATTCGCCAGACTCGTTCAGGGCGAATAGAGAACAGTCCGTGCCGCGTAACCCCTTGAAGACGGATTTGGTCCAGACTCGGATGTGGTCGGTCTCTGGATAAGAAAATCCCGAGTTCGCCAACCACATTGATCCAATACGCGTAGCCGCAAATCCATTGACCAGGGTCTTCGTCGCGCCCTCCGTCAGCACAACCCAGGAAAGTTGGCCCGCCGCGTCTAGTGTTGTAGGATGCGCTACGTGAGCTTGACGGGCGTTTTGTGACTGCTCTTCTGTCCATCTGAAGCATCGAACGTCGCCAACAGCAATGTCCCCGCCATCCCAGTACAAGTTGTCCATGCCTTGGAAAGAAGGGCCGTACATGAGCCCGTTACTGATGAAGTTCTCATACATCTGCTTCTTCGGCACAGGATGAACGCATTGTTTCCGCGCTTCGTCGAATCTTTTTCGGAAGAAACTGTTCTCGCGATGACGAACATCCTGGTCACCATTGCGGTCGTTCTCGTACACCACTTGGACAAATCCGTGGCAGTTTTCGAACCACCCAGAATTGCTCATGGAATAGACTCGGAACTCGAACGAAGTCGTTGACTTGTCAACCGGGTGGGCATGGTCCGGCCGCATATGCAGCTGCACCT
Organism: Diaporthe batatas; assembly: GCF_019321695.1. Taxonomy (NCBI): domain Eukaryota; kingdom Fungi; phylum Ascomycota; class Sordariomycetes; order Diaporthales; family Diaporthaceae; genus Diaporthe; species Diaporthe batatas. The sequence goes on from NW_025408565.1 coordinate 275,153, forward strand.
CTGATCTGTCTTCCTCAACCGGGATGGGCGCCAGGAAGACGGCGTCTTGAACCCGGTACCCAGAAATCTGTCGGCTGGGGTCTGCAACCTGCTTCGCGGCCTCGATCGCCATAACTACCATTCCAGTAGCAGGGTAAATAGCCTTCCCATTCACAAGGTGCTCGCCTTTCCACGCTGCTTCTGAAACCTCGAAGAATTTCCGCCACCGAGGCTCCAGAGGATTCCAGTCGCTTACAGGGACACCGAGAAGCTCCTGCTTTGGCGCCCTTCGTAGGCGAGAATGTTGGCCAACAACTGATTCATACCAGTATGACTTTGAATGGTTGAAAGGGTAGGAGGGTAAATCGATGAGAAGCTGTGGGCTCGCGGACGACGACATCCCGATCAAATTCGCGGTTGGAACACTGACCGGGTAGCCACGAACGTATAACTCTCCAACGAGTTTGAGAGCTGATGCGGATGCAGCAACCTGCCGGTTCAGTACACTATGGTACCTCCTATTGGCATCCAGCACTTTGTGATGAGTGAGATTATCAATCACGGGTCGACGGAGTGCTGAGTGGGGGCCGATCTCCACCAAGTCTCGGATGTCTTGCACAGTTCTGGCCGCGCCGAGCTTTCTTGTCTGGGCTTTGTCGACAGACTGTGATATGATAGTCATCGCCTTTACAAACTGAACGGGAGAAACCAGATTTTCAACCCAATATGAGGGTCTGCACACCTCAGAGATGTCTAGGACACACCGTCCGGTGACGGAAGAGATCATCAACGGCCTCGTGGCGGATTTCGTGGGAGAGGTCAGGCCTGAGAGTCTCCTCTCGTATTCCGTCGCAACTGCTTCCATGTGAGGCGAATGATATGCCACGCCTGTGGCCACTTTTCGCCCACGAATGTTCTCGCGTTCTAGGTATTCTTGAAGTGAATCTATGTCGACCTCATATCCGGATACCGTCACATTGCTGGGGCTATTAATGCACGCAACGCAGAGATCCTTTTGGGCCAGATTGTGTTTCGCCATGAAGACATGCATATCCTTCTCGGGAAGGTCGACGGAGAGCATGGCTCCTGGGCGAGCTGCTGACCTTTTCAGGGCACTAGCCAATCTACCCCTTTCCAAAGAGGCCTTGCACGCCGACTGCATGTCAAGAGCCCCAGCAGCGAAAGCAGCCGCGATCTCGCCAGAAGAATGGCCGAGAACAGCCGCAGGAGTGACATTCAAGGCACACATGAGTTCGTATAAGGCGATTTGTAACGCGGTGGTTGTCGGTTGGCTGTATTCGGGGTCGTTCACATCATGCTCGACAGGGTCGTTCTCCTGCAGCAGCCCTGCCACCGACCATGAACTCCCCAGGGCACGAAGCACCCTGTCGAATTCATCGATGGATCTTTTGAAGACGGGATGCTTGAATAATTGAACGCCCATGCGCCTATACTGGGCACCCTGGCCGGTGAAGATGAACGCCGTAGCTCCTTTTGTCGCGGCCCGTGACAAGGGTTGCGACATCAGAGAGCCTATATCCTTCAAGGAGCCGCCGCTTTTGACCACTGCAAATGATCTCCAGGCCATTGAGGTCCTGCTCATGGCCAGAGTATGTGCTAGACGATCCAGATAGGTGTCGTCATGCTGTAGGGCCTGGTGGTTTCGAAAGTAATCCTCGTACGTACCTCCCAGACGTTTGATGCCACCTTCGTCTGCTGCTGAGAAGACCAAAAGTCTTTCAACCCCATCATAGGTATGGTGTTTGGTGCTCAGTGCACCTTCATCACTCGCTAGAGCCACACCATTTGCCGGGAGTGGTGACGCTATCTTTGTTGAGATGCAGCTTTCTTGAGGTTTCTGGTGTGATTCAACAGTGTGCATGGGATCATATCCGTTGAGAATTTGAGAATCGTCTTGTCCGTTACACGTAACACGGTTGCGGTGCGTCTCGGATGCTGGGGCGGAGGTGTTGTGAATCCCGCTTAACGATCGTTGTTCCAAGTAATTCAATGCGTCGTCCAAGATCACATGTGAGTTGGATCCACCGAACCCGAAAGAAGCAACGGAAGCTCTGCGTAATCCTGATGATGGCCAAGGGATACATTCCGTGGGAAACTGGGAAGAGGTTAATTCAGAGTCAAGGCAACTGATCCCGGCTCCGCATGCTCATCACACTAGGAGACATCCCTTGATACGACTTACTTTGATGTTGAGAAACTCGGCGTCGATGTTTGGGTTCACCGTCTTGAAGTTGGCATTCGGCGGAATAAGTCCTTTTTCCAGAACCAAAATTGTCTTGATAATCCCTGCAAGACCACTTCCACCTTCCAGATGCCCAATGTTGGACTTGATAGCACCTCTGCGCACTAGTCAGCGAGGACAAGGCCCATTCTAGCATTATCGGATCACGGCCGCTTGCAGACGCACTCGGATAGGCTGCGTTGAGATTTCGCATGCACTGGAATGGACTTACATGTATAAAGGGTCAGCCTTGGACCGAACCTTTCTGAATATGCTACCGATAGCATCAGCTTCGATAGGATCACCCAGAGGCGTTCCAGTGCCTAGTTCCACAGTTAGCAACAGCTAAATCAGGACGCTGGTTGAACGAGTCACTGTACCATGAGCCTCAAAAAAGCGTGTCTGTTCAATTCCCAGTCCCGCTTTCTCATATGTTTCCTCGATGAGTCTCGCTTGGAGATCTCTGCTGGGCTGAGTGGCACCTGGGGTGTGCCCATCCTGGTTGGAACCACTCGACCTCACAACGGCCCGAATGGTGTCCCCATCGCGAAGCGCGTCGCTCAGGCGTTTGACTAAGACGGCACTGAAGCCTTCGCCACGCGAATACCCATTGGCGCGATCGTCGAAAGAGAAGCTTTGCCCATCTGGGGAAAGCATATTCAGGTTGTTGAGAGAAAGGGTCGTCTCAGCAGCGAGCACGAGACTGGATCCAGTCACAATCGCCTGCGGTATCTTAGTATGTTGCCGAGCATCCCAATTGGAGAATCAACTCACCATATTACAATCTCGATTTCTGAGCCCTTGGCAAGCAAAATCGAAGGCCATGAGACTGCTTGAACAGGCCGAATCCAAGTTGATGCTGGGACCGTGAAGATTATAGAACCAGCTCAGACGATTTGCAATCATACATTGAGCTACCCCTGTCACGGCATGCTTGGGAATATTGTCGATGTCCTTTAGCATAATAAGCTGATAGTCATCAGCCATAGAGCCGGTGTACACGCCCGTCTTGGAGCCAGACACTGCTTCCATAGTGATACCGGCTGGAAATAATCAGCTTCTCCCCACATTTCTAAACAAATATCTTGCATACCATTTTCAAGTGCATGATATGTTGTTTCAAGCAATATGCGGTGCTGGCAGTCCATGGATGAAGCTTCAGTAGCGTTGAGGCCGAAGAACGACGCGTCGAACACGCCGAGGTCCTCCTTGAGAAAATGAGCTCCGGGGACGAAACTCTAAAGCTGGTTGTCAACATGAAGTAATCGAGAACAGGTCAAGAACTTTTATTTTATGAGTGACGCACCCCTGCCTCTGGACCATTGTTTTCGGAATGGAATGCATGGAAGTTGATGCGGTCTTGTGGCCATGAGGTTGCAACATCCCGTCGCTGTTTCAGGATGTTCCATAAGCCCTCTACGGTGTCAGCATCGTCGGGGAACTTAATGGAGAAGCCTATTACTGCCAGAGGTTCGAGCAACTCGTCGTTCACCTCGTGCATCCGGTCACATGGTCGATTGACCAAGGCCGGGCCCTGTCCGTTAAGTGCGTGGGCCATGGTTTAACAAGTTGCCAAGCTGGACGTTGAAGATGTCCGAATTGGTGAGATGGAATGAATACGTAAGGGCTTACTTGATCTTTTACAATACTCAGTATTCTACCACTCTATATATTGGGACTTTCCAACTTACCCACGGCCATTCCATCTGATTTAGGGCTTCCGCTGACTAGCACTTGAGGTAAGCATCCCTTTCACAGGCGTTCATGCACCAGCTTCTGCTGGAATATGGCTATCCAAGAATTATGGGTCCCAATAGATGCAGACCAGCAGTCTGCTCGAAAAAAGGTTTGCACTTATTTTACATCCTGTTGTGAGGACGGCGCTACCCGAAGAGGACCGGGGGGTTGATCCTGTCTTACGTCCGTCCATCTGCACTTCGACCCGTATTACACACAGTTTGACACAATAAGACGAACAAAGGCATCCAACCGACACTGGAAGCCCTGTCCAGGCGCAGAAGGACCACTTATGCGTACCCGATAAGGTGGTGAGATGATGACATGAGAAAGCCTGGTGCCAAGTCTGGGCACGCCCAACTGCACTACCCTCACGCACCAGGGCGTTCCATCCAATTACTGGATGGATCTTGACGTGAGAGGCTGCCCTGCGGACTTGCGGCACGCAGACCCACAAGATGGGCCTTCGCATCGCTTACTATTGATCGAAAGTGCATTGGCTGCTTCCTCCTGCAGTCATGGCTCCACGCCCGCGGCCCACAACGTTGATCTCTGGCGGCACGGCAACAGTGACTTGTGCGACCTTGTTGCCTACCGTCCTAGGTAGGTAATTACTCCGAGGCGATGGATGCCAGGCGGTACAGATCTTCATCAAGTAATACAGTGATCGACGTGTCAAAGAGGATGTCTTCGAGATGAGCCAGACACGACGATATCAGGTGCCACCACTGGTATCCACAGCCACAGTGGCACGCCATCCTCGGGGCTACAAAATAACCCTGCTCGTGGGAAGGGTGGCTCCAATAATAGAAGCAATTTGTACAGTGGCCAAACGCTGTTCCCACAGATGCAGGTCATACTGGGTCGTTGGCCAAATCCTCCCAAGGGCGGCCTTGCATGAGCGCCGCAAGTCTGAATCATCAGAATTCATGGGCTTTTAGACGAGGTTGCGAAGGGGACTTGATCACAGCCACATCTCGTGGACTAGGGCGTCCTGTCCTTAAACGAGCGCCCCATGACCCGAGGACAGGACGTAAGACAGGATCAGCCCCCTGGTCCTCTTCTGGAAGCGCCGTCCTCGCAACGGGGCGTTAAATAAGTGCAAATCTTCTAGGTTTCCGACGGATCAAGGTCGGCATGGCGGCTTAAGTGCTGACTGAAGACCACGTGGGCTTTGATATGAATTCTAAGCGGTCTTGGGCGTGGATATGCCATTGCCCTCTTCCGCGCGTCGAACTGTGCGTTTGGTTGAATAACCGAGGGTCAGACCTTCGTCGACCGCCCCCTACGCCTCCAATGGGTGAGCAGAACCGAGATTTACCGGTTTTAAGCATCCATCAACGGGAAGTTCCACAAATTTGCGGCTTCCTGTCATTCCACCTAGATATATACAATTTGATAGAACCATAGCACTCGTTCCAGAAATCGTAGGATCGCAGCATAGGGCTTCATATGAGGAACTTGACATTTGATCACACCCTAATTTGGTCCTTTTCCCACATCAGCAGGGCGGCTGGAATTTGTCCTGCCGCTAGACCCGCCAAGATTTTGATTTGTAGAGTGTATCCCTCAGCGAACGTCTTTCGGATGATTTGTTGGACGTCTTGGGCAAATGAGGAAATTGTTTCGGGCGATTTCAGAAGTGTCTCGAGCTCTGATGCAGGAATCAGATCGTTGAGTTGGCCCCTTACCAGGCCATTGAAGGCACTTGTAATAATAGCGAGACCAATCACGCCCCCCATGACTCGAAACTGACCAACTGATCCTAATGCGACCGCTGGCCAGGGCTTAGCATACAATACCATGAGTTGTCATCGGTCTTTACTTACCCTTATCACGTTCCTGGACGCGGAATGGTGTCATCACAAGGAAGAGTGAAATATTGATGCCGCATCCGAAGCCAGCTATGATTTGATACCCGTACTGTGCGGCAATGATATGAGTCGATTCCGGAATAGTCGACAGAAGTGAGAACCCGATGACCTGTAGCACCGCAGCGAAAATAACGAGATATAGTGGAGGGATCTTAGCGGCCTTCGCCAGCACTGCGGAAACTATAGAACCGACTGGCGCGGCGAGCGTGAATGGTATGAGTCTGACTCCGGCGTCAAGTGGTTGCAAGGAGTTCACGATTTGATACCGCTGCGGGAGCTGAAAGATGGCGCAAAACCATGGTCCACCAAGGAAGATCGCACTCCTACAGGATGTCAGTATTAGGAACGCTTATTCTTACCGCAAACATGAAAAGAGGAGAGATTTTGGATTGAAAGAAAAACAGGTGTGAAGAAAAGAACAAATTTGGGCAGTGAACATACAATAACATGCCAACCAGAACACGATTCTGGGCGAATCGCCAAGGGAATACAGGCTCACGGACTTCTGACCGCTGCCGAAGGGTGATGCGACGAGACCATAAGAGGAAAGCCATCCAGCAAATACCAGAGATTGTCAACAATGTAATCACGAAAGGCGACCTCCATGGGTAGTTGACGTCTGCTTCCTCCAGCGCTGCCACGAGGAACAATGTAGCAATGAGAAGCAGAATGGCGCCGACAAGATCGAGGCGCTGAAAGACACTCCCGGCTGATACTCGGGGGGAACTCGGCCTTTCGTCCTGCGGCACTCCGTGGTGCGGAAACCCGTTTGGCATGGCAAAGATAATAATCAGCGCGGCCAATGCCGCACCGGGCACACTGATGAAGTACGTGTTAGCATATAAGTTTGAAGCGCCTCACCTATCCTCGTACCGCCATTTTTAGAGTCTTACTTCAGCAGGAATATCCACCTCCATGTCGTGTTTTCACTAATGACCCCTCCCAAAACAGGGCCTAGCAGCAACGACAACGAGTAGAATACAGATACGAAAGTGGTCAATCCGGCGTATTTTTCAGACGGCACAAGCTCCATCAATATCACAGTAGATATGGAATAGTTTCCCGCTCCGCCAATTCCTTGAAAGGCCCGGAAGACGATACTACGGGCCTGATTAGCTCTTGCTGCTGTGTCCTCACTGAACCTCGCAACTCACAGTTGGTCGATGGTCTGAGCAGCCCCGCAGGCTCCTGAAAAGACGCCAAAGATGATAACGGCCAGCAAGAGCATCGACTTTCTTCCGAAGATGTCGCTGAACTTTGCGAATATGATGAGTACGCCTGTGAGGGATGGACCAAATCAGTAAGCTCCACACGACTGCCTCAGCTTGCACTCAAAGACTCACCAACATAACCGAGAAGGTATGCCGATATCATCCAACTAGCCTTGCTGAACCCTCCGAGGTCATCGGTAATTCCGATCAAAGCAGTGGTGACTATTGGAATCTCCAGATTCGTGAGGAACAAACACAAGCAAACCCTGTGTGCCTATGGATCAGTGCCCATTTCAAGAAATCAACATTCCACTGTGTGTGCAAACGTACGCAGCGATTATTAGATTCAACCTGAGACCCTGGATGTAGGACTGCTTGCTTTCGTATTCCTTGCTTGTGGCACCTATGTCCGCTGGAGTGTCGCGTAGGATGCCAGTCTGGCCAGACTCCAAATTGATTCCATGGTCAAGACTTGGAGAGTCTGGCTTCTCGGAGACATCTGGTTCCAGACTTGACATGGTCATAATCTGCTGACGGAATCAGATGTTGATGTGTCCCTGTGATGAAAGACTCAGTACTCATTAGTGATGTGAGTTCCCATCATGGAATGATGGCACTGTAAAAGAATCAGAAGTCCGTCAGTTGGTGGACAGCCACCCATAATAAAAAGTGGGTCCGGACAAAGGAGCACTCCAAGGTTCCTCAAGCGCTGTTGCGAACCATTTCACCTGACCTGCTCACGATTCACCCCTGTCTCTTCTAACGTGTCCTTACGATGATATCTGATGCAGTAAGCGAAGCAATCCCGGAGTCCGAGCCCACAGTCATCAGACCGGCAGCGCCGGCCCCCCAATGAACCTTCATTCACAAGCATTTCAAGCCACTGGCAGTTGCCGCTAACGCAGTCAGCAAGTGCATTTTCCAAATCGGGATTCAACCGAGACATACCTGTTGGTGCCTGGGTGACTGGGTACTCAGGTAGTCCGGTAACTTCCGCGACCAGTGAAGTAAGCAGGACCCGCCACGAATGTGATAGCTTAGTTCTGTTTTGATTTCGCAACAGCCTGCTATTTAGTCTAAGAGGTTGAAACCCTTAAGTTACTAGCAAATCATATGATTTCTATTTTATAATATATGTAAGAGGTATATAACTCTTAAATAATCATTGAAAAAGATTGGATTTATAAACTAAAAGTAAGTATCTTTTACTTATAATAAAAGGATAAAATTAGTATTTATAGATAGATTATACTATAAGTACTTTTATAATTTAAAAGATAGCTTTTTATAATTATTATAATAATATGAACCTAAGTTAAATGAAAGAGAGTGAATTCCTAATAGTTCCTACTGAACACATAGCATGCGCGGCCGCTTGGGACAGTCTGTAGCTAGTGCCTCAACACACTGCCCCTTCCAGCCCCCATGCTCGAATCCCATCGTGAGTCTCGTGGCCAAGAAAGCTTCTAATGTACATGCATAAGTGAAACCTTCAAACCCCCGTATTCGGAGCTTGGCTTGGCCTGGTTTGACCCTAAGCTGGGACTGCGGGCGAGATCAATGGATCTTGGGCGTGTTGGAGTGAAGCGAATCCTTCGGCTGATCCAGGCCAAATGTGGAGTGCGGACCAGGTGGGCGCAGGTGGGCGCAAATGATTGACAGGCTCAAGTGGCCCTGGGTAACCATCCTTCGTGATGGAAAGGAATGTGGGCAGTTGCCTAAAAGTGATGATAATCTCACACCTGCTCGACGCGGAATAGAATTTTCCGGTATTTTGCATCCTCTTGCCCACTCCAATTTCCACGTTACCCTAGTGTAGTCACAGTCAGCAACCACGGCGTCACAACCTGGGAACACATTCCCGCTCTTATAATGCTTGTAATACAGTCTGAGCTCCCATTTTCATACCTAGGTAGTCAGCCAGTCCTGGGGGAGTAGCTGAGTAGCTAGCTACTAATGCAAAATATGTGGTTTCCCTTCTATTCCGTATACGTCCGAGGACATACTTGACGCCTTCACACGGTGATAAAGGTGTTATATACATTTTATTTGTATAGCGATTAAAAACGAAACTACCTGTGGGACGGTCAGAGGGGTTGTGAATCACGATCTGGACTTCTTGTCGACTACTTTTATTCAATTGAAAGGCCCATCTCCGTCTACGTGGCAGGAAATGGCAAGTAGACCGCAACCCAAGTGTATTTTACAACGTGCATGGATTGGATTAGACGGGACGTTTTGAACATACGTCTGAGGACAATCAAAAGCGTTCGAGATTCCACTTTATCCAATAGTTACTGATTGACTGTGAGTCACGTTCCTGGGACTCTACTCGGCTTCATTTGCCAACTGAATAACCCTTTTAATAGCACGGATGGAGCCAAGCACACCATCTGGGTCTTTTGCTCCGGGAATTTCGTGGCCGCCCTGGTGCACAAAGGTGGCTCTCTGGCTACTGTCACACATTTTGCTCAAGACTGGCCCGAAAGTAGGGTAAATCTCGTCATGCGCCCCCCAAATGTGAGCTGTTGGGATGCCGATCACCTCTCCGTCCTCTTCGAAGCTCATCAGCCGTGGCTCAACACCTTTCGCACCGAATACGTCTCCCGGAACACCCCCACAGAAAAATACGGCAAAGCGAAATGTGGGCTTCATGTGAGCCTGACGTGCGGATCTTCGCGAGTGGTGGGCCAAGAGCGAAGCTGCTAGCCCTGCGCCCTGGGAAAACGCCATCACCCCATCAAACGGCCCTTCTTCTTCCAGGAAATTTTCGAGGTCGTGAAGTGCCTTGGAGTAACTTTCAGGGGACGTCGGATCCCCGTATTGAAGATACTCTTCATTAGCACCCGCGACTGAACCAACACCTGTTCACATGAATTAGCACCACCACTAGATGGATGCATCACATCTACCACTTGCCTGGGGCCATTTGAGCTGGAACAGCACCGTCGATGTACTCGAATGTGTGGGTAGTTCCGAGGCCATGGCGGATAGCAGCTGAATTTGAATCAGCTTTGACAAAGTTGTTGTTTGGAAAGGTACTTGGTTGCATGAGAAAACAAATTTAACAATGGGAATTATTACCAGTCTGCATTTCAAAGATCTGTTTGCTTCAGGTTAGGAACGGCTTTTCTATGACTCTCACACTCATCCGCTATGATGTCAATCTCGGTATACTCACTCTGCTGTTGGTGCCCATGCCATGCAGGCAGAGGAAACGCATGGTGGATGATACGGTATTCTCACCGTGAAATAAGAACGCGGTCACTGAATGTCAGATTTGAACACGCAATGCACCAACTGGAGCGTTTACCACTTTATGAGACGCTTCATACGTTTTATATTTATGAGGATCAGAAACGAGACCACTCAATGCACCGACTGTGGAATGGGGCGATAAACCTTGATATGGGTCAGCTTCTGTCACTTTCGTGTCTTGTTCGGAGTACGTTTTATTCATCCAACACGCTTACCTAAATCGGGTACTATCTGTGGTAAATAGAGGTAGCATACAATCTCTTTCGGGTTAGGTCCTGTCCCTTGATTACACAGTACAGCAATGGTTGGACATCGTGCCACAGGACACAGAGGGAGGGTCTGCAGGGATTAGTATGTAGTCCCTGCACCGGTTGGTTGCGTACCAACTGCCACTGCCCTTGTTCGATGAAAACTTCCGGTTCTTCCAACTGTGGTTCTGCTCGTCTTCGCCTTCATCTTGCACATGAAGAGAGGCGCTTTGAATTTCGCATCACCTTGATCTAACACTTTGCCTCACCCCACCTCAATTCCCCCCCGATCGTTTCGCTCAAGACTTGAGGCGACCTCATACTTCGTGATGGCCTCCAAATTGCAGCTCAACAGGGGCTTCGCTCTTATCACCGGCGTTAGTAGTCGAACAAGTGCTTACCCCTACACTCGATAGTTATGCTGACTAAAGAATGTCATCTCGATGACAGGCGGCAGCTGGCATCGGCAAAGACGCAGCCTTTGCATTTGCCGAGGCCGGTGTCCAGGGTGTTGCCTTCGCTGACGTGAACGAACAAGGTGCCCAGGAGGCAGCGGAAGAGAGCCGCAAATATGCCACGAATGCCGAGTACAAGACCCTTGTTATCAAAGTTGACATGTCCGACGAAGTTGGCGTCCAGGAGATGGTTGATCGTGCCGCCAAAGAGTTCGGCCGGATCGATTATGCTGTAAACAGCGCTGGGGTGAGTAAAACCAAGATATGTAATGCATCTGGTATAATTCCTTGCTTTACACTCAGCCCCGCCTAGCTATCCTGCGTGGCGGGCGAAAAGGCTGCGGGACAAGTCTGGGCGGGAACGAGTTTTCCCAAATATTCAATGTCTGACCACTTTCATTACAGCTGGGTAACGTGTCAGGTGCCCTGACGCCGAACCTGAAGCTTGAGGCCTTCAATAAGACCATCGACGTCAACGTCAAGGGCGCTGTATACTTTGCACGCGCAGTCACAGCCACCATGGCTGCCCAGGATGAGCTCACCCACACAAGCAGCAGTCGTTACGGCAATACAACCCGCACGCTTGGCAGGGGATCTCTGGTGTTCCTTGGCTCAGTCAACTCATACATTACATCTCCTGGGATGCTGAACTATACTACGTCGAAGCACGCCATTGTCGGCATCACAAAGTCTGTCGGTCAGTGCAAGCCATCTTCGGCTCCCTATCCACCCTTCCAGTTGGCGAGCTAATAGTGATTTTTGTACGACTGAAAGCAATGGACTGTCTCAAATCCAAGATCCGTGTCAATGCGGTGTGTCCATCGTGGGTGGACACGCCGATGAACCATGCCACAATCCAGCGTGTGCCGCAGATGGAGCAGTTGATCAAGATGATATCACCCCTGGGGCGCGTGGCGTCCACTGAGGAGGTGGTGGACTACATCATTTTCCTTTGTAGCCCCAGCGCTACCTACATTAATGGCACCGGTCTCACCGTTGATGCCGGCATTACACTGGGTATTCAAGTCCCGGGCTACAACAAATAGCAACGAGAGCGTAGGGCTTTTGCACTCTAGTGTCGGGTTTCTGTCTTGCCGGAACCAGCCATGCCGGTGTATTTCCTCTTTGTGAACTACAAAGAGGCGTTGATCGATCATATGTACCTAGGCACTCACTGTAGGCCAAATTCCTGTTACAAGAAAAACTTTAGTGCCTGTTAAAAATGCTGCGTGGCAGGACCACCGATTCTCTTATTAGTGACGGCCTGGATAACTTGGGTTGCAGAGTTTGATGTCCTCGTACTTCCAAAATGATTCATTCAAAGATGCGGAAACGCTTACCAACGCGTCCAAGTGCCTTCATTCACAGCAAATTCGTAGCTGTGTCTTTGGGTATACATTACCTAGGTAATGTGTAAAGGGACCGCGCGACTTCGGAATGTGTACGAATTTAGAACAAAAACACACGTATTTGTACCATCTCCCAGCAGGGTGAAAGTTAAGACGCTAGAGGGAGAGGAAGTACAGGAAGAAAATGAATTTCGTCCATGCCGATCAGAATCGATTAATTTAAATTGATCGGCCCAACTCGTAGCCCTTGACGTGCATCGAATTGTGCGCCCAACATAGGGATTAGTTGACGAAGAAAGAGAGGAAAGGGGCTCTTGAGTTGGATGGAGTGCGCCGTTGCCAATGGACGCCTCCAACTGTCCTCCTCCACTCCGTCTAGATGTCTGTGATAGCACCCGTGGACGGACTGGACCCGCAGAGCCTCACCACACACTTCCAAGGTGCTGATCCAGCTGACTGCAAGTCAAGCAAATGATGTAAGCAGACACTGCACCACAAAAGTATTGACCTATGATCTGAGTTGCCATTCTCCGGAACCGCTGAACTGTTGCCTACTTGGTGTCTCCGAAATCCCCCAGGTGTTTTTTTTTAAAAAAGTTTTAACCTCTTAGTACCCAGACCCCAAGCACCTATACTATCTGAATCTAATATAGAATACATTTAGCAGATAGGAAGGGAAATATCCCTCTTCATTTACTTTTCAAAGCTTTTACTATTTATTTTTATTATTTATTTTTATTTCCTAGTCTTTATATATTTAAAAAATATCTATTATAATAAAGGTAGATTCAAGGCTTCTTAGAATTAAGAGCGGGGTATAAAATTATATTTCGTTCTTAACTTTAATATTTTTCTATCTCTTTCTAAAGGTTACTATCTTAGTTTTATTTTAATTCTATATATATTTAGGGATATAAAAGCGTCTTTATTTAATATTAATTATTAGTATAAAGTACTTAAATTTAAGTCTACTAGTTTAATAAAAGAGGTATTAATTTATATAAATTCTTTTAATAATATATAATTAAGTTTTAATTAAAAATTATTATAATAATAAAATAATTATATTATATAATAATAGTTATATAACTAACTTTAAAGTAATATATAAATATTTATAAGTATAGGTACTTATATCTTCTAAATAGTATATTATACTAACTAGGATTTATGTATAAACGGTTGCCTACAAGGGATTGAAAAAGGACCCTTGTGGTCCTGCTCTGGAGCCTGTAACATACTAGTACGTGGTATCTATCCCTGGCGCTACTGCGAACAGCCCACCACTACTGTGGAACAAAATAAGCACGCCCCGCCTTGTTAGGTCTTACTTCCATCGTCTCTTGGCCAAATACGACGACAGAAAGGCTACCGGCGATGAACCTGTTTGCGCGAGAAAACATGCATGTCAGACGGGTAGATGTCAAGAACCCTCATCTCCTGATTTCTAGGTGGTCGAGATTATCGCGCCTGAGACGCCAGAGTATTACGCCGTACCACTTTGAAATGTCCCCCGGTCTGTCCTACCGGGCTCTTTCTTCCGGGCCTTTTTCTTTTGGGGCAGTGTCCTCATTGCCCGCAGCCCCCCCCCCTAGTCGGATTTGATACCCCTTTTTTCACGGTGGCCTTCGCGACCAGAGACCACGCCGGGTGTTTGAGCATTTAAAACTGTGTGAGAGATTGCCTCCGGCTTTATAAGAGTACATACAGATTAAGACCAAAATTGGTTGCCGCTGTGCGAATCGAGTGACGTCCTAAGCTTCTTTTCCCCCTCCTGCGATTCTCCGCGGCACCATGTCTTCCGCCACGACTGCATCAGAAAAGCCTCTCTCCTTCATGGAGAAGCTTAACCCGCTTATCTCCGTCTACCGGCCGTCAGAAGTTTCGACTTCCAACACAAACACAACTCGTCAGCTACGACTCATCATCATCGCTAGTTGGACTGGTGCCAAAGATGCCCACATCGCGAAATATGTGGTCAAATATCAGTCCATGTATCCCGCGGCTCAGATCCTCTTACTTAAGAGTACCATGAGTTGCATGTTTCAACCATCTCAGATTAGCCCTGCCATGAAAGATGCTACCCCTATTATCCGTGCCGCTATGCAGCCAGTGGTATCATCATCATCGTCTTCGCCACCTCTCCTCATCCACATGTTGTCCAACGGTGGCTCCTCGAGTCTAGCAAACCTATACGAGCAGTATTCTGCCACAGCAGGACCAAATGGGAACGACAAGCGCCTCCCCCCACACGTTACCATCTATGATTCGTGCCCCGGCCTCTTCCGCCTTCCACGTGTTGTTGCCTTCACCAGCGTCGGCCTTTCCTCTCTCCAGCAACTCATCGCCGCGCCGTTCATGTACGCCTTGGCCGCTGTGTGGAGTGTGGCAATCACCCTATCCATTTTCCCCAACTCACTAGGCGACTGGTACAAGTCACACAACAACGACGCGGCCAACGCGGCTGAGGTACGACGGGTTTACATATATAGTCGCACTGACGCGTTGATTGATCTTCAAGACGTCGAGGCGCACGCTGCTGAGGCCGAGACCAAGGGGTTCTCCGTCGCATTGGAGAAGTACGAGGGTTCCGCGCACGTCGCGCACCTGCGGAAGGATGAAAGCCGTTACTGGGAGATCGTCAGGAGGACGGTCGAAGGATAAGATCTGGCGCTGAAGTGTTGCTTGGAAGGTTGTCCAAAGATGAGACAGTTATGGGAGATGGGTGGTCACAACATATGCCAGTTTGTCGTACAGGTCCCAGTGAGCTGTGTCAGAGAAAGGTATGCACTAGGCTGTGCTTCAATCGTTCTTGTTTCGACTGGTGTCTCGACCACAATATCCCTCACTGTGGGAAAGGGATGGTGAGGTATCAGTAACGGCGACCCCCATTGGAAAGAATGCTTAGGGGTAACTGGTTGAACAGACAGAGGTGGAAAAGAACCGAGTTTGCGGGCATGAAGATGCAAAGACCTTCCATGGAGATTGTGAGATCGTTGCTGCCTCTTCTTGTAGTCGCAACATCGAGGGTCTGTTGTCGGAGTTCGACAGTGAAAGGCGAATGTCACGGGCGACGAGACACGATACGCCATGAACTCGTCGCCGAGCTCGACCCAACGCTGGCTTATAACGTGGGCGGCCCAGATCTCGACCACCCCCCGATTCCGACCACCCACTTTTTGGTGCAAACACACTATTAAGACACCCACTTTTCAGCCCCCTCTATTAAATCTAAATAAAATACTATAACCCTAACCCTAGACTCTAGAAATACTATTTTATTTATATTATTATATAAAAATACTATATTAATTCTTTTAAGGTTAAAATATTTTATAAAGAATTTTTAAAGTTTAAACTTTAAAAATATTAAGAATTACTAGTATAATAATAGGTATTTATAATAAAGTTAATATTAACTTTTATTAGTTTTATATTAGTAATATAATTTATATAAAATTTTATTTTATATTAGAAATAATAAATAATATTATTTTAAAACCTTTTACTTATAATAATTTTTTAATAGAGATATAAATATATTTATATTCTTTCTAAGAAACTTTTATATAAAAAAGTAAAGAACTTAAAATTTAAAAATATTACTAATATATATTAAGTAAAATTTTATAAAGTTTAATAATAATAGTAATAATAAAAGTTTTTTAAAAGAAAGTAAACTTATAACTAATTTATTTAATTAAATATAATTAAAATAAGCTAATAGTTAAAATGTTAATACTAGTATATAAGACTCTATATATTTCTTAATATTTTAAATACTTTAACTTTAAAACTTTTTTTAAAAATACTATAGTATATAAAGTAATTATTTAAGATTTTTACATTATATTAGAATTAAAACCCTATCTTGATTATTAAGGGTTAGGGTTATTGGATTTTATTTGAATTTAATAGGGGGGGTAGAAAAGTGGGAGTTTGTGTGGAAAAGGTGGTCGAAATCGGGGGGTGGTCGGAATCTGGGCCGCCCACGTTATTCCAGAGTTGATATTTAGAAAAAGAAGAAGTTTCGGTCAATGAGAACAAATTCAAGAACACCCCCAGCTATACTTCAGTCTTTTGCTTTTCATGCAGTAATAACTAGCTGCCTAGCTGCCCAGTTACGTGGGGATCCTCAAATAAGATTTCGACCCGCGTCCATCATTATTTATCCCTGGGCATCTCATCCCTTGATCGAGACAGTCAACATTCCTGCGTTAGCTCTATCCACTGCCGGCGGGTGATGCTTTGTAGCGTGCCTCCACTACTTATCACACGTCTCATAATGGAGCGAGGTTTAAGAGCATGAATCGACGGACTCTCAAACCAGGAGAAGGAATACGAAATACCACCTGCGTCAATAAAGTGACGAGGAATATGAGGGCAAGCACAGGGAGAGTTCAATCCAAAGGTTTCTCTTCTTTCGCCGCAGCGAGGTGAGATATTAAATGTCCAGACCAAAGCGCACAGTATAGCTAGCTTGCAACGCCGTTGCCAAATACGCTGCTATCCACAAAAGCTACAAATAAAAGACATCCGTGCATGCCCCGATGTCAATATACCACCACTAAGAATGATTTATCCCATGTCCGGCTCAGGGTGCGACCGCGAGTGCAGCCCCTCGATCCGCCCGCTGAGCTCCTCAAACTGGCGCCGCCACTTCTTGACCTCGTCGGGCTTGGTGGTCACGCCGGGGACGCTGGCGCCGTCGTTGACGCAGGCGAGCATGGTTCCGTGCAGCGCGGCGACGATGCCGCCACCCGGCGCATCAGTGTCCAGCAGCTGTGCCGAGTCTGGCGCCAGGACCTGTGCGACGTAGGGGTTCTTGAAGGCCTTCTTGAACACCTCGAGCGAGGGGACCAGGATCATGATGATGCCGTCGAACTCGACCGGCTCGGACGAGGCGGGGGCGTTGGGCGGGGCGAGCTCGGGGCTCCATGATGGGATCACCTTGCCCGAGGCGCGGACCTGGGGGAGACGACGGTGAGTGGGTGTTTACCTCGGCTACAGCAGTTGGGTGGTCAGTACTCACCTGTTGGTACCGTCTGATGCCGGAACCCTCTGCGAATGGGATGAACTTGGGGGCGTGGACGGTCTGCCACTGGTCCCAGAACTCTTCTCTCGTGAGCTTTGGGTTGCGCTTCACGTATTGTAGCACTTGGATGAATCCCGTGTCTGGGGCCATGGCTATTGTATGCAAACGGCACGGGCTTTCCTTGGGACACCAGATGTTCTATTGGGTTGTTCTTGTAAATGGGAGAATGTGTCCAGCAGTATGCCCGGAAGCGAAAATCGAACTCTACGGGATAGCGGGAGGGGCTTTATGTGGTTATATGCCGACGGTCGGAAGGAGGGGTTTTTGGACATGGTGTGGAGAAAGGAGCTATGGAAGCTCTACCTATTTCTACTAACTCAATTGCATCATGCGACCCGGTGGCCCGACAGATCACCAAAGACGGGGGAAGCTTGGGGAGCTGAATCGCTACACGTGCTGCGTCAGAACGGGGATAGCCTTGCTAGTCTACCAGATATAGCACGGCACGGACCGTTGAGCTCTCTCAAACATGCTCCTCCTGCTGCTGCAGCAGTGCGGGGTGCAGATGCAGGGCAGGGCAGAGTTTCTCCGCTTCTTGTACGGAGTGGTCTTATCATTACTTCGAACAAATGTACGTGTACATAGCTCTGAGAAGCTCCGCTTGCAGCCGGCATATAACACCGGTTTGTTTCTAATCATGTCTCACTCTACGGGGGCGGAGGCGTGGGGTATCTCTTGGCGTTTCGTGTCGAGAATCAAGGTGGACATTGGCCTTTGAGCCTTGGAGAGAACCCAACAGGGTGAGTATGTCTGAGCGGTGAGTCGCGCTGAGGCATTTGTGGGAGATCAACAAACGCGCACTATGCTGTGACTTGGCTCCTTGGCATCACTAGATGTCTCAAATAGCCAAAGCTGCCATCGGAATCTCACCGCGAACTCGATAGACTCATTTCTTTGTTGCCAACAAAAGCACAACAAGCCATGGAATCTGGTACTTTGCCTCATTCACTCATATGCCAACTGAAGCTCCTCATACCATGCCCCAACCTCAAGGTCTTTCTCCCGAGGTCATTCTCATGTACGCCTGTAAATTGACCTCGATGGACCCACTGTCTAAAGAATTAGTCCAGATAGACCGAAACAACTAAGAAATGGAAGGTTGTAGTACAGTCACCCCCCTTTTAACTTTCAGTTTAAAAAGGTTTATGATCTAATCCACCAGAACTATAAGTGTTTTAGTCTCTACCTAGATAAATATTTAGGGTTCACAACTACAGTCTTAGTCTTAATTCGGCTTATTGACTAAACATAATCTGACTACCTAGTTTTTTCAACTTCGCTATCACGAATGTCGGGCGCCCCGTGGAACCACACAGTGAGGATACCGCGGGGCTTGAGGATCCTGCTCAACGCGCGGAAATCGGCCTCCGGGTCCATGAGCGCTTCGCCAGCAAATACGGCCGCGGCCAAGGAATTCGGGACGTTCTCAGGCGACCTTCTCAACTCAGGATAGTAAGAGCAGCATTTGGCTGTCGATGCTGCGTTGCGGCGCTTTGCATAGGTCCTGGTGGGTTGCTTGGAGGTCTGAGGGATGTCCTCCTAAAAGCGCGATGCGGGGACATGGGCGACCTGGTGCCTATTTAATGGGCCACATTGTAGGAGGATGACTGGCCATCACGGTAAGCGAAAGCCAGATCGTAGAGGTTCCAGGTTGACAGTCTTATTTGCGCAGGGCGGCCAGATACTGGTCTCGGCATTCCTCATCAAACTCAGTATCATTCCAAAGGTTGGCCGTGTCCTTGTTTCCAGCAGTCATAATGGCCGAAGCCCTGGAGATACCTACCTAGGTACAACTAGAAAGCACCTATCGCATTATAACTACTGTTATCGACAACGTATTCTTTCCAAGCGCTGGGTCTTGAGTGCTTACCACCGTATGAAGGCGCAATGTATGTCCTCGGACGTATACGGAATGGAAGCGAAACCACACAACTAGATAGATAGTATGAAATTTGATCAGCTAGCTGCGCCCAATGCTACTGGAAATTAGCGCATTCGTATTCGAAGTCCTCAACTCACGACTTGGAGCCGCTGGTTTCCAGGGCATTTTAGATGGTTTCGCTTCTATTCCGTATACGGCTAAGGACAGACATGGCGCCTTCATACGGTGGTAAACGCTCAAGACCCAGCATTCAAAAAGAAATGCAGGGCCAATAACAATGCAGAGAGAATACAGTAAGTGGGCATGTGGCCTTAGTCTGGTGTCGCACAGATGATGCTGGGAGGCATCGCTCCCGACGGCGCCGCTGACTAGAAGCGTCGACATAGTAAGTTGCCCAAGGGCTCATCTGCCATGGCAGTAGAGTCAAAACCCGCCGAAAGGACGGTCAGGATCAAACATAGTCGGAGGGATAAGAATCGAGGCTAGCGTGAAGTACATATGTATTAATGGCAGGGAGAACCGGGCCACACGGAGGGCTAAGCGGTATAGCTGACGAGATGGTGAGAGAGCTAGAGATGTTCGAAGGTTTAGAAAATTTAGTAGACACGCGATAGGGCCAGTTGATAATAGTGTATTTAGGCACATAGACCGTCAAGGGACTAAACGCTCATGATTGCGTAATGTATCGGTTGTTAATATTTATTATCCTGAAAATCCCCGGAACCAAGGGAACAACTTAGAACTCTTTCCCTAACTCCATTCCCAACTCTATTTCCAAGTCGCCACCAAAGCTCGCCAACAAAGAGAATATTTCACGACGCAGAGGAAAGAAGAACGGCATAGGAAAGAACAAGAAGCCGATTAATACTTGAGCAAGCAAATCGACCTTGTCGCCTATGATGTATTCCTACAATCTACAGGAGTCAAGCCCATTCTTCTCAAAGCTACCTGCGGAGCTTCGCTTGGAGATTTACGAGTTTATTTTCTGTTCCACCTGCTTATCTTTCGTCAAGCAAACAAGGGACAAAGCGAAAGACGGCAGCGCCCGCCTACTCCCAGACCCCAATGGCTTGAGCGCCCTCCGCGTCTGCCGTCGATTCAATGAGGAGATCGGAGACCGTTGGCTGGGCCAGGTCCTATTGAGCTTCCATGACCCGCTGACAGTGCTGAAGAAGCTCAGTGCCCTGGACCAGCAGACCCTCGGGAAGCTGCGCAACTTGCGCTTTTGGTGCTCAACCCCAATGGTGGAGAAAAAGCCAGGCGCAGGGATGCGATTCCGGTTGTCAAACTTCCTTGGGATGCTGAGCGGACTGAACCTTGATAGGCTTATCATTTCCGGCCCACACCGGAGAGAGTACCAATACCTCGAACTGGATGCCCTAATCAGGGGCAGTAATGGGTGGAAGGAACTCTACTACGTGTCTGCGAGCTCCGAAATGCTCGGCTTTGAGAAAACCGCGGTTGTCTCCCTCCTTTACTCCCGCCGCACCGTCCAGCGCGCACCGCAGCCATCGACATGGACTGAAGCAATTGCAGCCCGCGATGGACCCACGGCGTCTGTCACCATTTATCGGTGCACGGATGAGGTTTTGAAAGGTTCCATGATATACAACTCGCTCAATCGCCAGGTCTTCACTGATCAGGTTGCGAAGCCTGGGAGAGAGTCCGAATATGGGGTTGAGCGAGACACCGCTCTGATGGCACCCGGTGAAAGGAATAAAGAGATTTTGGTGGTAGTTAAGAGAGGCAAGAACGTTGACTCCACCGAGAAGGGCAACTTGCGAATTCTGAAAAGATACATTATAAATTATCACACTAGAGTAATGCCCGAGGAGGTAATGCACGGCAGCGAACCGGGCCCCTGCCTAGGTCCGACGACTGCGACCTGCTCAAGTACCTAGGTATGCCAAGGTGCTCATAGAACCATATGACGATGACTACTTGATGGGATCCGAGAACTAATACGACTGTCACATCGACTCTGACCCCAGTATTGAAGATGAACAAGACCCATATCGCGTTGCCCGTAATGAGGCGGCTGCGGATTGAACCGTTTGCAGCATGACTTGCAACCTCTACAACTAGAAGACAGACCTCTCAACAGCGACGAGGGAGCGGGAACCAAAGTTCATGAGGATGACTGCTCCATCAAGGTGGACACCTACCGGCATGTCGATGAATACGAGTGGGCTGATTGCTCTCCTTTGTGGCATATCCATTTCGATCGGGATATGGAACTTCTACTTCCTAAACTCATCTGCTGGTACCAGGAGTATTAAGATGGCGATGAGGCTCAGGCTCTACAGCATGAGAACTTAAAGTTAAAACTAAATAGTATAGATTTGATAAGTAAGTCTGCTTAAATATAACTAAAAGGAAGAAAGATTACCCTTTAGTACTTAGTGTAGTGAGACGGATCTATAGACTACTACACTATAAACACCCCGGCCAAAAGACTATAATTCTAAGTTACCTAAACTTAGAATCTAGTAGTTATTAACTTATATCGTTACAACCCCCCTTTAAGGCCTTCTAGAGCTTTAGATGAATAGGGGGCTAATTATACTTATTTCCGTTCAATATATAGCTAATAGGAGGCCTAAAATCTAACAATATAACACTAATTTTACAAGGCTATAAATACTTACTTCTTAACTATTTATTAAATAGAGGCTTCTTACCCTAAGTATTATAGGGACTTTTCTTAGATTAATTAGGAACTAACCGTAAAGATTTTCAAATATAGGGGCTCAAACCTACACCCTTTAACTTAGAATTAAGATAGATCTATAAACTACTACACTATAAATACCCTAATTAAAAGACTATAATTCTAAGTTACCTAAACTTAGAATCTAATAGTTATTAACTCATACTATTATATATAAGAGGTAATAATATAGAGTTCAATAAATAAAGAAGCTTATAAGAACTATTATAAGGTATCACTATAATGTAAACACTATTAGTTTATATTAAATATTATTCCTATGAATGAGGGTTCTGGCACCCACTAATACTTAGGTTAGGTGAAGGCATAGAGTCGAAATGGCACTAATAAGATGCCTCGTGTGTTCGTTCCGCATGCAACGGAAGGCGCGACTGCTAGCCACACGCCTTCTCGTCCGGCCAAAAGACCATAATAACCAATCTGCCTATTGGTTATTCCTAGCAGTATATAAGCACCGTACCGTCACTCCGCACATATTCCACCACACTCTAGCCATGAGTTTTGACACGAAGCCCAGCGATGCCTCGTCAATCAGGCTCAAACCCACCACCCCATATAATACCCAAGTTACCTACTTAAGTACTTGAGTACCTAGGTAGGTACACCCATTCTTGCCGGCCTGCACTACTGCAGGTCAACTGTTCTTCCCAGAACGTGCCCGCTACCATGGCACGCCTCCTGCGCAATCTAAAATCTTACCTCTAGCATCATGTTTCCACACACGGACCAACAGGGACTCCCTGTTAATCCTCCTGACGGGGAACTGGAAGCCTTTGAGCAGCTGCTCCGACTTTCCGACTCGCCTTCAGCATTTCCAAGAGACGCGATTATCGTGTCCATTGATCTCCAGGGCTAGAAGCACCCGGTGGCGCGAAGGGTACTCTTCGAGTGAATAGAAAACAGGTCAAAGGCGTGAGAGAGGTTGGATTTGCGGTGCTCGATACTTGGCATATCTTCACTTCGGCCCACGACTCTCAACCAACATTGACTCCGACCGACACCGGAAACGAGAAAAGCACCAAGTTCGCGCCTCGGCAGCATCCCTTGATTTCAACGCAGCAGTTTTCCACGTCTCACGCCTCTGAAGACTTCGAAGACTGCGACGTCACCGACTTTCGAGAGTGTATCTTTGCCAAAACCCGCCGCGTTTCAAGAGAGGACTTGGTGGATACCATCACCCGCTGCCTCCGACTCCAAGAAGGAGACCCCGATCATCTCTCCGGAAGCAACAGCGTCGGTGGACCGGCGTTTGGTCGACGCCCCGTCGTGATCGTGGGACAGTCCCCGCAGCATGACCTCGAAATCATCCGGCGGCTGGGCGTTGAGATGAGTTCCACAGCGCCAGTGGCCGCCGTTCTTGACACGCACCGACTCGGCAAATTCATCCTCGGCCCAGGCTCGCCGGCAACAAAACACCACCTGCCCATACAGAAGTTTGGTCTTAAAGACATCCTGACGGAGCTCGGAGTGGCTCATAGCTGGCAGCACCTTCACAATGCGGGGAACGATGCCACGTACACACTCTACGCTTTGCTCAAGTTGGGTATGCGATGGGCCGAGTCTACTGACGAGGCAAGGGAGGGGCAGGTGTCAAGATGTCTGCAGCAGCTGCGTGAGTTCACGGAAGCCGAGATGAATGCGCCGAGGTGGACGCCGGTTAGGAGGGCGTTGGGTGCACATCAGATCGAAAGCATCTCGGGCGACGGAGTACGAGCTGCAGGGGAATAGGTACCTGCGTTCGCTTCTGTTCCGTGTACGCTCGAAGACATTCACGGCGCCTTAGAGCTCAAAGACCCAGCGTTTAAAACATACCCTAGGTCGATAACAGTGGTAAGGGCAGTACTTCAAGTTGATCAAGAAACCTTGGAAGCTAGCAGATTCAGCAAGACTTTGGAAATCACAAGGTGTCTCAAGGCAACTTATTAAATGATGAATAGGATACGAAAAGGCCACAGGCAGTGTGACGGTACTTCAAGCCCGAAAATTGCGGCCTGATCTATGGTGCCCATCTATGTAGTAGCTTAGCTATTGATCGGATAATGCAGAACTCGTTGATGATTCTAAATATTTTAAGACCGGTTTGTCATTTACTGCCCAGCGGTGATGTATTTAGCGTCTGAATCCCTCTGACGACCTCTCGCAGAGTAATTCTTGAAACGCGTGATCTATGATGGCGTGATGATTCTCACCCGGGCCCTGCCTTGGCTTCACTGTTAAGAGGTTCATGGAAAGGTGACATTAATCAGGGACTTTGTCGCTGACTCGGCTCACCTAATGCGGCTCAAACTATTTAATGAATGAGGCGCAAGGAACAAATTCTATGGCCAGAGGATGCAGTTGGCGCTTATGAGACCAACCAACAATAGATTCTCGGCAAGCCAACCCTGAGGCCCCCCGCTCAGGGGTCTACATTTAATGCGTATGTTGGTTGAATTTACCTCGTGTGATGGGCGGTGGGTGTACGTGGTTATGAATATATAAGGCCTTTCCTGCCTCGATTCTGACATTGAGCTGCGAGAAAGAAAACACCTCCCAACCAAGCCCCGCCCCATGCTTTTTCTGAACGAATTCATCACCTCACACTTCCGCGCAGACCGTAGTTTTGACAAACAGAGGATGGCGTCCGTAAGGGAGAACATGCTGCAGCTGGTGCACAAGTACCTGAGCGTCATGAACGAGCAGGGCCCCGACGGCCTCAGGACCGTCATGGCCCCCGACTTCAGGCTCAAGATCGCCCCCAAGACCCTGGGCCTCCCGCCGCCGGGCAGCCTCGACGCCTACATTGACCTCCTGAAGGGCAGCCAGAAGGCCATGGGCAGCAAGAACTCCAAGATGTTCTTGGTGGACGGGTTCGAGCCGTGAGTAACCCCCACACAAAACACTGCCTTTCCTGTCCTTGGCGCCTACCAGACTTGTACTTGGGAGCTGGCCTGTCTCGTCTGTCAGGTGTAGGACAAGTGCAGCAGCTCAGCCACGAACGAAACCCTCTCTTCAGCTCGAAGAGAAAAAAAATACTAAAACTCAAACTGTGCAGCGTCGTCGACGAAGCAGGCCACCGCGTGGTACTGCACCTGCAGTCAACCGCGGACTCGAACTTCGGACCAGTCGAGAACGAGTTCATGGTCATCCTCAAGACGACCGAAGACGGCACCAAGATCAAGGAGCAGCACGAGTTCATGGACAGCGCCGCGTTCGCCGCGCTCATGGGCAAGATGCAGGGTCAGCAGGCGTAGGTAGGGCCGATTGGCGCAGGCGGCAGGGCAGGGCACGCGGCAGGGTCCGAAAGGGTGTCCGCAGTGTAGTGTAATATTACGTTGCATGCAAGTCGATGATCGGGCCCCAACCCTATGCATGGGACTCGCAGGATCTCTTGGCCCTTTGTGGATGGGTGGGTGTGTCGTAAGGCTCCTTCACCTCTCCTTGGCCCCTCTGTCGACCGAGCCCCCAGGCAAACTACTGCAGCTCCTCCGCATTGCCCGGCGAACCGGGTGAAGGTGAGTTAATCGTATTACGGGGCGGGATGAACAGCGGATAGGGTGGGTAATGCGTACCTACTCTCCTCACAGCCCGCCGCGTGACATCTGGAGAGATTGTGGCACATGGCGACCCCGCGGCATAGCAGGTAATCCTGCATAAAACCGCTGGCCGTTTGATAGAATGCAGCAATGATCGATTGTCAGTCCCATATCAATGACAATAAGAGATCCTTTTCAGCGAGACCAGAATCACCTGTAGTTACAGACAAACACAAAACCACTGGCATAGAGGCGGTGATGAAAGAACGTAATCAAGATATCTTTCTCCCAGTCATGCGATTGGGGGGCATGTCACACAACATGCCAGGCAGCACGGCATGTCGGAAGTGCATTTTGGCGAGCCCTGCATCCGCCAGTCTGGCTGGCCCTTCCGCATGAGCCTGAACGCAATGGGCCCTGACATTGTAGATTTTCATCCTCGGGCGCAAGGGCATTTCCTCGGTCCGCCCTCTGAAAGGTTCGCATCCGGATTCCTGTGTTCGCTTCTCCTTGCAAAGGGCTACGATGACGTTAGGCTGGCAATGCCCTTCCGTGTCCCGGACTGGATTTAAATGAGAAGTTTTACCACGGTCTCGTTGAACTCCTTGGGCCCTTCTTGACTTGAGCATGATCCAGGCATACATCTGCATCATGTTCTCAAGCTTCAACAACCAGGTCATACGCACCGCTACAATGACGGCCCCAGGTGCGCTCCCGGGCGGGACGCACACTGACCACCGGGTCGAGCTCGAAGCGGTATATTGGGGCCTCTCGGGGCTCTCCACGATATTCATCGCGCTGCGGGTATGGCATCGAGTCTCAAGGCGCATGCTGGGGGTCGACGACTGGCTGATGGTGGCATGCTGGGTCCGTACAACGCCTCCCATCTCTCACATCAGTATCCGCCACTGCGCTCAAATCATTGATGCTGACTCCCCACGCAGTCAAGTTTCATAGCCAGCGGCGTCCTGCTCACAGTGATCGCCGAGACAGGAGGGACAAGGCACAAGTCCACCCTCACAGCCCCAGAGCTACAACTCCAGGCGAAGCTCCAGACCGCCACCCTCACGGTCTGGACCACAACCGCCCTCCTCGGCAAGATGGCCATCGGGTTCGCCATCCTGCGCCTGCTGAGGGGGACGACCAAGTGGCACACCTGGCCGGTGCACATCGTGATCTACCTGACGGTCCTCACCAGCGCCCTCGAGATCCTCCTCACCCTCTTCCGGTGCGGGAACCCGCGGAACCTGTGGGACCTACACGACGGCGGGCAGCCGGCGCCGCAGCACGCGTGCCTGAAAGAGGGCGCGGTGTCCGGCTTCCGCCACTTCGCGGCCGCGTGGCACGTCTTCGTGTGCTTCTTCCTGGCGTGCTTCCCCATGTGGATCATCTGGGCGCTCAGGATAACGTCGCCGCGGCGCAAGCACACCATCATGACACTGCTCGGGCTGCCGGCCATCACGGGCCTCGCGGCGCTGGCCAAGGTGGCCGTCGCGCGGGCGACAGGTCTCGGCCAGGGGGCTGCACCGGAGAGGGACTCGACGTGGGATATCTACGCCCCCGCGGCGTGCACCGCCGCCGAGGCGATGCTGCTCATCGTGTGCGGGTCCGTCCCCGTCATGGTCCCCGTGTGGGACAACCTCGTCCGGTCGTGCCGGCAGGGCTACGGCTCTGCGAGCGGGATGGTGTCGGGCGGGGGGGCAGGGGCCGCCACTCGAAGGGGGGCGAGCTGCCGCAGGCGAGGCAGGGCGTCGAGGACGCTGGTCGTCGTGAGGGTTCTGATCTCGAGGAATCACGACTGGTTGGGCGGTGCTGCGAGGGTATTGCCGAGTTGCCGTCGGTCGTGCATGCGCGAGAGTCCCTTAGATGCTCGCTGGCGTCGGAACGGGGCGTGGGAGGTGGTTTGCCGACTCGGTGGTACCGCGGTGAGAAGCGTTGGGGGGGAGTGGAGGTCGAAGGGTTTTCCGAGGGTCATTGCAGTGACGCCGAGTCTGTCGTGTTATATACCTAGGTAAATAAGGCTAGAACTGAGTTCAAATGGTGACCTAGTCATATATAAACTGAAGTATTAGAAACTACCTCACTCCGTCTTTCGCACTTGTATATCTCAGGATCCTTGTCGTGCGCCGGTCATCACCTAAACTGAACAAGTGCATCCTCTTGAGATGCTTCGGAACCATAGATGGGACCAGAAGGTCGAACCGGGGACGGATCTTGATAGGCAGAGCCGGTGGACCGTACTGCACGTTCTGCACTGTCTGGTGTGGTGAAATTACTCCAAGACTGAGACGAGAAGATTGCATATTCGACCGCTATCCCAAGTTGATAGTATACACTGCCCAGATGTGATATACAAGGGGGGTACCGGCGAGTCTAGTGTAGGTAGGATACCGGAATCTAAACCCCCGCTGCGTCCTGGAAATGCAACAACATATTACACAGCCCATTCCATCTCGGAGCGAGCAGGAACGGCGCATAGACATCATCTGGCCTATCCTCATGCCTTCTGGTTGGCCCCCGTCGCATCAAAGGCGCTCTCCGGCACACCGCGCTCCTCGCTGATGGGCCCGACGGCAACATCCTTGTCCTGGGGCTTGTCCTTGGGCTTCTCGTCCGCAGATGGCTCCGACTTGGCCGGGGCGGCGAACTTGTCGTCGTCAGAGGCCGATGGGGTAGCGGCCACCTTGGGCTCGGTCTCGGTCTCGGGAGCTGCTGGGGCTGGGGCTGGCGCATCCTCGGCAGCCGCGGCGGGGGCAGGTGTGTCGAGGGCGAGCTGGTCGGCCTCGTGCTCGGCGGCCTCCTCGTCGGCGATCTCGGCGCCGTAGATGTCGGGGTACTTGCGGAAGCAGTCCTGCATGCCCCTGTCGTGGCGGTGGTTCCACGGTCAGCAATCATGTACACCCATTGGGGAACCAAAGTATATCTCTACACAGTGTTTGTCACCAGACGTACTGGAACTTCTCAACACACTCGATGCCCTTGGGCTCCTGGTCCGAGTAGACGAAGCAGCTGAAGGCGGCCTTGAACTCCTCGCCGCAGGGCCCGTGGGCCATGCCGCCCAGGCACGGGCAGTCCCAGTTGATCTCGCCCGTCTCGGGGTTGAAGGCGCCCTGCTGGCCCGCCTCCTCCTCGAGCTGCTCTGGTGTCTTCTCGGCCTCCTCGGACGGCGGCGCTGCGGCGGCGGAGGCAGGGTTGTCACCGGTGGGGGGTGGCGTCTGTTGTGATGTCGCGCTGCTCGCCGCCTCGGAGTCGCGGGCCTTGCGCTTCTGGTCTAGTTGTTTGCGCTTCTCCTCGACGATGGCGTCGACGGTCTGGAGTTCTGACTCGGCGAACTGGGGGGGCTCGTTGGACAGTTGGGCTGTAGGCTGGATGTCAGCGGGCCTTGGGGCAGTTCGGATGAGGCGGGTCGTGGTGGAGAGGGATAGGCAGAGGCAGAGGCAGAGAGAGAAGGGGACAAAAGACAGATCAAGCTCACGTACAAGGCATCTCGTCTGCGAACATGGGGCTTGTGTTGTACCAGTACAGGGCGCCCACCGCCAGGCCCCATCTTGCCGCCGTGCCCTTCCATGTGTACCTCTTGTCTGCGGGGGCTGTGCTTGCGAATCGTCGGCCGGCGGAGGTGATGCAGGAGGAGGAGGAGGGCTGTCGCAACGCACGAGGCGTCGACCGCACTGCTGCGCGGAACATTGTGGAGGTCGTGGTGGGGGGTGAAGGGTGGCCAATGGTAGTAGTTGAGGATCAAGATGGCGAGGACGAGCAGGCGATGAGGTGGTGGCTGACCAGAGCTTCCGCAACTCAAAGTTCAAGTCGACGAGTCGCCGTCACTAATTGGTAATCCGCCCAGAGGAAGCTCGACGACCCAAAAATTCTGGAAGATCGACGACACGCGCAGTTACGTACCTGACAGGGATCCTTGGTCTAACCGTCCCGCCCGGTGATTGGTCTGTTCGGCAGCCCCACATCCCTGCCAGGAGCTGCCTAGGTACCTAGGTACCTAGGTACTTCTTATTGGTCCCCTCGCAGTTCTCCCTCAGGCAGCACTTCAATTTGGACAACCTTCATGGAAGTTATATGCATCCAGTTTTTGACTTTAGCTATCTAGACTGACTAGGTATTATCGAATTTCTGCTTTTCTGTAACTAGCATCGTGGATAGACAGCCTTATACCTCGATAAAATGCCACGATGGACTCCCACACCATCTCGACGACCACTGAAAGCAGTCCCACGATACCTGCAAAATGCATCAGTCTTCCTGCCGAAGTATGGCTGCTCATCTTCTCCGTTGGCAGACTCGACAGACACGGTGACTTCTGGAGCACCTATGACCACCCCACCATGGCCAAGATCTGCCGCTGCTGCACCCTCTTCCGCGACCTGATCCGCCCCAGGCTCTACTGCAACTTCGAGTCCATCATGTTCACAGGCGTGTGGCATCGCTTCAGTGTTGAAAAGTTCGCCCGGACAGTTTGTGAGAATCCTCGCCTGGCCGGTATGGTACGGAGGGTGGACATCCGGGGGTTGTGCAGGATGGACGAGCTCTTTGGGCCGGCCCGTGTGCTGTCGGCCGGCGACCCTGACCACGACTTGGCCTTGATACTTGTGCAGAAGGCCGCCGAATTGGGAATAGGACTCCAACCCTACCTGTCGTACAGGGACGACAGTATGCGGGACTATGTGGGTTTTGATCTCACCGCACTCGTCTTGGCCCAGCTCCCAATGCTGCACACAATACGCCTGCACTGGTACTATGGTCCCCCCCCAGATACCGTTCGTGTGAACCCCAGCCTCGCTGGCATGCCAAAGCCTACCTCTGGATGGCCCTGGACTTCTTCCAGTAAGTTGGCTCTCGTGAAATCCACGCATTCTCGCTTCTCGAGACTCTGCCACCATGGATCTCAAGGATAAGGCGCTAGGCAAGCTGGGCCCAACCCTGACCTCGCGCGCGCGCCGTCTCCACGACGCGAATGGCTAATGAGCTGTTGTCAATCTAGTCCGGAATATGGCACTGATGTACTGCGGCCGCCCCGAGCCAGTCTATGACCATGGTCCTGCAGGGAGACCACGGCCACACCCTCCTGGAGACGGCAGCTTTGGTTCAGCACTATCACTCCTCGACAGTGGAAGCAGCCTGACGAGGCTGTCCCTCGTCCACATCAATGGCCCACAGCCTATATTCCCGCTCAGCAACCTGCTTGAAGTCACCCTGCGAGGCTGTCGATCCTATGACTTTGGGCTCGTCAACCTGCTCAAGCGTTGCAGCCGTCTCCGCAAGTTTGTCTACGGGGCCAGCACGTGGGAAGCCCACCACCTGCGGCCCTCACCACGCGACGTCATCAAAGCCCTCGAGCCAGCCCAGGAGACCCTGGAGACCCTCGCGATAGACTTTCACGGGGGTGGTCAGGTCTGGGACCGAGCCCGGATCCAATCCCTGAAACAGTTCACTGCCCTCAAGACCTTGTACATCGACATGAATACCCTCTGGGACTCAGATGCCGCGCGCGACATGCACCATCTGCCAAATCAAGACGTTTTACTCACAACCGTGCTCCCCGATTCGGTTGAGGACCTCGCCTTGTTCTGCTTTGATGCTTGTGAGCTTCTTGAGCTCAGGATCGAGGCCCACCTCAGGAGATTGGCAATCGACAGGCGGGAGAAGGGGGCTTTTCCGTGTCTAGGGACACTACGTGGAAAGGGATTGTCACCGCACATGTACCGTTGGCAGGATGAGGATCATAACCGGGTCGCCGTTTTCGACGAAGCGATAGATCTGCTGAGGGATGACGGTGTGGATGTCATCCTTAACGACCCAGGCTGCTGGGGCCCAGAGTTTTCTGATATCATGACATTTCGCTGAGAGAGCAAAACAAACAGACCATCTTCAGCGGTTGAAATACTAGCATCAACAGCGACAGCGACTTGTCTGCGAAAGTTTTGGACACTCCACTCCAAGAGGATTTCAAGTCAAATGCTACTTGGATGAGAACAACTTATTGAAGTACCTGTAATTACACAACGATGAAAGACTGAGCAATTAGCAAATATTACTTAGAACTATTTCGACTAAAATCTGAGGATTCGGAGAAAGCCAGGTGCCGCTTCATTATGGCGGGGTTGTGATTTTCTACATGCCGTGAATCCATCTCTAGAGATATATATATTTATTAAAACTATGCTTAGGTGATAACTACTTTAAAACGGTTTTTTAATAACGAGCCGGATTATAGATACGTTAGGTTAATATTTATTATTAAAGTAAGAAATTATATATAAAAATATAAAAATACTATATTATAGATTTAACTAATAATTTTATAGTTAAATAAAATATAATTATACTTAAATTTTAATATAATTATAAAGATATTATATTATATTAAAAGATTATTTAAATTATTATTAAAATTTAAAATTATAATAACTTTTTTTAATATAAAGTTAAAAAAATATATTTATAATCTTTTAATTAATTTATATATAATTATTTTATTATGTTATAACTTAATTTAATTTTTAAGTTTATATAATACTTTTTTATTAATAAAGTTAAGAGTTTAATTTAAGCTAATATTTATATACTTAGTAAGTTAATCTACATATTTAATATTTTCTTTCTACACACTTAGTACCTATTTTTATATATAGAGCCTATAAAAAACTATATACCTAATTAAATTTCTTTAAACTTTTAATATTTAAAATATAAGCCTTTTTAGACCCCTTTTAACACCCCTTTTAGCACTCTTTTACCTTTACCTTCTAGTACTCCTTCTAGCACCCCTTTTAAACCTTCTAGTTTATATATATTTAAGTACTAACTAAATATTTAAATACTAATTAAATATTAAAAGGCTAGAAGTTTAAAAGGTTAGAAGGTTAAAAGGAGTATTAAAAGGTTAAAAAGAGTATAATCTTTATTTTTACCTTCTTACTTTCTAACTTTTTAATATTTAGTTAATATTTAAATACTTAATGAATATCTAAATATATATAGGTTAGAAGGTTTAAAAGGGATGTTAAAAAGGGTGTTAAAAAGAGTGTTAAAAGGGGTTTAAAAAAGGTTTAAAAAAGGTTTATATTGAAAATATTAAAAATTAAAGAAAACGTTTATATTATTAAAGTTATTTATTATTAACTTAAAAAGTATTTATAAAAAATATAAAGGAGTTATTAAAAGAAGTAAATATTAAGTATATAAAAAGAAATTATTAAATATATGAATTAATTTATTAAATATATAAATATTAATTTATTTAAAAGTTTAATTCTTTAACTTTATATTTAAAGCTTTTATAAATTTTATTTTACTTTAAATTAAATTTTAAATCTCTTAATTATTTTAAAATATATTAACTATTTTAAATAATAATAACTACTTTTAAAGTAAAGATTTACTTTTAAATAATAGAAATTTATATATTTAAAATTAAAAGAAAAATACTCTCTCTACTATTTAATTAATTAAAAAATGGAATCTTAAAGTCCTTATAAGTTTAATAAATAAATCCTTTTTATATTTTAAAACTATAAATAAAGTAGGTTAATCCTTTAGAAACTTAGGTTATACTTACTAACCTTACTTATAACTCTTTATTATACTTTATACTTTAAAGTTTACTCTTTTCACTCTAACTAACCCTTATATAAAAAAATTATAAACTTAAAGTAATATTATATATAAAAATAAAGTATAATTAGTTTATTTAATTATATTTTAATTTAATAGTATAATAAGTTAAATAATTATTTTTAAATAGTTTTACTTATAAAGTTAAATATTAATTAAGCTTATTTAATAAATATTTATTTAAATAAAGTTAAAACTTTAATTAAAAATAATAACTTTATCTTTATTTGTTTTAATTAACTTATATTTATATTTAAACTATATAATTATTTTATATTTAGTATTTAATAGTATTAAAATTAAGTACCTTATAGTTTTTAATAATTTTAACTTTTAATATATTTATTTAAATTAATATAACTTAATATATTAATATAAAATTTTTTTAATAATGAATAATATTATAAATAATTATAAAGTTATTATAAAAACTTTATATAATAAATTTAATTAAAATAGTTTTAAGAAATATTATATTATATTTTTTTAAACTTTTAACTATTTACCTTTAATTTAATAATAGAATTAAAAAATATAAATAGATAATATACTTATAATAAATTAAAAATTTTAAGATTTATTTATTATTAAAATTTATTATAATTTTAAAATAATTTTAATAATATTATTATAAATTAAATATTTTTTAAAAATATTAAAAGAATATATTTAAAAACTTAAACTTTTCTATATTATTAGTTTTATAGAATATAGACTATTAAAGTCTTTTTTATTCTCTTTTTCCATTAAAATAGATATATTTAGTTAAGTATAATATTTATATTATTAAGCTATGTGGGGGTTTTGGCTGTAGGTTTGTGTGTGTGGGTGCCTGGGGGCCCCAACAGGCTGCCTGCTAAGTCATCTATCTAGTGGTGGCCCAGTCGCCCACCCACTTAAGGATCTTAGCCTTCCTTTTGCAATCCCCTCAAACTTCCCCCTTACATAGAAGGTAGTGCCAACTTAACTGCAATCGACGTATTGAGGATAGTTGTCTTGTCCCTATTTCCCTTCTCGTGACATTGGCACTCACTGCGCCAACACTTGGTGAAGAACGGAGACCCACTGGTAATCTTAGCAGTATAAACAGTCACCAGAAACACCAACACTCAGAGCGACTCACTCCGTTTTCCTCTTCCTTCCTTTCTATCCAGGCCACCCTCTTGAAAAGTTCGGAGCCAACTGCCCCCTTCATCTCAAGTGTCAACTCTCCTGATCCGCAAAACTAATCCAATTAACATCTTGCTGTCTGCTCTCGTCAATTCATTCAAGATGTCCACCGAGGCTGACATCGCTGCCTATGTGGCCGAACTCAATGCGTCCGCAGCCTATACCCGTAGTCGCTGGAACGAGGGCGAGTCTCGTTTCTGGTTTTGGTCTCCCCCAAAAGACTTGGACAAACCCCGACTTCCGTATATTCCTGGCTTTGCTGTGCAGATCCGCCGTCATCTGCCACCGCCGCCTTTTGGCGGCCGTGACTACGGCATGGGAACGAGAGAAGTTCTGTCTCAAAGCTACCTCCTTGGAGCGACGCAGAGTGAGATGGTCATCGACCATCCCAGCGCTGACACTCCTCCGCCAGCCCAGTCCGAGACAGCTCATCTTACCGTCGTGGCACCCATTGCCATCGGCGGCGTTCGAGGAGCGCAGCTCGTTGCCTGCGAGATATCCCCTTGGAGTCATGGCGACAAGCCGCTGTATGCCGTTGCCAAGATATTCGATCCAATGTATTACAACTGTGACTATTACAACAGCCGCGAGCCTCACGATACGGTGTGGCAAGCAGATTCAGACTACAGCCGGGAAGCCGCTGCTTACGAACACCTCCAAAAGAACTTGACAGATTCTGCCCCCAAGTATTTTGGCAGCTGGACCTTTGATCTTCCCATCACAAGCAGGGGAGTCCCCAGGTCCAGGCCCGTCCGCATGATTCTGATCGAGCGACTCGACGGGGTGACTATGCGCAGCATGCGGGTCCGAAATGATCCGGAGGAGCCCGACGACGCTTTTCATTATCCAGAGGAGTACCGGCTCGAGGTACTGGCTATCGCCATGGACCAATACGCTCGAATGGAACATTCAGGACTCGATCACATTGACTTCGCAGACCGGAATGTAATGCTTGTCACCAGTACCAAACCATCTGCACAGGTTCCGATCATATCTGGCCTACCACTACCGCGTGTAGTGCTTGTGGATTACCATGCGTCTGTTGTACACGACCTTGCTGCTAAGGACAGACGTCCACAACGCCGCACAGCTCTTCCAATCAATCCGATGCAGCGGTGGCGGGACATGCCTATGAATGAGTTCATTGGCTGGGTGCCTGCTGAGTGGCACAGCACACCAAGATTGAAGAGCCAGTGGCTCGAAAAGAGGTTTGGTGGGCCGGAGCAAAGAAAGCTCTATACGATGGACGAGGCCACAACTAAGGCTACGACGACTTCAAGGCCCCAAAGCAGGGGAAGTGGGACGGATAATGGCCAACAAGTGCCCAATGACCCTCCAATCCTCCCGAGATGTATCCCATGGAATCCTGTGTCCGAAGAAATGAAGGCACTGAAAGCCGAATTGAAGGCAAAGCGGGAGAAAGAAACACCGGGAGCGCAGAAGGCACTGCCTGTTCGGAACGGCAATCATAAGTAATCGAAGTGAGCAAGAAGTTCAAATGTTACAAGGCAATGTGTTGGTAGATCTCAGCAGGGAGATTCCATGGTTGATCTTCATCAAGTGTCCAGTCAACTTTAGCAGGTGAGCAGCAGGCTTGCGCAATATCCACAGATATATATAGTTATCTAGGCTTTAGCTATATTATATTTTTTATTTAGTTATTTATTTATTAATTATTTTCTTAACTTTTAAACTAACTATTAACTTATACTTTAAGTATAAAGTTAATAATTACTTAATATATACTTTTAAATTTATTTATATATAAAGTTATTAACTTTTTTTATAAAACTCCCTCTTTTATTATATTTCTTATATATTATATATAAGTAAATAGTTTTTTAATAATAAAGTAATATATTTAAATAGGAAAGATTTAATTTTTAAATATTTAAACTTTTAATTTTTATATAATATTTATTGAATATATAATAAATAAACTTTATTTAACTTTTAAAAGGTTTTAATTTTTATAAAATTTATATAAAAGGTTTTTTAAATAAATTCATTATTATAATATTATTATTTTATAAATAACTATATATTTAAATTAAAAATTATAATATATTTAATTTATTTTATTAAAGGAAATTAAAATAACTATTAAATATATTAATATAGAAAAGTTAGTTTATTAAGTTTTATATTATAAGATTTTTTCTTATAAAGGTTATTTTAAGAAGTTATTTTAATCTTACTATATAACTACTTTATTAACTTATTATAATAAATTAACTTTTAATGTAACCTTGTAATATATAATAAAAAAATAAATTTTAAGAGCTTTAATATTAGTAGAATAGGTAAAGAAGTGTTTTTTTAAGTATAATAAAGCCCTATATATTAAAATTAGGCTAAAAATTAACTTAAAGTTGGCTCGATTTAATTTTAATATATATTAAATGCCCACCTAATATGTAAATACTATTATTCCTAATAATATAGTAGTTAGAATCTTCTTAATTAAATTAAAGGTTATTAATTTAATTTTAGGTATTATTATATTTTTTTTTTATTTATTATTATAGTTAGCTTTAAAGTCTTTATTATAATAGTTGTTTTTTACTTTATTATTTTTTACTCTCTTATTATTAGCTTTATTAAACCCTACTTTATAGTAGGTCTTATTCTTGTTTAATTAATAGGAGATATAGAATTTATTAGTTTTTAAGGGTTTTAGCGCTACTTTAGGTTTTATTTAATCCTTTAATTAGTTAGAGGAGAGTTATAGATCTATATAGGTAGAGTTAGAGTTAAAATATTCTAAGTTTAATAAGTTTTCCTAATTGAACTATTTATTAAATAATAAAAAATAGGCCTCTTTAAATATTCTTTTACTTTAAAGGTTATTATTACTTTAATTATATAATAAAGCTTTATAAAAGAAGGTTTTATTAAAAAATAGTTAAAGAAGTAGGTTAGGTTTTAACTTAAAGTTTTTAGTAATAGAAAGGTATTAAATAGGGTAGGTTTTTATAACTTTAAAGGTATTAACTATTTAAATATTATAAAACCTTAATAAGTAAGATTTATAAATATAGAAAAAAATATATATTATAAGCTTATTATAGCTTTTAAAAAAATAATAATAGTTTTAATAGTTTACTTTCTTTTAATAGAAGGTATTTTAGTGTTTATAAAGGAAGGAAAACTAGCTATTTTAGGATATAAAGGGTGTTAACCCTTATTTAATTTTAGTAGATATATTATAGATATTTTAATATATTTAAGTTTAAAGAATAACTTACCTTTTAGGCTATAAATAAATATATTTTAAAAGACTTATTAAAAAGTAGATATTATTATTATATTATAATTATTATTTAATATAATTTTATAATATATAGTAAAAGAATAAATTTTAGAAGCTTTAATATTAGTAGAATAGGTAGGGAAGTACTCTTTTTAAGTATAGTAGAGCCCTATATACTAAAACTAGGTTAAAAATTAGTTTAAAATTAGCTTAATTTAATTTTAGTATATATTAACTTTTAAATTATTTATAAAGATATTATATTCTCTTTCTATTATTATTAATATTATATTTCTTTAAATATTAAATCTTAAGTATTTACTATTCTATAAAAATACTATATATATTTTATATATATAGGGATTAAAAACAAAACCACATATAGGTATCTATAAGGCTTAGGGTGTGAATCATCTTCAACAGACAACTTACTTTATTCATCAATCAACTTTGAAACTTTTCTACACTTTTTGAACCTCAACATTTGTACGTTAACGTAGTCCTGGCATTTGTTAGTTGGCCAACTTGGACCAAACTCTAAAGTTAAAATTCAATGAGGTTTGGTCTAAAGGCATTACTGAGACATGGATCTTTGATTGTATGTTCCTACTATATGTTGCCTTCATGAGTGTTTGGCCATGCCCAGACAGACGGCCACACCAAGCACTAAAAGATTCTATGCTGTCTTGTGATAAGACATGGAGAAGGTGGGTGCTAGATAGTTGGCGACGATGACGAGTCGAACTCCATTTTGAAGAGCAGCAAGAGATGTTACTCGTCGAATTAGCTCCAATTCCAGGGCCTTGTATTGACACGGCACCCGTGACTGGACGAAAGGTACACTCCTCCGTACTATCTACTGAAATAATCGCCTCTGGCACCCCTCATTCACAAACCACCCTTGCTTTGTCTGCCCCGCGGCGTTCTCGGCGTGCGCGGCTGGCCTCCCCTTTGACCACCTCTCGGCCTCCTCGTCAGGTTGGTATTTCCTCCCGTTTGACCGCCTCTTCC
Source organism: Diaporthe batatas (assembly GCF_019321695.1). Taxonomy (NCBI): domain Eukaryota; kingdom Fungi; phylum Ascomycota; class Sordariomycetes; order Diaporthales; family Diaporthaceae; genus Diaporthe; species Diaporthe batatas. The sequence continues at coordinate 313,789 of NW_025408565.1, forward strand.
CGTTTGACCGCCTCCTCCCGCTTGACCGCCTCTTCCCGTTTGACCACCTCTCGGCCTCCTCGCCAGGTTGCGATTTCCTTGCCCACCACGCCCAGCACGCGCACCACCGCCGCCTCGCTGACTGCCTGGTCGAGGGCGCTTCCGTTTCGGCAGCGGTGAGAGGAAATCGCCGTCGTCATCATCGTCATCATCATCGTCGTCATCATCCTGAAGGCGCCGGGAGTTGTTCGGCCAAAACTGGGTCCTCACACGCTTGCGTGGCGACAGGCGGCTGGGCGACGGCGTGGACAGATTTGTGTTGGATGGGGTAGGCGGCACGATGGCCGTGTCGCCGGCGGCCGCGGCGGGGCCGGCATAGTCTGCCGAGTCTATCCTGCGGCCCAGGTAGAAGAAGGAGTCCCCCGGCCCGCTGAGGAGCATGAAGCCGTTGCGCTCGTACGCGCGCGCTATTATCTGGAGCCGCTGCCGGGAGGTCAGGCTGTCGTTACTCTGCCCCCACGGTGGGCTGAGCTCGCCTGCCTCGAGGAAGGCGCTGAGCGGGCGGGTCACGTTGTATGCTTTGGTGCTGGGCGTCAGCTAGCTTTGACCTGCGGCGGGATACTCACTCGTGGCATTTGCGTTTTGAAGTAACCGGTTCATGTGTGGATGGGTGGATGGATATGACTTACGTTCCGGTAGTGAACCGCCTGTCATTAATCTCCAAAACAACTCAAAGCCTTGGTCGATGATTCGCTGTCCTCTGAACTGGAGCGCGACTGGTTTCAGAATAATGCACAGAAATACGATGGCGATACTGGGGGATCAAGGAGAGACCGTTCCGGGGAGCAGTTGATGTGGAGGGGAGGGGAGGGGGTGTAAATAGGCACAGAGGGCCACACGAACTTGTTGGTCGATCCATATCAACGGTATGTAGATAATATCAGTGTCTTCATTAGCTCGCGCCCAAGCTCCCCCCCAATTACCCCGGTACTGCACGTCGGGGAGCAGATTGCCGTTGTCATCCCGCTCAGCCATCTCCCAATTGCCGAAAAACTCCCCAAAAAGCCGCAGGAAATAATTGCGGTGGTCCTCGATGTCGTTCCGGTTATCGCGCCAGCGTGTGTACCTCTCGCCATAGTCGTCCAGATATATCTCCTCCCAGAAGCGCCTGCCCTCGATTCGGCGCCGGTCCATGTACCAGGCCTGGATGAACCCGATGAACACCTCTGGCCTGCCGTGTTGTGTCAGGAACATCTCCCCGAAATATCCAATCCGCCCTGCCCGCGTTGGGTCCGCCCTGACCTGCATCGACATGCGGAGGGTAGCCCTCTCCCCGGTCCGGTGGAGTCTTATGTCTGATGTACCTCGTGCCTCTGCCAGGAGCGATGCGCCTGGGCCCCTCAACGCATCTGGTCTGGCCCAGGTGTCGGGCAGGTCACTATCTACAGCGACATACGGGCCATGCAGGGGCTGAGCGGGCGGAATGGGCGGGATGGGCTCAGCGAGAGGATCCGAAACAACATGCTGTTCCGGCAAGCCTCGACATGTAGCCGGACAGTAGCAGCTCTTAAAATCGTTCTTCAGCCTCCGGAGTTGATCCTGTAGACGCCGTTGGCGAAGAAATAGAGACCAGTTTTCCAGACCGGGTTCATTCCACCCCGACTCAGAGGAGGACATGCCTCGAGAACGTAACCCTGCAACTCTATGAATATCCGGGCGATGCTAACAATTAGAGTTGTTAGTATAATTGCGGCTCTTCGCGATTCCGAAGTTTGTTGTCTGCCAAATGAGTTTGGAAGATCGCGGCAAAAAGGAAATGTGTGGCACTCCCTGTATGTACAATTCCACATATCAGGTCTAATTCAGGAAGCGCTTTGACAAATTAATAGGTATACATTATGCTTGAATGAAGCACAAGGGCGTAAACCTGTGGCTCTTTGTGTGCCCCGTTTCCGCTGCTTGCGGATTGAGGATGGACAAAGCAAAGACACACCGAACATGCCGGCCTACGGGAAAATGTAGAACGGAGCAATACAACATTTAAGACTTGTAAAAGATTCATTCGAAGCCCTTAACCCGTAATTGCAGGGTATATATCGCGTGGAGGTTGTGGATTCACGCGCCGCAGCTGAGCCAGACTTGGACGTTCTGGATTTGCACCCAGTCTACCCTAGGGTAGGATCAAATCAAGTGTAGACACTAAATAATATCCTTGTAAAATATTCATGAGCTCCCAGTAGGCTTGTGAGAAAGTGCTTGTTATGGAGTATTCTCTCCCACGTATTCTGGTCTTGGTTCCTTCATGTAGTCGTCTGGCAGCGAATCCGGGACTGGTTCCTACATGACCACCAGCGTCGTTAGTGACCTGCCACTTGAAGCTTCCAAACTCCGGGCTCAGAGGTATTCTTACCTGGTTCTCAACAGCCCATCTGCTTATGTCGTCAAAGTTCTTGCACTTATGCTTCGTGTTGAAGTCTGGGAAAGCCGAGGGACTTTCCTGATCATACCAAACCTGACCGAGGACTCCAGTGTCAGGATTACACATCAACGTCTGACGGATCGTGTCGAGACAATGTGCTGAAATTGAAAATTAGTCTGGGCATTGGAGACTTGGCCACAAGGAACTTACAGATGTGCTTCTCGACGATCATGTCTTCGTTAACGAAAGCACCAGTCCCCAGCCTCTTGTAATAGTCGTAGTTGTAATACAGGCCCTGGCGAACCAAGTTCTGTGAATCCGTTAGTCTTTGAGACGAGTTTCGCCCCGCTCTTGGAAATTGACAGATACGTACCAGACAGTGCAAGTGGTGCATGCCTTCAACGTTCACAAAGAAGCCACCGCCGTACTTATCCGCCCGTTGCACATGAGCATCAGTCAACCCGCTTTTCAGACCCTCCTCTTTGGAGATAACACCAGCGCGAGCTACAGGGAGCGTCAGGTCAGCCACCAGCGTGTAAGTGTTGGACAGAAGTGGCATATCATACAGTTGACCCCGAGTGCTTCCCAGGCGTCGTCAACTGCTGGGGAGGCCCTCTGCCTATAGATGGTCTCCGCCAGAAATGAGCCATTGTAGTTGACAAAGTCATATTTGATCCCTACTTCCTTGAGGACAGGAGCTTTCACGGAAAAATTAGATTCAACATTGACTTAGCAGAAGGTAACATATCCGTTTTCGAGACCAACTCACAGTATTGCGTCGTGTATGAGGCGCAAACAGCATCAAGGTCCCGCTTGCCATAGTAGAAGCCTAAGCAACCACTAGCGATGTTGAATGACAGGGCCAAGACAACGGCAACAGAAACAAACTTCCATGAGAATGCCGTGGGAGGGGCTCTGGACGAGTCATGGGGCGGCAACGAGTTTTCGAGGTCGATCTCAGAGCAGTCGCTGTATCTGGGATTTTTTAGGGGCTGCGACTCGTTTGGATAGTCCTCACCCATCACGGGCGTATATTCTCGACCCTTCCGGTCCATGATGACGGTGGTGGAACTGAAGAGTCGCGAGGGTCTCAGATCTGAGGAGAAGTTTCAATACACTGCTTGTGATATAATCTCGGGGAGAGTGATCCTGGCCGAAGCTGGATGAGGGCAGCCAGCTAGCCTCTCAGAGGCGCCTGAGGAGACAGAGATGCAACTTGTTGATGAAGGACAAGTATAACCCTTCCGAGTCGTGCCGTGGCTGGAGTCGGTCCTCAAAGTTCGAGAGGTGCAGTCAGATGCCTCAGTGCTCCAGGTTGTGAGGTCTTCTAGTCGATACGAGAAGAGAATCACCCCCAGGCAGAAGTGTCACCCCACCAGCCGCACGCCAAGCCTGAGGTCTCAGTCGTGATGGAACAAAGGGATGAGCAACAGCGATTGCATCATGTGTTACGGCTAGTGAGCTCCGACCAATGGAAAGCTCGATTTCCTGTAGAGGCCGGCAAGCTTCTGGAGCAAGCTCTTAGGCTCTTGATGGCACCTGGGCACGGCCTTTAGGCGGCGCTGAGCATCGTAAGATCGGCCTGATTTTTAGACCTTGACAATGCCTGTGTCCTTGCACCATGTTCCTAACAGATGCACTGACAATGATGCACACACATCTTGCTTGAACCGGCGATTGCAGATTTAGTAGGCTTCAAAGTCGCGATACGAGAACAATCACGCTTCCCAATCAACTATCGACCAATTTCGTGTTGTCAGTACAGCTAGATCCGAGATGGAGGGGACGGGGAAGACGGCTGCTAATTCAAAGAAACAAACTACAGCAGCTGGAAAGGCATGTGACCAGTTCAGCAATACGAGCTGTACTCAATAGACAGTATTCCAGCCAATTGCACAATCGGAGCAGAGCTTCGTGGTTGCAAGACTACCACTGGCGTTGAGCGATATTGGTGGCCGCATGCAAGGCTTCGGAAGTTCATCGCATCTTTCACGGGATGGGATGGATGTCCATGTCAGCTATGGCGCCACGACTCCCGGAAACGTGTTAGAGCTACCCGGGCGATGCTAAGAGGCGAGAGTTCCAATTGCTAATGGATTCCTCAGGGTTGAGCTCCAAAAGAACCTAGCCGTGAATAGTTGGCATCTGAGCGGAGAGGTGTAGCGCCATTTCTAGCTTTTGGAGACCGCAGGAAACGCCTCTACGACACAAAGACAATATAAGTGGACAGACAGACGACCCATTCAACAAGGTTCACCTTTAGGGTGTCTGCTGTGTGTGAGCTAGGCTCGGAGGGTGGAAAACGCTCGGCATTGACATGAGTTCCTGACAGTACCTCACCCATTGTCATGTTCAGCTCTGACCCTTTGCTAAGCTTGGTAAGACCGAGCAATACTGGCATGCCATACATCACCACCAGTTGGAATCTAGGCTAGATGAGGCGACGGGACTGTTCTATTGCTGTATCGAACACGACCTCACTACCATCCCAATGAGGATCATCGATTCTCCCCATGTGATATCGTATCCTGAGTGGACTCCGACCCCAAGTAGACAAAGAAAGCTTGGTAAACTTGTCATATGACGCGATGGCCGAGCGATAGATGTGATCCGAACCAAGCACTCCTCGTGTCAGCCCTCGATTGTTGAGCACCAAACAGTTGGGCGAGCTTTGACCGGCTAAAAGTGAGGGGGTTAATGGGATGTGTCCGTGGGATCTGAGACCTATATAAGATTTCACTCAAGCCCACTTCCACAGACCGAGCTCAAGAAGCCAGAAGAACCAACGAGTAGCTTTACACTTTGACACAAGCATCAGCCAACAGCCAGATATCTCGCCATGAAGCTTTCCAATCTTATCCTCACCATCCTGCCCCTGGCCCTCGCGGCCCCGATCGCGGAGCCCGAGGCCGCATCCGAGATCGAGGCTCGCCAAGGGTACAAGAACTACGGCACATACGGCGACAAGAATGGTGGCTACGGAAGCTAGTAAGTCTCTCCTCCTCTTCCACCCTCTGCTCTCCCAACATATCATGAGCTCCTCCTGAGACCTCACCTGCTGATACACATACCCACAGTGGAAGTTACGGAGGCCCTCCTCCCAAGCCTCCACCACCACCTCCCCCTCCACCACCGCCACCACCCGCACCAAAGCCTGCGCCTCCCCCACCGCCCCCACCGCCACCTCCTCCTCCTCCCAAGCCTGTCCCGCCGCCTCCTCCGCCACCGCCCCCACCAAAGCCCCCAGGATACGGCTCCTACGGCGACAAGAACGGAGGCTACGGCAAGTACGGCAGCTATGGCTCATACGACAAGAAGGGAGACTACGGAAAATATAGCAACTATGGCTCGTACAAGAAGGACCTGACCGATGTCCTTGCTGCCGCCGCACAGGTCCTGGAGTGATTCCGAACACACCATCCTGGACCTATCTAATGCTACCAGAGACAAAAAAAGAAAGAAAGCCCTTCACGGGCACACATTTGGCCATTGTACGAGATGAGAGCAGGAACTCCCGGTGTGGGGTGTATATGATTCAAAAAAGCCAAATGTTTCAAACATTAAGACATAATTTTAATTAGTTCGAGATGGCTGTCGTAGGCAACTAGATCCAGTTCCCAATAGCGGCCACTCCAATCACCAGAGCTCAGCAAGCAAGCAAAATAAATATAGTCACTCATTAAAGCAATCCCACTCTTCCCGAGGACGGACAAAGGTGTGATCATGACATATATGCCTAAATTTATAAGCATGTGTCAGATACGATACCAGCAAGCCACGGGCAGCCTAAGCGATGAATTTATCACTTTTGTCAACCAACAGTTCCATTACTTTCAATTTCTTCAGTACTATTTTAAAGATACTATTTCTTTACTCTAATTAATAATATGATTATCTAACCTATTTAGATATTTAACCTACTGCATGTATTACAACTATTTTTAAACATTAGTTAGATGTTTTACTTAGGGACAAAAATGCGCCTTCTTCAATGTTCTTTCATAGCAACCTTCGGTTGTGTCACGATTCCGAGCAGGGCATATCGAATAGAGCAAATTGACTGGTTATTCAACTATGAATAGTGAGCGTGGGAAGCCCATTCCTATAGACAATGGAGCGTTACAATGGGTGGACCTGATTAGTCACCCACAGCTCGATAGGTTGACCAATCATCTTGTCATAAAGAACACACAAACTTAGAGGCTACATTTGATGATCTTGGCAGAACAAGCCGCTCACGGTATTTTATTTGTGGTTCCCCATGTACATAATCGCCGTGACACTGCAAATACAGAAGAAAAACACCGTGGCTAATCACGCCGAGTAATGATTCAGGGAGCTTTTAACCTGACTACATACAGGTTAAAAGATGCCACGCAAATAATGCTAGAGGCCCGTGTGGAAAGTCCAACTAAACCACCGAGCCGCCTATTCATGTTGTTTATGGGGCAATTTATGACACCATACATCTCCCGAGCCATGCGATACATGTTTGCCTCACTTGGCATCTCCATCGGACTTCCGCGCGTAGTACCTTCTGGAAAAAATGTCCTCGTGAATGCTACTCCCCCCATGCACTCCATACTCATTTCAAACTTTACCTTATTGTCCCAGCCATCGAAGTTGAGTGGTTCCCCACCCTCAGGGCCTGTTCAACACTGCCAGTGGGAGGTCAGCAAGCAGATTCAGATCCAAAAAGAACAACCACGAAAAGAAAAACAGGCCAAGCAGGTTAAGTTGTGTACCTTTCCTATCCGCATAAGCGAGATCCCCATGTTCGATGCGCTCAGCCTCGATGTAAGCCTCAAGGATGCGGTCACCCTCCTCAAAATCATCAGGATCGTGCTTCAGTCCATGGGAATAGTGGAAGTTGGAATAAGAACCCCAATGGTCCTTGGCGAACCTATACTTGGTCGGGGCCTTATAGGTAGGCTGCGAAGCTGCGGTATCGGCCGGTGCACTCTTTCCAGCGGATGGGCCGGCACCTGCCCGAGTGTCGTTGGGTGCTGAGCCAGAGGCTTTCTGGTTGGACTGTGTGTCAGACATGTTGGGGTGTTTGCGGTGGATGGGGATGAGCTTTGGTTCTTGCACGAGTGGGGGTGAGTCGTAAGGAAGGAGGGAAGGATCGTTGTTTAGGAAGACTTGACCTTTGGACGGGATGATCGGATAACGAATAAGTATCCTGGAGAAGAGGGGTAGATAGATGCCTAGGTACATTACTCGCGACAATATTCACTTTCTTATAATGTTATTCCGAAGTTTATTCAATTATTTTACTTATCCCTATAGTTAGTATAACGTTATTAAGTTAGTAGAGTATTATATAATTTACTTATCATATAAGCTTATAATTCTATATAAGTTTAATTAATAATAGTAAAGTAAATAATTATATAAAATAATTATTAATATTACTTTTATTAAATAAATTATATTATATTTAAATTTATAATTAACTATTAGAAATAATTAAAAGTTATAAAACTATTAAATTAAAGTTTAAAAGATTAATTATATAATATTAAGTCATATTTAAATAATATATTAAAATAATTATTGATATTATTTACTTTTATATATTAAACTTTAAAATTCTTTTATTATATAAATTACTATATATTTTAAATTTATATTTAACTAAATTATTTAATATTATAATATTAATAAGTTAAGAAAATTATAATTATTTGATAACTTTTAAAATATATAAGTATTAATATATTATATAATAATATAAGTAATATTTAAAAAAGTAAATTATAAATATAATTAATATAAATTAATATCTATATATTTAATAAATTAATATATATCTTTAATATTTTCTTTCTATATACTTAATACTTATTTTTCTTAATAACTCCTTTATATTTATAAGTAGTTTCTAAATTAATATTAAAAACTTTATAAAATAATTTTCTTCTTTAAATTTTAATATTTAAATTATAAACCTCTTTTATAACCTTATTACCTTCACTTTTTAATAACTTTTTTAATATATTTTCTAACTTTTTAACACCTTTTTAAAAATATATATTTTTAAGTGTATTTAAATATTAACTTAATATTAAAAAAAACTAAAAAATAAAAAGGTAAAAATAAAAACTATACTTTATTTAACTTTTTAACACCCTTTTTAATTTTCTAACCTTTTAAACTTTTAACTTTTAATATTTAATTAATATTTAAATACTTAATTAATACTTAAATATACTTAAAGATATATAAGTTAAAGGGGGTGTTAAATAGTTAGAAGGCTTATTAAAAAAGTTATTTAAAAATAAAAGTAAAAAAATATTAAAATAAGTGTTAAAAGAGGTTTAAAAAGAGCTTATACTTTAAATACTAAAAATTTAAAGAATCTTAATTAAATATATAATTTTCTATAAACTCTATATAAAAATAAATACTAAATATATAGAAAGAAAATACTAGGTGTATAGACTAACTTACTGGGTGTATAGACGCTGGCTCGGCTGATGTGTGACGGATGTATGTGTGTACAAGGCACAATTCGCCGAGAAAGGGTGCACTGCAGTAACACATAGACTGGGGGTGGGACACAGTCTACCTCCTGCCTGCGCAACTTGAAAAGTCCACTGCATATCATCATAAATGTATGCGGCACAATAGCGTCACCAAGAACTATCACTTACCCCTTGCCTAGGCTGAAGTGACGCCGCCACAGCAACTTAGTCATGAGCCCGACGGATCGTCAACGTCGACTCATTCAAACAATCCCCACTATAGATAGATAACCAACTGACCCCTCATCTCGGGCCCAGAATCCCCTCTCGCCACAGCCCATCCCGCCCAGCGCCTACCCACCTGCCCTCCCTGCTGCAACAATCACATCCCGCCCGTGCATTCATGCACGAGACCCCCCGCACCATCCATGGCCGCCGACCCGATAGAGTGGTACCCGGCCCGCATCCTGCAGGAGGCCCGGGCCGAAGAAGGAGGGGAGGAGCAGCCTGGCAGTAGTCCTCCCAACCCGTTCGCCCTCATCATCCTCAACCAGCCGCTGCGGGACGTGGCCACGCTCAAGAAGCTATGGAGGAACTGTGAGTAATTTTCAGAACCCCCACCCTGCGCCCTGCTGACACCACCACCACCAGCATCCCTGCGCGTCGCGGCAGACGGCGGCGCAAACCGCCTCCTGGACGTGGTCGAGAGTGAGCAAGGTGACGGCGGGCTCTTCGTAAGAATACCAACCAACCCCTGCAAGAATCCACACCTGAGGTCTCCTAACAAAAGAAAAAAAAATACAGGACAATCTAGACGCCATAATAGGCGACCTGGACTCGCTCACGCCCCAGGCGAGGCAGCACTTCACCACCACCACCACCACCGCCCACCCGGCAAAGGTGATCCACGACCCGGAGCAGGACTCGACGGACTTTGGCAAGGCGGTCAGGTGGGTCCGGGCGTCCACCAACACCGCCGACACCACAGCCCCGCCGGTGGACATCGTGGCCCTGGGCGGGCTGGGCGGCCGCGTCGACCAGGGCCTGAGCCAGCTGCACCACCTGTACCTGTTCCAGGGGTCGCCGTGCTACGCCGAGGGGAGGCTGTTCCTCGTCAGCGGGGAGTCGGTGACGTTCCTGCTGAAGGGCGGCAGCAGGACACACCGCATCCACGTGCGGGAGAAGGGGCAGGAGGAGGGGGATGTGGGTGTGTTTGACAAGTACGCCGGCGTCGTGCCCGTCGGGGGGCCGAGCGTCATCACGCTCAGGGGGTTCGAGTGGGACGTCGAGGGGTGGGCGACCGAGTTTGGGGGCCGGATGAGCACGAGCAACCACGTGCTGCCCGGCAGCGAGGTGGTCGAGGTCGAGACCACGCGGGATGTGCTGTTTACGATTGCGCTGAGGAGGTGATGCGGCCGTCCTGTGGTGAAAGGGCTGGCCTGTTAGCCATGGGGCCGAGGTGGTCTACGGTTCAGATGCTCTCGGAGGGAGGGCGGAGACAGTGTCCCAGAGAGTTAAAGGGTCCTTTCATTCCCCCATAGATAACGACGACGCCAAACAGCTCTTCACGCCCGCCCAAAACGCCATGCTGATGCAGGTCTCAAAACAAGATACGACCAAGATAAACCCCCCCCCCTCCACCCAGACCTCACCGCAGGAAGTGCAGGCACAGCCAGCAGAACAAGAAGAAGACCACCACGCCGGCCCAGAAGATCCACCTGTCCTCCCGCGCGCGCCGCTCAATCATCCGGATCGTGTCCCCGGACACGCCCAGCGTGTTGGCGACCGAGTACAGCCGCCGCTGCGTGCCCTTGAGCATCTCGCGCTGCGCCCCGAGGTCCCCCAGCACCGCCTGGCCGCGCGCGATGTACTCGTCCAGCGCCGAGTTGGTGCTGGCGAAGAAGTCCTGCTCCCGCAGCGCGTGGTCCTCACGGGTGACATCGTTGCTGCCCAGCCCGTATCCCCCACCCCCGCCGCCGGTGCTCGTGTTGCGCGCGTGACCTCCCCCTCCCCCTCCCCCGTACCCCCCGTACGAGCTGGACGTCCCGCCGCCGCCGGAGGAGGCGTACGGGTTCTCGGGCGTGGCGGCGTAGGGCCGGCGGCCCAGCAGCTCGCCGCGGTCGCGGGCGTGCAGGCCCTCGTCGCGCGCGGCCTTGAGGGCCTCGAACTCGCGGCGGTAGGCCGCCAGCTCGGCGCGGAAGTTGCGCACGCGCTCGGACGCCTTCTCCTGTTTCGCCGGGTTGAGCTCCTGCCGCGCGAGGGAGTTGTACTCGTCGATGGTGCGCTGGAAGGCGGTCAGCGAGGCGCTGAGGGAGCCCAGGGCCGCGGGGCTTATGGCTGTGGCTGCTGCGGCGGATGTTGTCTGTGGCGGGGCGCCATCTGTTGTTGTCGCTGTTGGGGTCGAGGACTGGAGGCTGGCTAGGTCTTTGCGGATCGAGGTGCTCTGCTTGAGAGCGCCGTTGAAGATTGTGTTCTGTTGCTGTTGTCAGCTGCGGGGAGGCTGTGGGCTGGGGCCGACGGGGGAGAGGAGCTCGCTCACCATGTTGGCGCTGGTTGTGCTATGCTGTCATGTCATTGGGAAAGGAACGTGGGTGGAGGATGACCTGGTGCTGGATGGGATTTATGCTTGCTGCTTGCTGCCTGCGTTGCCACTAGGCCAAGTTGGCGACGGACGATCTGGCATTTCAAACTGCCAGCGTAGCTGCCGCCCTAAAGCTTGACCGCCTGCCTAGAGCGTCAGCCGACCTCGGCAGGTCTTGCTGGGATTCCCACGTGGCAGGGGTACCCCAGGAGACAATGTACCTAGGTACTTGCGCATTCTTGCAGCCCGCACCAACGACGACGTTTGACAGTCTTGTCTTGATTATTAGTACTTCACTTGTTTCCCGTCATCACACTTGCCCGTTGATTCTTCAATCATCTAGATCCCTTTTAGTCCAACATGAAAACGGTCTCCGGATTGACTCATTGGGCAAAGGTGTGGTGGGACGGTGTTTGAGCCTGCGTGGCTCTGTCTTGGGCAAGTATCTGCATTTGGAATTGTAGTGAGGCAGACATGAGTATTGCCCGCATTTGTCCAATGTCGCTACAGTACGATGTGTCTACATAGGGTAGACCATAACCGCCGACGGCGCAAGACGTGGGCGGGCCAAAACAAAGCACGCCTCTGCACGACTCGGGCAGCAAAGCCAGCCCTGCTGCACCATCGTGCAAGTAAATCAAATCAATACTAGCAAGAGTGGCATTCCACCAGCGAGAAAGGCCCTCCCACAATTCTCCGACCAACAACTTGGGGTCCTTTTAAAAAGAAAATGCAAAAGTGAAGTCTCCCCTCTCGGATTTGAACCGAGGACCTATAGATAATCTTGCACACTATTACAGTCTACCGCTCTGCCAGCTGAGCTAAGGAGAGGACATGAAGTACGTAAGCAAAGGTTGTTGCTATAACCCGGCGTCATGCACAACCATTGCCAAAACGGCCTTGCAGCAGTGAATAGCAAGCAGTTCATGTGCAGTGTTAGTTAGTTACACCTGTCATGGACTTGACGGTCCGTCATTGATGGTTTGTACACAATGCATTGCGTCGACATCAACAATGTGCATTTCCGACTGGTTGAAGTGGATTCATTGTACCATCCCGTTCCCTATTATTGCATGTGTCCACCTCAAGCCGCCCGAACAAAAAGATCTTTTAATGTTTGTCAATCTAAGGGGTTTTCAGTCACAGTACCCGCTCTAGGACAAACTGACAATCGCCAACATCATTATGGGCCGCCAAACAGGAATCACCATGTATTTAAATACAGAGACAGCCCATCTTGCAAATCAGACCTCCCAGCTTCATTTGCCCATCACACAACTAAGCAATCGAAGCCATCACAGCCTGATCTCTTCGAGCACCAACATCGTGACCCCTTCAAAAAATAATAAAAACCCCCAGCACCAGTAATCATGGCCAACCCAAAGCCCAACCAGGGAGCCGCCCAGCCGCCCCGTAAGCGGGAACTCCGATCCTTCGAGAACGTGAGGGCCCTGGCAGAAGCACTGACCAAAGCCCTGACAATGACAGCTGATGAGCCCCCCAACCCACAGACAACAACAACCCACACACCCACCCCGGGCCTCAAGCAGCTGCTACCCCCGGCCACCATCGAGCCCAGCCCCGAGCAGCCCGGCAAGTTCTTCTTCTACGGCTCGCTGATGGACCCGGACGTCCTCTACGCCATCACAAGATCCTCGGCCGAGCCCGTGCTGCACAAGGCCACCATCCGCGGCCACAAGATGAAGAAGTGGGGCTCGTACCCGGCGCTGATCCCCGGCGGCGCGGGGGATGTGGTCGACGGGGTGTACTGGGAGGCCGAGGACGCCGGGCAGTCTGCGCTGCTGCAGCATTACGAGACGAACATGTACCGGCCTGTTGCTTGTACGATCCGCGTTGAGAAGGGGGACGGGGGTGTTGTCGTTGAGGACGGGCTTGTTTTTGTGTGGGCCGGCAACGCGGGGAGCGAGGAGCTTGAGGAGGGGGGGTTCTCGCTTGAGGAGTATCGGTTGCACCACAAGCCGTATATGTTTGTGCCCAAGCCCTGGGAATTATAGAGTTACGAGATGCTGGACTCCTATTAATACTTGCTTCCTGCCATGTAGATGTAGCGGCGTTTGGTAGTAGCGGAGTTTGGTACCTAGACTCTGATTCACCAAATTGTCAATAATAATAATACTCCCAACCCTAAACCAAGCTCAATAGTGAGGACTACACTGTACGAAGGCGCCACATACGTTTTATTTGTATGAGGATTAGAAAACAAACCACTAGTGAGCTCTACAATTTCGAACGAGCTGCATCTGACGTGATATAAAAATAGATCAAGGTGTACACAATGGACCCCACTCCCGGCGGCTGCATGTGGCACGCCCTGAAAGCTTAACCGCCAAGGGACCTGTTGGTGCAGGGGTTGACTGTATCTCCCAATTACAAAAGCTTTAAAGGCCAACTGGGTTCTGCGGAAATTCAAACTACTTTATGATGAGAGAGGTTGCGGAGCGTTTAAGCTTTGAGACCCCCCTTCTCGTGCATTTTGGGTTCGTCTCAAAGCTGCAAGCTCGAGAACCAGTGCTCCGACTGAACCTTCAATCGCCAGATGTGAGCCCACGTTCTACGAATCGAATATTTTGAAACTTCCTTCATTAGTTACCAGGTGTCTTTATTCTACAGCCCTACTTGGTTCATCACCGATTAAGCTATAGATCGATAGACAGGCTTGACACAGCCCAGCCACGGCTGGAGTTGGTCCCCGAACGACGATCCAAAGAACCCCGGGCCGGTTCACCCCCGGGGACATGTCGCCAAACACCTCGCAGCGCAGCCAGCGCTACTCACACCGAGCTCTCGTAGCACTGGCAATCACTATCACATGGAGCACCGTCTGGTTCTGGAGAAGCGACATTACCTCCAACGTGTACAACAGTGCTCCAGACCACCCAGCGCCGCCGGTGCTCACAAGCCCGGACCATCCGGACACGCCGCAGAACGAAGGCGGCGAACAAGACCCGCCAGCCGAGCCAACAACAGCGACGGGCACGGAGCAGCCGCCGTCGCCACCGCCGCCGTCGCCGGCAAGCGCTGATTTCCTCCCGCCTGAATACCTCACCCTCCCGGAGGACCAGCAGCAATGCGAGGACATATTCGGCAACTCGTACATCCGCAACATCGCGGGCACCGTACAGGAGAGCTGCGCCGCCGGGTCCCCGTCAGAACTCCACTGCTTCTTCGGGCAGAGGCTGCGGAACAGGTGGGTGCCGTGGGAGAGGGACCCGCTCTGCCTCGCGCAGGGCGTCAGGTTCGCCCCCAGCAGTGGGGCGTCGGCGTTCTCGCCGGGCTACAGCGGCGCCGAGTTCGAGATGCAGTGCGAGGCGCAGAACTTTGACCGGGACCTGATGGGTGACTACTGGGGCGGCACTGGGGTGGGGAACACTTTCAAGACGTGGAAGTTCATGAGTGAGCAACAGGATGGTAGTAGTACTGGTATGAGTGGGTGCAGCAAGGAAAACAGCACAGACGACTGGATCGTCCTCGTGCGCCGCGAGATCAGCGACCAGCACAACATCTGGCACCAGCTGATGCAAATCTCCCAAGCCCGGCACACAATCGACGCGCTGCGGACCGCCATAAACCCCGACACCGGCCGGCCGTGGCTGTCCGCCGCGGACGCCGCCCGCGTGCAGGTCGTCCTCGACGACGACCGCCACCACGCCCTCGAGGACCTGTGGCGCATCGCGGGGGGAGGCGGCGCCCCCATCCGGGCGAGCGACCTGGCCCCGGGGACGTGCTACGGCAACGTGATCGTCCCGATGCCCGGGTCCAGCAGCCCCTTCTGGTCCGCGCTCATCGGGGACCTGAGGCAGGACTGCCGCGGGCGGCAGACGCTGCTCGACACGTTCGTGGCGCGCGTCCTGGCCCACTACGGCGTCGAGCCGCGGGCCCCCAGCGAGATTCACGAGTATCCCACCATCACCATCGTCGACCGCGCCGAGAACCGGAAATTCATCAACCTGGACGCCAGGGTGGACGCCCTGCGGGTGCGCCACCCGTCCTCGCGCATCAGCGTCGTCGACTTCGCGGCCCTCACCTTCGCGGAGCAGCTCCGCCTGGTCCAGGACACGGACGTGCTCGTCGGCCACCACGGCGCGGCGATGACGCACACGCTCTTCATGGCGCCGGGTGCCGCGGCCGTCGAGGTCCTGCCGCCGTATTTCCTGCAGCGGGGGTTCCGCGCGCTGGGGCGCATGCGCGGGCTGGCGTACTTCACGGGGCGGGGGATGTGGGAGGAGGAGTACAGGAACGTCACGCGCGGGGAGCCGCTGCCTGAGGGGTGGAGCCCGCCGCGGGAGCACGAGGGGTGGAAGGAGAGGGAGTGGGCTTATATGCTTGATGAGGACTTTTTGGGTTTGGTTGATGCGGCGGTGAGGAGCCAGTTGAATAGGCTTAATGATGATGAGAGGGCTGTGTAGACATCAAATTGAAATAGATGGGAGAGAATGAGCGATTGTTATAAAAACTGTTTGCTTTTTTTAAGTGCTGGATCTTAAGCGTTTACCACCGCATGAAGGCGCCATGTATATCCTAGGACGTATGCGGAATAGAAACGAAACCAGTTAAGAAGTACATAGACTCCAACTAGTTGAAAAGCCACTTTCTGGAAGTCTGCCCACTGTAGACGTACAGATATTCCGACGTAAATGGTCCAACAAGAAGGTTTACTGGTGTCGCTATATTTCAGTACCTATACACTTATTTACATTCTAAAGTGCTAAAAGTACACTAATAATATATAAATGTTGTACACCACTAAACTCCCTATATAACTATTATTAGGATAATATATTATATTTACTTTATAAATATAAATCTAATATAGTTAGGAGAAATATTAAATAAAAAAAAGTATTTCTAATACTCTAAAACTTTTTTCTATATTAGATTTAAAGTTCTAATTATAAAGTAATTAGTACTTAAAATATATAATTTAAGTATTTTCTTCTATTCTATATTAAATATATAATATTTATAAACTTTCTATATACTAAAATACTCCTTTTAATTAAGACTATTAAATAATATTATTTTTATTAAATTATAACTATTAGTTATTAAGTAATCTATATTTTTAATAATATTTTAAATTTATAATAGGTATATTTAATACTTTAATTAAAAGTATTTTATTTATATATAGGTTTTATATTATTTATACTACTTTTTTAAAATATTTAGATAATGGTAGATATTTTAAGTAGAACTTTTAACTTAAATTTCTCTATAACTAAACCTTTTAAAATAATATAGAAAGAAGTTTTAGAGTACTAGAAATACTCTTTTCCTTTTAATACTATTTATTAGTTTATAAGACTTAAATTCGTTAAGTTGACTATTTATATATATAACTTTAGGTGTATATAATATTTATGTGCTATTAGTGTACTTTTAGTACCTTGGAATGCAAACGAGTGTATATCCGAACCATGCACGGCGTCTTCATGCATTGAGGTTACACAAGCCCGCATGTGCGGCTGAAATCTGACGTGTCCAGCCCAACCCCTCTTCAAGGACCACAGGCTCGCTTTTTCTCCATCCTGACTGCGCGAAAGCTCTGGAACACTTTGGATACAAGTTGTCCGTCTACTTCCCCAGGGCTGTTTTGGCCTCTGACTTTTGGATACGCCTATAGCTGCACCCCTGCTCTTGGATATGGATCCGGTTTCTGCTGTCGGCCTGGCATCGGCCATCCTGACGTTCGTTGAGTTCGCGGGGACCTTGGTCGCCGGTTCGGTCAACATCTATCGCTCAGCCGATGGGGCCCTCGATGAAAACAGGCAGCTCGACACGGCCATCGACGAACTCGATTCTCTGTCTGCTGTGCTTAACGGCCAGCTCGTTGGCAGGACCCCAGCGGAAAGGAGCATCGCCCGGATCGCCAAAAACTGCCACGAGGATTCCAAGAAGCTCGAAGATATCATCAAGCACATCGCCAACCCTAGAAACAAGGGACACGTGTGGAAAAGTGTCAAGGCGAGTTGGATGAGTATGAGGAGTCGGAAGGATGTAGCCGAGTTGAAGAACCGGTTGCAGGGGTATCGTTCAGAGGTCCTTCTCCAGGTCACATATCTCCTCCGGTACGCCTATACATTGTCTCTACTTGGTCGCTGTGCTAACCACAATTGCACAGAGAGGAGCAATCCAGCCTGAGTCTTGGGATCGCCAGGATCCGAGACGACTGTTCCCAGCTGAAGATTGGATTCAGAACCGACATTACTAGTACGCGAAGTGAGATTTTGGATGCCATCAGCGCTCTGAACAAACCAGACCATGGGGTAGACTTGAGTGGAACATCACTGGCAGATGTTTCGAAGATGCTGCTGGCAATACAGACCGAGGTTGAGGAGACCCGCCTCCATCACCGAATTCTTCGTCAACTTGTCTTCAAGGACATGAACTCGCGAGCCAATCAGATACACCAGGCTGCACATGATACATACAATTGGATGCTTGAAGACGGGCCTGCCGAGAAGTACGATGAACGCGCACATGCATGGCACACATTTGTCGATTGGCTGAGAACTGGAGACAATATCCTCTTCGTATCGGGAAACCCCGGATCAGGAAAGTCGACATTGATGAAATTCCTCGTGCAACATGAGCGAACGAAAGAAGAGTTGGCAGTCTGGGCGGGGACGAATAAGCTGATCCTTTGCGTGCACTACTTCTGGAACTCAGGTTCCGCAGTGCAACGGTCCCTTCCGAGTCTCTATCGCTCGCTCCTCTTCCAGTCACTCAGCCAGGAGCCCCAACTCATTGAGGAAGTGTTCCCCCTGCAGGTTAGGAAAATGAGGGCTTTTGACGGAGATGCAACAGTTGAAGCGATCCAAAATTTTGACGAAGACCAGATTGAAGAAGCTTTTCATTTACTTTTGGATCGGGCCTTCAACGTCGGATACCGGCTGTGCTTCTTTGTTGACGGTCTCGATGAATGCGAAGGCAGTCGCCTCGAGCATGAGAGATTGGCCGTAAAGTTGCAAAGTTGGGCAGTTTCGAGCACGATAAAGCTATGTGTCAGTTCTCGACCGTATTTGGAATTCATCGAGCCGCTGAAAAGATCAGAGAATCGAATGATCCAGCTGCATGACCTTAATGCGTCTGATATCAGAGCTTATTGTATGAAGCGATTTGAGGATGACAGTCACGCTCGGGAAAGGGCCGGGTTATGTGCAAGCTTCACTCACATGATCGTTCAACGATCGCAAGGAGTGTTTTTATGGGTTTATCTGGTCATCGATTTGCTGCTGATTGGATTTCGCCAGGCAGATCCTGACTATGTTCTCCAATCCCAACTCCAAGCGTTGCCAGCGGACCTAGACCTACTGTATACCAAGCTGAGAGAGCCGATCGAGGCCGACTGTATACAGAGAGAAAGATCGAATCGAATCCTTCTGCTTGCAGCACACAACCCCATGTCATGGAACTTGCCGGCGATAGCATTCTCCTGGCTAGAGGAGCAGGGCCGTGACCAAAGAGGCTTAATGGATCCCGACTTTCCACCATCAAGTGAGATGAGGCCATATTCCGACAAAGAGGAATCCAAGCGAATCGACACTGTCAAGAAGCAGATCAATGGGTTGGCCAGGGGACTTCTCGAAGTTAGTGAAGGCCAAAGCTGCTGGTGGGGACCTCCAAGAATGGAAGATCTCCCGATATTTGAAGTTCAATTCTGTCACCGAACGGCACGGGACTACCTACTTCAAAACGAAGACCGGAATTCTGACCTGCTGAATTCATTCCCAAACTTTCAGCAGTCGGACGTGTACACCAGGATCCGTCTCGCAGAAGTTATCTTTTGCAAGAAGTCGAGGCATGTGGGCGCATATCACGTTTTCCACGGCTTCGATCGCTCGTTCCGCAAAAACGTCGACCCAGATCTGGTCAGCAGGTTCGCGTTACCCCTCAGAAGCTGGCTGCCTCCTTTCTTTACCTTTATTTGTTCAAGCGCCAAGCCTATTGGCGAGCCAGTGGTTCGCCGACCGGAAGCGGCCTCGTTTATTGAATATGCAGCTGCCTGCGGTCTAAACCGTTTTGTGCTGCGTGAAGTTGGCGCGGATGCAGCAAAGCTGGATGGGACCTCTTCATGCGGCAATGTGCTGTTGGCGGCGGTGAAGTATAACCAATATGAACTGGCTTCAGAGTTGTTGAGCTTGACCAGAGGAAAGAACCAGCTATGCGAGGTATGTGATGCTCAAGGCAGCGTACAATCGCTAGTACCTGTCTGCGTAATTGCTATCGCAGTCGCCTTGGAACGCATCCTTGGAAGGATAAACAGCAGAAATTGCTCCCGAGCTCAATATATCTCGCACGCAGATCTCGACTTGACCAGAGAACTTCTAAGACTCAGTGTCGACATGGCAATATCGTTGCGGGTCACTGTGGTTGGCCTTCGCAATCCAGATGACATGGGTACCTTTAATCATTCAAAAGAGCTACGAGTTCAGTTGGTTGGAGCAGATCTCATAAAGCTTCTGGATAGCTTGAAGGATCTTGGACGGTTATTGAGGAATCCCGATCAGGACGACCCTCAGTCATTGTGGCCCCTTCTACACTGCAATATACTCAGCAGCATAAGTATTGGCAGACTCGGTCGAGTCTTACACAGTGAAGCAGGTGCAACAGACACCCTCCTAGTGTGGCCAGAAGAATCTCATGACTTTTTCCGCGGTGGGACATCAAGTGAACATGTTTTTGTGAGCAGGATAGAGTGGGCAATGCAAAGCCAGGAGTTTGTGGAACTCAAAGGATGGGTGAGGATTTATTGAAGTTTCTGAGAGGAAACCTACTCGGGATGGGCTGGAAGTGGGGTTATCAAACGAGGGCAGTGCGAGGTATTCCGCGAGGAAATACGGTGAATTTAAGATATCATCTTAAATATGTTCATCTACTGCGGCCGTTGAGCGTCGACGGGTCTTTGGAAAAATCATATTTGCCATTTCAAAATCCCCATCTTGCACACGTACTTGAGATCCATTCAACAGAATAGTCCTGGCTCTCACTGATAAGCCAAAGTAAATGGCACAGTCTCAATAGTGATATAATCCTCCGCGACATCCGGGTCCCCAAAGATCCGCAATGTCTTCACCACCAACTGATACTGACCAGGCGCAACAACAGTCCCATCAGCCAACAGACCCGTAAAAGGCGCAACGTAGTAGTACCGCGGGAGGTACGTAACAGGGTACCCATACACGCTGCCCGCGATGGTGGTTCCCAGGACCTCAGTCGTGGTCCCGTTGTATGCGGAGCTGAGCGGGACGACATCAACACGAACGATGCGCGCGCCCAGGTCGAGCTGGTATGTCGCGGCTGGGTAGGCGGTGTTGAAGTCGGGGTTCTCCGCCTCGGCGAGGGTGGGGTACGGCACGGTGAAGGTGGTGTTGGGGCTGACAAAGTCCAGCGCGGGGTCGCTGTAGGTGGTGAGGTACGTCCACGTCGGGTCGAGGTTGGTCGCGTTGTACATGCTGCCCGCGACGCCCAGGTACGGGATGGTCAGGTTGTCGCCGTTGGTGCCGTTGATGGCGATGTAGCCGCTGTACACAGGCAGCAGGTCGGCCTCGAGCCCCGCGGGGATGGTGGCGGACACCGTGATGTTGGCCGAGGAGCCGGCGGGGATCTCGATGGTGCTTTCTGAGAAGGCGAGGGAGGCGGCTGCGTCTGTGAGCGGGTTGGGGAAGGCCGCTGGCCAGGACGCGGGCTCTGCCAGAGTGTATGCCGTCAGGGCTGGGACGTTGCTAAGAGTGTAGGTCACGCTGGAGGAGCCTGTGTTCTCGATTGCAAACGCGTAGCTGTCGACGAAGTGCTCCGTGTCGTTGAAGGAGATGCTGCCGACGCTGAGCAGGGTCGTGCTGAAAGCTGCGTCGTAGGCCTGGATCAAACCGGGCCCCTGTTGGGCCACCGGTGCGAGTGCGCCATAGGTAGCTGTCCCGTCGTTCCACGAGGCGGCCTTGGCAGTGTTGGTTATAACATTCCCAAGGATCGTCGGGTCGAAGGTGCCGCGCACCTGACCGACGAGGGCGTAGATGGCGGCGACCTGGGGCGCAGCCATGGAAGTCCCCGAGAGAACAGCATATCCGCCAAGGGCAAGAGGGTATGTGGAGAGGACATTGCCGCCGACGCCAGCCACGTCAGGGTAGACATCAAGTTCGTAGGTTGGACCCCAGCTTGTGTAGGCGCTGGCATAGCCTCCCGTGAGTTTGTTCTGGACTGAAGTGTAGATGATGCCTGCAAAGTGGGGATCGATGATAGTTAAGACGACGTCCAAGCCAGCATTGAGTTCCGCAACAAACTCAGCTCCTTGCTCCGCAGAGACCATGCCAGCTCCAAGGATGCCGATGGCCCCGGTCATGTCTCCTGAAATGACTCTGTTTGAGGAACTGTTAGCTCGAGTTGTTCCCGGTCAAATGCTAGATATGTGGTGGTCACTTACACGTCTGAGTTGGCGTAGAAGAGGACATATTGTGCTCCAAAAGCAGCAACATTGTTCGCCTTGGATGCGAACGTGCAGGTGCCGCGGCGGATCAGCACAATGTAGCCGGACAGGTCAGGCGTATCGGCAGGCAGAGGCGAGCAAGCATCGTCGACGACCGTTGTGGTGTTGCTGACAGCCCACAGAGGCAGGGTCACATTGGGGAATGGAATCGAGCTAGCAACCCATCCGAAAGTATCGGAAGTGTTAGCCTCACTCGTGGTGTACGTGCCCTCACTCAGAAGCTGAGGAGATTGCGAGTTGTCAAAGGAGGCAACCGAGGTGACGCCTTTTCCGTCTGCCGCAGAACTTGCAAAGAATTGGCCATACTGGCCTGAGTTTCCAGCAGACAGTGTGCACGGCACGCCGGCGGCGACGATGCGCTCGGTGGCTACGGACCAAGGCTCCTCGCTCCAGCCCGAGGAGCCTCCGATCGAGGCGGTGATAATGTCGCTGCCAGCTTCATAGGCAAGATTGAATGCAGCGATCAGGACGTCGTCTGCACTGTCGCCGTCACACCCGAAGACTCTGAATGCTCCCAGAGTCACGCCGGGGGCCGAGCCAGTGAAGTTGTACTCATTTGGCTGAGCCGCAACGATACCTGTCACAATGGGGTGAGTGAGTTGCTTAAAAGGCATCATACCATGCAGTCGTGAGTAGGCTTACCAGCAACATGAGTGCCGTGTCCACCGCAGTCCATTGGATCATCATCAGGCACTGGCGTGTTGTAGCCAGTGTAGTCGTCGCCAACAAGATCTGTACCGTAAGACACTAGGTATCCTTCACCAAACCCGCCGCCAAGAGCAGGGTGTAGGTAGTCAATGCCAGAGTCGATGACGCCGATCTTGACACCTTCACCAGTGTATCCGGCGGCACGGAGCTGGTCGACCTGGGTCTGAACATGGGTTGAGAAAGTGTCCACCTCGGTGCCGTTGTCTTGGCGCTTCCGAAGAGCATTGGCGGCTTGCTCGGGCGTGATGCTGGTGCCAGTGATAATCGTCTTCTCGACGGGCACGTTGACGCGGCGCACAGGCCATATCGTCTTCACCGTCGCGAGGGAAACGATTTCCTTGACCGTCTCTTCTTCATCAACAAGATCCTCGAGCTTGAACGAGGCGCCCTTGAAGAGGCTGTAGCTCAAGTCCAGGCGCTCGGAGAACTTGATGTTCTTAGCACTGAGAGAATTATAGAAAGAGCGAACATCCTAATAGATCAAATCAGATACATGAGCTTGATGGGTGCAAGCGGTGTTTATCTCTTACTGGAGATCCTTCAAACTCGACCATGTAGGCACCAGGAATAGTGGCATTATTCTTGGGAGCCCGTACGCTGGCCGCAGACACGGTCGAGATAAGAGCTCCACCCAAGAAGGGGAGTATGGAAAAGAGTGGAAGCATGGTTGAACCGTGCGTGTCACAGGGACAAAAAGAGTTGAAGAAGAAGACGAGTACAGGAGACGTGCCTCTCTGGCAACCTGACAAGAGCTGGGGAAGACATTCTTGCCGTATCCCGACCACTGCTTCTTATATACACAACCAAGCAAAGCGCATGCACTCCTTAACTTCGCAGAGCTATCGATCTCGCTTCACCTCGTCTCCGGCATGTGGAGGCTGGGAGGTGAACATGCACCGCTCACCCGACCACGCCGCAGAGGGGCAACATCGGATGCACGATAGGCGGTCTTGGCTGCTTAATCTGGGTAAGACAGGTCCATGCAAGGTGCCATCTGGGAGGGCCAAAGCCGCAGATAGTGACTGCGAGCCTGGTGTAGGTCGCATTAGTATAGGCGCACTGGCGCAGTACAACACTCGTACGCGTCGTGGCACACTCCGCGTGCTGATATGAGTTTATGAGGTGCTGGCGACGAGGTCGTACAGCGAGTGGATAGCCCGTATCCCTGCTGCCAATCTCGTGAGCGCGGCCCCTGACAGCCAACAGGTAGGGTTGCATTGCTAGGATCGGGCGAGAGCCTGGGGGTTGCCGGGGTTCTCACGTGGAGAACCTTCACGACCTTCCGGTTCTGGTCGGGCACGGTGATGAGCAATGGGTCTGCCAAGGCAAGACGTGATAAGATAATCTACCGCTGCGCCTATTGCATGCAGAAGGATGACGGTTCGGACGAATCACACCTGAGCCAGCAGTGTGGGTATGAAACAAACCGATATGTCACCTTTTGGCCACTCTTCAAGTCAAGCCACAACCCGCAGGCACCCAGGCTCCCTAGACGCTATCAAATGACACATGCTCTGCAGGTTGTACGACAAGGCAGCCGCCAATACGCGGGTATCGGCTCATGCACAAGCAGAATTTGGTCTTCATTGATGAGTCTGCAAGTGGCCGCACGACGAAACTGGCTGCTAAGTCTCGCGCTTTATACTTAATGTTGATGTCAGTTTACGTCGCTTTTATAGAGTTGTTTACTCCGCAGTCGTGCTGGGATGATGTTGAAAGTGGGCAGGCTATCCTTGCAAGCGGTGATAGGCAGCGCCCTTCCCGCCGGCAACTGTTGAGCTAATCTGGTTTGGCTGCTTGCAGTGGATGTGAAGTGGGTACCCGTTGAGATCCTCCGGGGATGGGGTGGTTGCAGCTAATCCGAGTGGTGGCGACAAGGACACTGGTGTCGTGAATGCCAAAAATTCAGAGATGTAAAGGGCTTTCGTTCTTCATCCATATCTAACTGGTTTCTCTTCTATTCCGCATACGTCCGAAGGCATATATGGCGCCTTCATATAATGGTAAACGCTCAAAGGCCCATCATCCGAAAGAAATCACCGCAAGAAATAGAATGCATGCATATTATCCGTGTCTCTGGAGATCTCAGCAGGCACTTCGCCTATTCGGACGAGAACTTGAATTGAGGGCTGGCCGCATATTGCCGGCCAGCTGCTTTGCAGCCTTGGTGTGAATGGATGAATGCCACAGGGTGAGCTCAAATGAGCCTTGGCGAGGGTAGCTAAAACACAAAAACACCACCTTTTTTCTTGCTCACGAAGTCTAGCGGCAAATGAACCAGCAAGGCGCTGATCGAAAGACCAACCGAGATGCTGATGGCCACTTGGATGACCTGGGTAGTGACGTTCATCGCGATGCCCGTCGAGGCCGTCAGATCCTCAACGGCCGATTCGCCCACTTCCTCTGATGTGATCCAGTCCGCGCTTTTGATGCCTGCGAGAAGGCTGCCGCCGATGGCCACTGAGGTAAGTTAGCTTGATTGTGCCCTAAGACTCGATTTCGTATTGGCTATCACATGGCGAGATAATACTCGATCAAATGACCGCCGTTAGGATAACTACTTCACTTACGCCCACTGGGAACCTGCACACTGAATAACTGTTAGATCTGCTGTTCATCACTCTCTTGAAAAGTCTGGGGTTCTGCATGTAGTACAGAAAAATCCCGCAGACGCAAGACGGGCTGCCAGACAATTCCAGTGGAAATGATGGTTTGACTCACAATATCGCAGGTAGCATTACAGCCCCCACAACGCCATATCCAGTCCTTGCCTGGCTCTGTTGTGGGAATTCCGCATGACCTGGATTCCCTCCGCCCTCGACATCGCCTGCCCTGGAGCATCGCTTTCGTACACGACGAACCCACAACTTGATGTAGTGATCCCAGGCGTATAGCGCAAGGGATGGGTCAACGCCAAAGCGGGAATAGAGGTTTGCAATAAGACCTAGGAAAAATACGCATTCACACTGTTTAGCTAATGCTGTCATGGATGACCTTGCTGACAGTCACGATGTTCATTAAGGATGCGTGACTAAAAGGGACTCACCGATGGCCACGGCTCCAAGTGTGTTAGACACCGTTGACGCGCCTTTGAAGAAATTTCCAGCGTGCCAGTTGACGGCATAACCAGAGATGGAGATCAAGAGCATGGCAGGCATCTGCTTCCATTGTGCCTGGTTGATTATGGCAACACAGATGGTGAACAGGGAGACGAATAGTAGGTTCCATTCTTTTTGCAAGGGGGCAGGGCATGTGATTTCGCTTGTCGCATTCTTATCCATGGCGCCGTAACTAGCTCCACGTCCCGTCAGCAATGAGTTTGAAGCGGCATAAAGATATACATGGATCAAGCAATATAAGCCTATAGCGATACGAAGGACTCACAGGACGGCTCCGATCGTGATGCCATAGCCGAGGAAGAGCGTGTAAATGATAGCGTACATCATCCGTGTGGCGCCGGCAATGAGGTGGCGCGTCTGAAGCTCGAGACTCGCGCAAAGGAACATGTCTAGGTCGTCCATCAGCAATGCAGATGGTTTATCGTCACACAATTTACCTACACCCGGGGAGAATCAAAGCAATACCAGCCTGTGCCAGGGCCGAGAAGCAGAAGGTCTGCCCTCCCTGTATCGAGCCAAATGCCCTGGCCAAGAATGATATGACGATGGAAGCGACGATCTCGAAGACGTTGGAGAAGAGTCGATTCCGGGCAAAGTAGAGACGCATCAAGCCGAGCAGACATCCGAGGATGAAGGCCACGGGGAGATCGACCCAGCGGCCCAGGAAACCGAATGGGGCGACACAGGCGCACGCACAGCCGTCTGTGAGTTCACGTAGTCAACACCAAGCTCGAGCTCCCATTCGTGGGGCCGGGCTTACACATGAAGACGCAAATAGAGTCGCCATAACGGGCTTCCTGGCTCATGAGCTCTTGTAGGCGGCCGGTTCCTTCCTCAAATGGGATGGTGCCGTGCAGGACGTCCACGTATATGTCGTGCGCACAGCTCATCCGCCCAAGGTCCGTTCCTTGGGGGACTGTGACCATCGTCATTTTGGTGGTTTGAGTACCCTTGTCCTGCAATAACCGAGAACGAAGTAAGCGGCTTATCGCCTAGCGCCGGTGGATGTCTTGATGCAACGGGATACTTACGAGAAAGGATATGAGCATGCAATCTGGTGCGTACAGGAACTGTGCATTGATTCCTATGGCCTCCGCCGAGGTTGACATATATCTGTAAAAGTAAAGAATCAGTTCATACGCCGACACGCCGTCCAAGAGAGAAAGGACTACCTCCTGCTTGATACACAAGAAGCTCAAACCAGGACAATAGATCTCATGCACTACCCAGAAAGGTGATCATACAATGTCGAAGGAGACGCCACTTACTCTTCCAAGCGATGCGTGGGTGCACCATAGAGCATCAAAGCGCGACAGAGCCTGATCAGATAAATATGTCGGCTAATGTGGCTCCTGATAATCTCCGTAAGGTGCGTCTTTGTCTGTTCTTTTTCATTTGCCCACTGGTCATTGAGATCCTTCGACTTGCTCCCTGATTCTACCCGAAGCGGGAGCGGCCTCAGCTTGTCTCCATAACTATCCCCGGAGAGCGGACTGTGTGAGGACGATGCGCCTGCAGCCTCATATGGATCCTCGTCTTCCCATTCAAGATCCAGGTAAGACGGCTTTCGCTCTCGGAAAGATATTTTTCCGAAGGTCGAGGTGCGGAAGGGAACCGCTGGCCTTTGAATGTCGTGGATGGCATCGTTGACATGCAGCTTGCAGACGTCCATGATGATCCCCAGGAGACCCTCCTGGGCCAAGCTGTCACTGTCATCATGTCCTGGACTGCCCACCGGCGGGTCGTTGTGATGGGGTGGCAAAGACCCGACAGCTTGGGAATCGGAGGAGGTGGCTTGGGAGGATTGCGAGAACTTCCGCAGATGAGCATCTACGAGCTTTTTTGCGATTTTTAAAGCCTCGACTTTGGGCTTCGCCGCTGGTGTCGCCTCTGCGGGTTCCCTTCCTACCGGTGGGATCCATTCAGCCTTGGCCAAACGCTCAGGTGCTGTTATCTGGAAAGGAAATGGACCCACTGTCATCATCTTGTGTGTCATTCACCTGCGCCCCAAAGCATCCAGCAAAGTTGTCCTCCATGGCAGGAAATGACACTTCGGGAGCTGTTGCGGTCATCTTTCGCCGTGGGGTAATATTGTCAATACGTGAACGGCGAGGATCATCTATACAGATGCATCCATAGTATGACTGAAAAGACTTGAGGGACCTTCTGCCACATAATTTCGGGGAACAGTCTTTATTTACCAGGCCAGTGCTATGCCCCGGACGATACCCGAGACTCGTTCGTGGTAGTTCAAACTAAATATGGGCAGGCTGGATGCACGCACAGGCTGTAAACAGTGTTGAGAGCGGATCGAATGATCCGAAGCTTTTCCCCTAGGAGCCGCCGTCGCGATAACAACGTCATGGAGGTAATCCAGGGGACCAATGTCGATGAGAACGGAAATTCGCGCACCCTCAATCGGAAGGCGCGCACCTATTTGCTGACTAAGAAGTATAGAATACAAGACGACTTCTTCTCGAAGGGCTGGCTGGGGCGAAGGGGGCGAGCCCCGGAGCGCAAAGCATAGCGGAGGGCCGTGAGTAGGGCCGGTAGGCACGACCCAAGTTCCCAGAGGACCAACCCGCCCTGTTTGTGGTCCCTTAATTGTGAAGAAGCCTTATGTGTTGAAGTTGTGAAGACTTTAAGGTCCTGTGCTCTGATTGGTCGAATAGTAGGGAGGGTGCGTGCCTTCCGATTGAGGGTGCGCGAATTTCCGTTCTCATGTCGATTGCCCATCAATAAACATGTGATCCGCCCTCCTTCACAGAGAGGAGACATTGCATCATATCGTGTAGCATTGTTCGAACTATTAGTTGTGTCGGCCCGACCCGCACATTGCTTTGTTCAAGAATCATCATCTCGTACGTACCCACGCGACGTGGAACTCAATATTGGCACCCATTAGCATTGGGAATGATGGATCTTGACGATGCACATGAACGAGTTCGATCCATCTCCCTGGGGACAAGCTCTGGCCCTTTGCACAGATGGTCGATGTCGCCCTGGAAGCTGCAACACGGACACTAATTAATAGCAACTTAAGGCTCCATATAGTAGGACGCACCTATGGGAGGCCCAAGAGCTCATATTCCTCCATTGGGGATTCCCCTTTTGGTTTGGAGCAGTTTTAGTCCCACCCAACACTACAGCCCTTCCCAAAATTCAGCAACATCCCTAGTCATAAATCCAAGTCCACTTACTATATATTAGAGCTATAGGCTAAACACCTATAGGATTAACTAATAGGTCTATATACTTTACTTATCTTATTAGTCTAAATAGCCTTTATACTTTTTATAATATAGAATTATAGCTTTATTATTTCCTTTATATTATTTTTTAAATAACTTTAGTTTTAAATTAATAATTCTTTATAAATAATTTAAGTTTTTTTTATTATAAATTATAAAAATTATTTTAATTTAAAACTATTTAATTTTATAATTTAAAAAATTATAAAAATATTTATTTTAATTAAATTTTTATTTTTTTAATTAATTAATTATAATAATTTATAAAATTATTAACCTTATAAATAAAAACCTAAAGGACTTTAAATAAAAAATTAATACTTTTATAAATATTAAAAATAATAATAAAATAATAATAAATTTAAAAATATTAATAATAAGGATAATAAAGTTATTTTTAAAATATTTTAATATTTAATTTATATTAATAGGTTTAATTTAATATTAATTAATTTAAATAAATTTTATTTAACTTTAAAAGGTTTTATTAATCTATTTAAATTAATTTTATTTAAAAGTAAGTAAACTTTTATTTAATATAATTTTATAATTAATTAAATTTTAAAATAATATTAATATTAATATTAAAAATAATAAAACTAAAAGTTTATTAATTATATTAATATATTTATAATTAAATAATATATAGTTATTTTTTTTTAAATTAATTTTTTAAATTAATTTTTATTAATAATTTAATATTTAAAAGGATTTTATTAATAAAATTAAATAGCTTAAAGTAATTTATTTAATTTATATACTTTAAACTCTTTTAATAAAAGGTTAATAAATTTGTTTTATATTTAAATTAATTTTATAAATAATATTTAATAAGTTTTATTTTTAAATTTATAAATTTAAGTTTTTTTACTTAAATTATTAAAATGATATTATTATTTTAAAGAGTTAATATTAATTTATTTTATATTAAGGAATAAATAAAATATTTTATTTAATTTATAAAAGTTTATTTTTATTTATAAATATTAAAGGGTAATATATAAATTATCTTTACTTTTAATTATTTATAAGGTTAATTTAAATTAACTATTACTAAATATAATAAATTTATTATAAATTTAAAAGTAAAAATTAAAATTATAATATTATTAAAAATATATAATTATTTTAATATATTAACGTATAGAGAATTAAAATATAATTATTAATTTTTAATAATAGTTAAATAAAATTAATAAAATTAATAAAATTAATAAAATTAATAAAATTAATAAAATTAATAAAATTAATAAAATTAATAAAATTAATAAAATTAATAAAATTAATTAAATTAATTTTATAAAAATAAATTTATAAAAGAAAGTTTATATATTTTAATTTAAAAATATTAAGTTATATATATAAACTATTAACTTTATTAATATTTAAAACTTACCTTTATCTAATAAAATACTTTATTAAAGTATATTTTTATTTATTTAATATAATAATGAAATTAAAAATAAATTAAATTTTAAAATATAAAAGTATTAACTTTAAAATAAATTAAATATAAATATAAATTATTATTTTAATAAATATAATAAAGTAATAATAATTAAAAATTAAATAAATAGTATTATTATTAAGATTATAGAATTTATTTTAAAGCTTAATTATTTTAATTATATTTTATAATAAAAGCTTTCTTTATTTAATTAAAAATAAATATAATAACTTTAATAAAAGTTATAAATAAAAATTAATTTTAATATTTTAATTATAAAGTTTAATAATAAATTCTTTACTTTTATAATAACTTTATTTAACTAACTAATATATATTAACTTTTAAAAGTAAATAAAAATAAAATATATAAAAGTTTACTTTAATTCTTTATTTATATAATTTCCTTTTTTAAGTTTAAAATATAAATATTATATTTAAAAATTATTATATTTAAATATAAATAATTAATTAGAATTAATAATTTATTAATTAATTATATAAAATAAAGTTTTTAATAATAATATTAATAATAATAAATAAAATAATAAATAAAACTTTAACTATAATAATTTAAATAATAAAAAGAAATAAAATAGTAATTATAATAATAATAATTTTAAATATAATATTAAAGATATTAATAATATTAATAAAAATTAAATTAATAATAATAACCTTTTTATTTATAATTATATTAAATAGAATAACTTAATAAAAGATAAATTAATTAAACTTTTTATTAAAAGTATTTATTTTTATTATAAAGATATAAAATATATAAATATTAATTATTTTAAAACTTAAATTATTATTTTAATAATAATATTTATAATTATAATTATAAAATTAATTATTATAACTATATTATTTAAATTAAAGTACTTTATAATAAGCTTTTATTTAATTTAATTTAAAATTAATAACTTTAAAGTAAATAAACTTCTTTTAAAAATATATATATATTTTTAAATAAAGTTTATATTAATAAAGAAAATTGAATTTATTTATAAATATTTTATATAATGTTTTTATTTATATAATTAATAAATAATTATAAATAATACTTTATATAATAGTTAATAATAAAAATAATATAAATATAAAAGGATTTATAAATATAAAGTAAATAGAATAATCTTTATTAATATAAACTTTATATTAAAGTTAATTTAAATTTTAATATTAAATATATTTTAAAACTCTAATTATATTTAATTAATAGATTTAAAAGTAAATATTTTAAAAATTAATAATACTTTAATTATTAACTTAATTATTAATAAATATTATTATCCTAATTATTTATAATAATAATAAATATATATTATAAAATAATTATTAAATATTAATAAATATATAATTATAATATAATTTTTAATATTTAATGTAAAAGATAACTTTTAAAATAAAATATTTATTTTAATATTTTTACTTTTATTTTAAAAGAATTATTAAAGTTAATAATTAAAATTATATATAAGAGATTATAAAACTTAAAGTTACTATTTATAAATAAAGTACTCTATATTATTAAATAAATAGTACCTAATAAAGTTTTATTTAATTCTTTTAATAAACTTAAAAATAAAGAATACTTTATATAACTATTTTTTTAACTCTTTTAATATTTATATTTATACTATCCCTTAAAAATAAAAGCTTATTAATAATAATAATAAAACTATTAAAAAATTAAAATTATTTAAATAATTATAATATTAATAATATATATATATTATATAAAAGGATATTAATTAAATAAAGTATTATAAAATAAAAATTAATAAAGTTTAAATAGAAACTTTTTTACTTTAATTAATTATAAAAATTTACTTACTTTTATTATATCTCTTTATTAAATTAATTGATATATTTATAATAAATAAATTAATATAATTAAAAATATATTTTATAATAATAAAAGTTATATTAAATAGTTTTAATAAAAATATTAAAGTAATATTATTATTTATTATAAACTTTTAATAAGATAGATTTAAATTATTTAATTTTATATTAATTATATAATTTAAAGATTAAATTATTATTTAAAGTAAATTTTATATTTATAATTAAATATAAAATCTTTTATAAAATATTATTTAAAAGAGTTAAAATAATTAAAGTATATATTATTAAGAATTTATAAAAGGTTTATTAAATTTATAATTATACCTTAAATATTATTTATCTTTATAACTATTAAACTTAATAATAACCTTTAATTTTATATAGATTTTAAAAATTTAATATTATTATTAAAAGAATTATAATTTAATTCTATTAATAAATAA
Organism: Diaporthe batatas; assembly: GCF_019321695.1. Classification (NCBI taxonomy): domain Eukaryota; kingdom Fungi; phylum Ascomycota; class Sordariomycetes; order Diaporthales; family Diaporthaceae; genus Diaporthe; species Diaporthe batatas. The sequence continues at coordinate 346,560 of NW_025408565.1, forward strand.
GATATTAAATTAATTTAATTAAGTTAATATTTTTATAAAGATTAATATTTATTAAACTTTTATAAAATATATTTTATAAAAGAAATTAATTATATAATAATCTTTTATATAAAATAAAGGTTATTTAAATATAAAGTTATATTATTTAATTTATTTAATAGTTTATTTATTTTTAATAATATATTAATAATATATTTTAAAAGTATTTTAAGTAATTTTATATATATATATTAATAATATTATTATTTACTTTAAAATAAAATAAATATATTTAATATATTATTATTATATTTAAATACCTATATAAAGTAAGTTTATAAATAAATTTAAAGAAATATAAGTTTTATATTTTAAGTATTAAACTTATAGATTATATTATAAAAGTTAATAATATTTTTATAAATTTTAAAAGATTAAAATTATTTATAATTAATAAATATTTATAATATTAAAAATATAAAATCTTTTAATTTTATAATTTTATTAAAAGTTTATCCTTATATATAGTAAAATTATTAAATCTTTAATATAGTTTATATATAAGAGTAAAGGGTTTTAATAAACTTTAAAATATTAAGTTTTTTTAACTATTTTAAAAGTATATAATTAATATTTTAATATTATTTTATTTTATATTTAATTTTATATATATTTAAAATAAATATATTTAATAATATTATAATTAATATTTTCTTTTAATAATATAATAATAATAAATAATATTTAATTAAATATTTTTAAAATAATATTAAATATATAAATAAATTATTTAATTTATAATAAAAGCTTTTAATTATAGTATATTTTTAAAGTTTTAAGAGTTAAAATTAACTAACCTTTAGTTTATTTTATTTAAATTATTATTAATTATTATACTTTAAAGTTTTATAATATAAAATAATTATTAAACTTTTAATAAATTAAATAAGTAGGTTTTAGTTTATTTTAATTTTAAACTATTATATTACTTAAATATTTAAAATATATTAATTAATATATTATTTTAATATTTTAATAAACTTAAAATTTTAGAAAAATAGTTAAATATCTATTAGATTATTTAAGTTTTTATAAAGTTAATAAAATATTAAATTAAAGGTATATAATATTTTTATTTTTAAATTAATAATTAATTAGATTTTATTTTATTTAATATTAAAAGTATATATTTAAATTTAGAGTTAATATTTATAAATATAAAGAACTTTATTAATAATAATATAGTTTATAATAACTTTAACTATTTATTAATAGTTATATTTTTATTTTTAAATAGTTTAAACTTAAATTATTAAATATTTTATTATATATTAATTATAATTATTTAATTTTAAAATATTATTATAATTTAATAAAATAAGGTATAAATAATTAAAAGTTTATTAATAATTAGTATATTATTTTTATAATAAATTAATAATTTTAAATTATAATATACTTTATATTAAAGTTATTAATAATATTTATTTTTATATTATAATTATATATTTAAAATAAAATAAAACTATTAAATTAATATAATATAAGTATTAATAATTTAATTTATAAATAAATATTATATAATTAATAAATAATTATTTATATTAATTCTTTAAATATCTTTATAATAAAATATTAAATTTATTTAAATTATTATTTATATTTTATTAGTTATAATAATATTTAATAATTAATTTTAAGAGTATATTAAAGAATAAAATTAATTTAAATAATCTATTAATAATAATAAACTATTTATTTAAAATTATATAATATATTTTTATATAAATATTTATATTATAATATAGGTAGTTTATTTTATTATAAAAATCTTTTATATATTTAATCTTTTAAATTTATTATTTTTAATTATAACCTTTAATTTATTTTATTTTTATTAATAAACTTTATTATATTATAAATATTTAATAGAAGTTATTTATTATAAGTTATTTTTAGTTTTAAAGTAAATTAAAACTTTTTTAGTAAATTAATTAATAGTTATATATATTTATAAATTATTATTAGAATAATTAGATTAAAGTAATATTAGTTTTAAACTTTATTTAAATTTATTTATTATATAATTTCTTTAATAGGTTTTTACCTTTTAAAATTTAAATAAAATTTATTTTTAATTTTTTTAATTAAAAATATTAAATATAATAATAAAATATTACTTTTATATAAAAATAATTATTATAAAATAAAATTTAATATATAATTTATATTTTATAAAGTTATATTAATAAAGTTTATATAGTAATATAATAAGCTTAAAAGTATATAATAAAATAAATAAATTAATATTATTATAAATTTAATTTTAATATTAATAATTATATTTTTATTATTAAAAATATAAATAATTAATTATTTATATAATAAATTTAAATATTTTTATTTAATAATTTTATTATATTATAAGTAATAATTCCTTTTATTTCTTTAAATTTAAAGTTTTTAATTTAATATAATTATAAAATATTTATATTTAATTAATTATAATTTAACTTATAAAATTTTTTTAAAGTAGCTTTTTTTAATTTAAAGGTAAAATTATTAATAAAGAAAAGAGTAAAAGGTAGATAAAATTTTAGTATTTAAAGTTTTATATAAAATATTATTTTATTAAATTTATTAGAAAATTAGAATTTTAATTTAAAATAATATTTAATTAATAACTTTAAATATATATTAATTATATTAAAGGTATACTATAATATTTACTTTAATAATATTAAAGTTTTATATTAATTATAAAAGTAATTATATATTTAATTATAAGAGGAGGAGGTTTTAAATTATAATAATAATAATAAACTAATATAATTTAATTAATAATAATAATATATTAAATAGAAGTATAAAATAGGTATATTTTTAATTAAAATATTTATAATAAATAAAGATATTATTTAATAGTATATAATATAAAAGGAAATAAATAATATTATTAATTATAATATACTTTATAATTAAAGTAATTATAACTTTAATATTAAAAGAATATTAAAAGTAATATTATAATAAAATAATAATAAAGTATAGATTACTTTATAAAATAAAAGGTTAATTATAGAGTATTTATTTAAAGTATTAATTATTTTAATTATTATATAATATAAAAACTATTATAATTTAAGGTTTTAAAGTTTTAATATAATAATAAGTTTTAAAAATTATTTTTATAAGGGTTTAGAAAGTATTATTTAAATAGTTATTAATAAAGTTATAAGTTTAACTTTAATTAATAATATAGTTAATTATTTTTTTAAAAGAGGGGGATTATTAAAGTTATAAGTTAAATATTTATAGGATTAATTAATAAGTTTATATATTTTATTTATTTTATTAGTTTAAATAATTTTTATATTTTTTATAATATAGAATTATAGCTTTATTATTTTTTTTATATTATTTTTTAAGTAACTTTAGTTTTAAATTAATAATTCTTTATAGATAATTTAAACCTTCTTTTATTATAGGTTATAAGGACCGTCTTATTATGTATATCACGATCGCCTACTTTCATTGGAAAACACGAAAAAAAGACATAAGTTCATCAACCCCATTTATTACATCCATAGATATTATATATATCTATCCCTAGAAGTAAAGAATTATAATATTATATAAGAATATTAAAAACTTAATTATATAGAAAACACTTTCTTTAAACTTTAACACTCTTATACTAATTATATTAGCTAAAAGTCTTAAAGTTTTAATAAGTATTACATTCTTTCTTTCTATTATCTACTTATCTATCTTATTAGCTAGTAGACTTTTCCAATAGTTTATAGCTTAGAAATAGCAATATCCAAGGTTATGATCGCTATTAGCAGTGCACACGGTGCTTAGGGCGTCGGTAACTTGGCTTAATATTGGCCTTATTGACAGGCCCGTCAATTCGGTTGCCAACATTTGGAAGATTTATGATGCTGTTCAAAGTCCCTTCTCTTCGAGATGATCCGTATTGAGCCACAAGAAAGCTTCAAATCAGAAAGCAATGCAATTTCAGTACACGGAATCTCGTCTACGGATTACAGTTATCAAGGCCACCATAACCCCTCTCCCCAAGCTTCATAACGACAGTAGTTCAAGTAGATCCGTGGACAAAAATTCATCGCGTTCTTCTCGATCATCATCATCTTCGCCCACCATTCGCATTATGAGGTCATCCAGAATCGTCTTCTGGTTCTGCCAATTGTCCAAGATCAAACCAACATGTTCTTCCACCTGCCTGTAGCGCTGGGCAAAGCAGGCTTTGACAAGGGCGAGCACGAGCATGGTATCAGCCACGGTTTCCAGTTCTGACGGTTCATATATGCTGCGAGTACTTGCTTTCAGACGCTCGACAAGCCACATCCGGGTTCCAGAGCTGAATCGATTATATACGCGCTTCCGAAGGTCCACTCCAAGCGTGTACGTCGCGTTGGATCCCGGGTGAGGATATGACTCATTGGCCTGATGGCCAGAGTCGGTGTGGTCCAGGTCATCCGATTCTTCCAAATGCATCTCCTGCGGCGAAGCGCTCAAGTTAAGTGGCTCCGACTCTGTATTGCAGGGGCAAGACTGGATGCTGCTGCGCTTGGGGCGTTCCTGAACAGGGGCTGCAGTTCCAACGCTGGTATGGCTGATAGGCGGCGGCAGTCGTGCAGTCGTGGACATTCCATGGAGAGGACAGTCGGACACGCTGTCTGTATTGCTGCCCCTGGGCGATTTGTTGCTCCGTCCATGTGATACGGAGGCTACTGTGGCCAGAGGGATGACGGCTTCAGGCTTTTCGTCCTTCATCTCCATGTTGTAGTCAATGCCATCGTCCTCACTAACTTCGCTCTCTGCATCTTCCATATCGAGGCCGCTGAGTTCTTGCTCCAACTCCTTCTCCAGCTCCGCCACGAAGTCGCCGTCAACATCCACTCCCAGGAACTCTTCCTCGCCCAGGAAGTCCTCCTTGCCCAGGTTATCCTCCTCGTCATATTCGGCGTCGTTGTCCTCATATGACTCAGGGATATAGTCGCGGACAAGCTCGGAGAAGCGCCGGAATGCTGACGGAAACGCCGGCCCGAAGTCCTGGCCGCGCGTGGGTGCTGATGGAGCCGGGTCTGGGTACTCGACTAGCAGGCCGCCGTCCTCTTCATCGTCCTCATTCGACTTCGCCGGGGAACCGTTTCGCTGCCGTTTCTTGGGCTTGCTTTCCTTGTCCGCCTGGGATTGTCGTGATACCTTGGCCTCTGCCTCGGGTGCCTCGGCGTCGGCGTTGCTGGAAACGCCGCAGACTTGCTCGATATCCCTATTGGAATGTGGCAACTTCAGGGCGCCATATTTTGCGAAAGGGAAATCCGTTGGCAGAACAAGGCGATACAAGTCATCCTCAAATAATACAGGTTCATCGGAATCGGGATCATCTTCAGTAAGTCGTATGGAGTCCGCTGCAATTTTGCTGGTCCAATGATTGCATAAAGAGTACATTTGTCCTAGTCGCTCGGCACTCTTAAGAAGGGACCCCAGCGACTGGCTGTCTGTGTAGGCACGGTGCGGCGTCTTTGACATCAGAGTGTTGTATGCGTCCCGTAGAATGGAGCTCACGCATAGCTTTTGGAGTGTACTGTCTGTAGTATTTGTTCTCTCCACACTGACTCTCTTGGTATCACAGATGTACCAACTGGATCTTGCCGTGATAGACACCGAGTCGAGAAATAAATCGGAGGAATTCCCGAGGTCGAGCAAGAAGAACACTGAACAACTCTGCCGACGTGAGATTTTTGGCATCAATTTCGGGCTCTGAATAAAGTGAAATTTGCTCGGTGAGAGGCTTGCTTGACGGGTCTGGATCCTCGTCAAATTCATTTCGCGGAAGTCGAAACTGCAGCGGTCCCACGGATGGTCCAGGTCGATATCAAACGACCACTGGCTACCTTTGTCACAAGTGAAAAGGTCGCAAGGTCGAAATTTCACAGATAGCACAGCATGCCCGAATCTATTGACAGTTGATAAGGAAGCCACTGTTCTCTCGGGCTCGTTTGCTGTCTCTGTGACCAACACGAAGTCCTTTTTGAGAGCCTTTCGACTTGCTGACAGACTGACGGTTGCTGAATTTGGCCGATCGGAAGCAGGTTGTTCCGTAGGTTGTTCGAGTGAAGCAAAGCTTCCTGCCTCTCTAGCTGCACTCATTACTCCAGCGTTGATACTGAGAAGTCTTTGGTGCGTGGGGCTAGATACTGTAAGCAAGCCTTGTTGAATTATCTCAACCTTGAGAGATATCCTTGTGTCCTCTGAAGACGATAACCAGGCCGAGTCCGATAAAGCTGGATACTTGATAATTAGGTCTCCTTTAGCATTGAATTGCACATGCTCCGCGAATTTGACCACAATCGTTACTTCGACGTCTGGTGGTATACGGCCAAGATTGGCTTCAAACACCCCAGGCTCCACCTCACTCAAAACAGCGGCAGGTGTCATGCTGTGGACCGCTTGAGTATAAATCTTTTTGGCTCGTTTGGATGGCCTGGATTTGTCCTCGATAGCATGGTGTTCTCCGATCTCGAGCTTGAAGGGTGTGACTGCAGCCTTGTCTGGGATTCTGAAAGAATAAGATGCCTCCGCAGCACTTGAATCATTCGTGCTCAAAAACCTTTGAACAAGTCTCGTATGAGAGACAAATTCCTTGACCTGAATGTCAATCATTATTGTTGACAGGTGCAGGATTCGTGCAGCACCGACACTAGCATGTCTTCCATCCAGGCCTGGACGCGAAGCTGCTTGGGCTCGTCCATTGAACGCGGAGATGTCAGCTGTCCGTAACGAAGATGTAAACAGTGCTGAGGATGCCAGTCGGTCCCAGAAGGTTGTCATGGCTTCGAATGTGGCTCATCGCTTGCCCCCAATACAACTGATGGGCGAACTAGTGTGAGGCACATGGGTCGGAGCTGTGGATGAGTTCATGCTTGTTGAGAGACCTTTTCAGTATCACGTGAAAAGGTCATAATGGACGTACGGGTACATGCTCGAATAAATGGAGGAGCCATTGCCCGGTCACAGCAGGAACAATAAAAAAGCGCTTACTGAGCACCACTAATGATTAGCGGTCTAGAAGAGACATGGTGATGGGGGCAGGGCATACTTCGCCCTTTCCGGTATAAGAAGTTTGCTACTTGTAGCTCAAGGATTGCTGATCACACTTGTTGAGTTTCACAGCATATTTTCAGCTGGTCTACCTAGGTATCAACGAATGGCAACGCTCCGTAAGCGACATAGGAGTGGGGTAGGAAATGGCGCCTAAGACACGGCACAGCATTACCTGCCCCATTCATTTTCATCTTTCAATCAATGTCAATATAAAAGACTTTGGGTAATATCAATTCCAAGAAGAACTCAGAGATCGCTTTAATCCAATTCATACGCTATATAATGCTTGAAAGCGAAACCCAACCCGTGATAGAACCACTCGACATAAACACCACGGGCAGCCTTTGTGTTGTTATAGTTCGAATGAGAAGAGGCATATCAGGCTTCGAGACTTCCCCGCCCAATAATTAGTCCGCCATATCGTTACCAAGTCCAATCTCCATCGGCGACGCAATCGCATTGTCGGAAATAGCCTTCCAGATCGCAAAGGCTTTTCTTCCGGGCTCTACGAATGCCGAGAACGAGTTTAAAGACCTACACAAGCTCCTTTGCTCTTTGACGAGTTCCCTTCGACTGGTAGGAGAAACATTCAACATTAAACCGGAGGCCGAGGACTCGGGGGACAAGGAGGACTCTTCCAATCATCATGAAACTACAGTGACGTTCATTACAGAGACGTTATCACATTGCAACGACCTCCTTGGCGGTTTCACGAGGTTCATCGAGACATACTCGACCCTCGAGCGAGCATCAGGACCCTCATCTCACTCATCATTTACATCAGGATCATATTGGTCAGGATATGCGAGGCGGACATGGATGAAGATACAATGGGCGGCGGAAAGTGACAATATCTCCGGGCTGAAAGCTTCGGTGGAAGCACAGATCCAGATGTTGAACCTGGCCATTTCCACGGCGAATGGGTTAGTAATTCTTTCACGTCTGAGGATACACAAGATTCTATGCATGGCCCTTTTAACATATGAGCATAGCAAGAGGCTTGAAGAAATGTTCGTATTCTTGAAAACGAATTTGACCAGCCAGGCAACTCCACATGACACTTCGGTGGCATCAATCACGGATCAGACGCACGCTCTGGGTCTCGGAGGCGAGTCACTCGGCTTTCAGCTGTTTCAGGAAAATTCTACCAGGAGTGGCGGGGAGCTTCTGGTGTGTCCAAAGGCAACATTCCAAAGCCTCTCACTTGCCAACACAGGAGGTGAATTCATAAGATCTGGGGGAGTATTTGAGTGTCTTTGTTCGAGGAATACCCACGCATGCCGGAGCTACACGTGTGAGTTTGAAAAGGCCCCATCGAACTGCCAGATCTGATGCCGGTCCAGTGCTACCCATTAGTACCCTAGTCAGAGTGATAGGTTCCGGACATCTGGTGTGGCAGATCTTCCTTCAGGGACCTTCGTCAAGTCGACCGGTTTCTTTATTGATCCGGCAGGTGGCCCCAAGCCGTAAGCACCCCCCCTCTTGCCCCAATCTTTAAGCGTAGAAGTTGAGCCCTTCATCTCGACGTGTGTCTTCTGTGGTGCGCACTCCTTGCTACCAGCCTCGAAAGATAATCGGGCTGGAGTATTTAGGGTACCAACAAGGAAAATGAGAGGAAAGGAATTGAACAAGACGATAACTAACTTTATACGTTTCTCATCAGAGCTTGCACAGTGTGAGAAATGGTCAGATCGACTTGCTCTGCTGCAAGCCACCTGGTCAAGGGAAATTGAAGGCAGAAACTCTCTAATCTCATCCCGCATGAATATTGTATCTGTGCTTCACATGAAATCGCAAGTTACCTCCCGAGCCTTTCTTTCCGTGGAGCCAATGAATCTAACGAGGAAATACTAGTGACTCAACCAAGTACGGCACGAGACTCCTTAGTTTGAAATTCATCACTCAGAACAAATGCGTGGCGCTCGGCAGGATGTCCTCTTTGCAGCTACTACAACACCGTAGTTTGAGCAAAACGTGGAGTCAGGACCTGGAGCAAAGTATGCAGAGATCCCAAGGATTACTACCGCAACGGTATTTCAATCTCGTGATGCATTCTGGACCTACTATGGAATCAGGCGTCGGGAAGAAATACACCATCCAAGGTCTGTTCACACATCCTTTTGTCTTAACGCGAAGCTGAGTTCAGACAGTGAAACAAAAAACCAAGTTATCCACGACGGACAAGCCTAGATTCATTACCATGCATGATGTTCTATGTACCGAAGAGAACCTGGCTGCGTCAGCCGCAGGCACGCCAATCGCATTTTCGGAAGTGGTTTTTGAATTTGCGAGCTCCTCGCGTAAGAGTCTATTCGAAATCCACTGCGACAAACTATAAGTATTTTACTGACTTGTATAAAGTTGTGACGAGTCTAGTATCGGACCTCAAACTTGCCCAAAAGCTCTTACAGGTTCAATATCTGACTGGCCCGCGATGGGGAGAGCACGTCATGGTACAACGGTTAGTGTTCAAGTTGTCTCCGCATGGTTAAGTGGCTAATACCTGGCTTAAATCATAAGAGATTTGCTAGATTCCTGTTTAATCGGGCATCTTGTATTGAGCAAGCCAAAGTTCAAATTGATCGTAGATTCAGAGTCTGGGAAATTCCGGGTTGTCCTGCTTAGAGCGGACCACACTGCGGCGGTGTGCTTTGACCGTCAGTCCCAGCTCCTCCACCTATCCGACGAATTTTGTTGTTGATTTCATAAATGCAGTGCCCTCGGAAGCCCTGCAGAACAATGTGGAACGGAATAAAAGTCTGTCCAACACCAGTCGGCCGGCGTGGTTTATGGACATTGATGAATCACGGATTCACATTGTACGTCAGGAGTGTGGCATAGACCCTCTATCTGTATTCGAAAAGCGTTACAAAGCTTCTCTAAGGCTTGAGTTTGACGACGAGGAACATTAATTTGGGGGCCACACCGGATGACTACCTAGGTAAGCAGGAAGCCAGTTTGGAATTAAGATCTAAAAGCATTTCCTCGCATTGGGCCAGCCAAGCTGTCGACTATTAGACTTCAAAAGCCTAGAGGTCCCGATAACGGAGACAAGCGGCTACTTCGTTCGGTGTCTGGTCAACAGTTCGGGTCATCTTGATGGCTTGGTAGTCCGTTGAACGGTATCGTGAACGCCGAACACCACTAACATGGACGAAGTTCGGGATTGACAACCACCAAATTGGTCACTATGTAAGACGAGGGTTAGGGGTGTTGTTCATGTTCAACGTATCAGCAGCCAGCCAATGACATAATAGCGCATGCGTGTTATCCGGACCCCTGCCAGCTTTTGTGGAGCTGTTGTGCTACCCGGATATCTCGTCCCTTTGTTGCTGACCTTAAACTTTCGACTCATTGGCTTTTTTTTTGTTGACAACGAGACACCGCCCATTCGTTTCTCGACGCCAGGCCTCAAGATGCGAAGTGCATCGCTGCGGCAGCTCAGGCTGCTGCAAGGCCCTTCTGGTGTTCCCTTCTCGAGGCAATTGAGCACATGGGTGTCTCCTCGGCCGTCCTCGTTGAGTGCCGTGGGCGCTGTGAGGACTTGCATGTGGCCATGCAGGCCGGGCCGAGCAGGCGATGTCGGACTGACAAGGGCCACCACACAGCCTCAATTGGGCTCAGGACGGCGCCAGCAATTGAGCACGACTTCGATTCGGATGGGAAAAGCAGCTGGTCGGGATGAAGAGACTGGCACTTACAGCGAGGCGGACCACGAACATGCTGTCATCTCGACGTTCGACTTGTTCTCCATCGGCATTGGCCCGTCCTCGTCGCATACCGTCGGCCCAATGCGGGCTGGCAACATTTTCGTGACGGACCTTCTCGAGGCAGGCCTCTTGCACAAAGTCCACAAGATTCGGATATCCATCTATGGCAGCCTGGCTCTCACCGGCGAGGGCCACATGACTCCATCGGGTATGTCTGCAGCCTCAATCACATGAGCCAGACACAGCTTACTGACAGCAAGGCAGCCTTGATCCTGGGCCTCGAGAGTGCCGATGTGGAAACAGTCGACACGGCCTATGTGCCTGCTCGGTTCGCCGAGATCAAGGCCACCAAGAAGCTGTTCCTAGGCCAAGGTCTCCCCTCGGGAAAGGGTAAAGAGATCGACTTCGACTATGATAGGGAATTTGTTTGGGAGTGGGGAAAGAAGCTGCCCATGCACAGCAACGGCATGCGTTTCATGGTTTTTGACGAGCAGGGTGACATGCTGGCTACCAACGATCTCTTCAGCGTCGGTGGTGGCTTCGTCGTCAACGGTGCTCTGTCGACTTCGGCATCTCAGAGGGCGGCGTCGATCGCCATGGATCAGGAGCCCGAGCCTCCGTTGACCGGACATCCCAAGGACTTGGGAGAAAACTTGTTCTACAAAGAGATCAGGCGATCCGATGCGGCTGGGGATCGAAGGAGTGGTATCGAGGTGAAGCCAAAAGATGGCGATGCGATGCTCCTTGAGGCGGGCCACGGCGAGAGCGGAGCAGTCGTGGTCTCTGCTGTTGGAGATGCACAACCCGTTGCTGAGCCGGAGGACGACACGAGGAGCACCGCACAACCACGATATCCGTTCCGAGATGCGACCAGTCTACTGGCCCTCTGCCACAAGCACAACCTCACCATTGCGCAGCTCGTATACGAAAACGAAAAGAGTCAGGGCTATACCGACGAGGAGATATACACCAAGGTCATGCGCATCTGGGAAGTCATGGACAACAGCATCCTCGAAGGCGTGCAGCAGTCCCAGGACACCACGCTCCCAGGATCCCTGAAGCTGCATCGGCGCGCACCGTCCCTGTACAAACGACTCACCCGGGGTCTGTACCCGGCGAGCGCACACAAGACCGTCACTGCCACCGAGACCCCCGAACCGAGCCAACTGACGGGCCCCGGGTCCACGAGCCTCTCGCCGGCCGCAACAACAACCCCATCGAAGGTTGCCAAGATCACCAAGCGCGGCCCACCCCGCGTCCACGGCTCCTTCAGCCACCCAGTCATGCCGTCGCCGCTGCGGCGGACAGAGTTCCCAGCGATGGACTACCTCGCCGTCTACGCGATAGCCGTGAACGAGACCAACGCCGCGGGCGGCCGCATCGTGACGGCCCCGACCAACGGCGCCGCGGGGATCATCCCGGCCGTGCTCAAGTACACGGTCGAGTTCATCAGCGACGACCCGGAGCGCGACATCATGACCTTCCTGCTGACCTCGGCGGCCATCGGCATGCTCTACAAGCGGGGCGCGACCATCTCCGCCGCCGAGGGCGGGTGCATGGCCGAGGTGGGCGTCGCCTGCTCCATGGCCGCGGGCGCCTTCGCCGCGTGCATGGGCGCCAGCCCCGAGACGATCGAGCAGGCCGCCGAGATCGGCATCGAGCACAACCTCGGGCTGACGTGCGACCCCATCGGCGGGCTGGTGCAGGCGCCCTGCATCGAGCGCAACGCCCTCGGCGCCATCAAGGCCATCTCCAGCGCCAACCTCGCCCTCAGCAGCAACGGGACCGCCAAGGTGCGGCTCGACGATGCCATCCGCGCCATGAGGGTGACTGCCCAGGGCATGCGGAACGAGTTCAAGGAGACTAGTCTTAGTGGTCTTGCTACGAGTGTGCCGTTCAACATCCCGGTCAGCGTCCCTGACTGTTGAGCTGCTGTGACGGGGCAGGATAGACATGTTATGTGTTGCCACACGTTCAGGTTCGAGTAACTAGATGCGAGGGCATGGGGATCAGGGTGTGTACGGGTATCTTTTACTCTGGCGTTCTCATACAGGATGACTTTAAAAGCATTTTGCCATCTATAGATAGGTCGAAAAGGCAGTCCTTACGGTTGGTTCTACGAACTCTCTCTCCAGCGTGTGTTCATCGTCAAAGAAAAGAGTCCAACACTACAGTAGTTTGAGGGTTGAGGTATCATTGTTATGTTGTTCTAGTCATCTTATGACAAGCAGATGGCGAATGCAGTATTTGGGACTACAGCCAGCAGCATAAAGGCTTGACGGAGTACAAAAGAGCGGCAACCCGTGGACATGCTAAGTGGTCAGCTTCATGGCATTGGGAAAAAAAGACAAAGCTCTACAGCATGGGTGAAGAGTACTGATATTGGACAAGGTTGGCGGTACAAGAAAATTAATCTAGCGTATCGACTGGATTGATAGAGCACACGTGCGAAGTGTATGATTGCTTAAAATAGGATCGCAACGTTGTCTTTTCCATGGCTAAGGAGGTCACTTTAGAGAGAAACCTCCAGCTAACTCCATCACGTCATGTGGATCAATGGTAGCCTTGACAGACCTGAGTCGCGCCAAGTTCGTCGTGCCATAGAGCTCCTCAGCCGTCGTATCTCCTATCGCGTAATTTGTATACGGGGTGAAGCTCTCTTTGAAAATCCCCGCCTGAACTGCGGCCTGTTTGATATTGGCAACGGATTGCTTGACGGCATTAATCCAGAACTCATCTTCAGTGCTCGAGCCCCAGGCGCAGTAAATGCTGATCTGGGGTTGCAAACAATCGTGGTCAGTCGTCTGTGTTCATTACAATCTTTAAATGGGCGTTCCTACCGGGAGTGGCGAATCCGCATGAGGAAACGCGCTGTCTGTGGCGTACCGGCCGTAGTCCAGGAACGGGTCGACGCCCCCGCTTACAAGAGATCCGCCATGCAGCAACTGCTGAGCCGTGAGGCTCTGCTTTGGGGTCAGATATACGGATACTGATATATTGAGGGAGAGGATGGTCCCACCTGAACTTCCTTTTTAACAACCTCGAGTAGTTCGACCGTAAAGGCGGACACAGAGACGGTATGCGAGGTACCACGACTGCTCTGCAGTAGCTGCGTCGCCTGCGCTCCCACGAAGGTCGAGAAAGGCTGCTTGATCGTCCCGCTGTTGACGGGTAGGATGCCGTCAAACATGGCGAAGCTGGCACCCGGGTCCGGGCCGTCGTAGAAGAAGAGCACGTATGGTATCAGACCTACCGCAGGTAATCCTTCCAGGGTCAGGATGACCTGGGCCTTTGGGTCTGTGACAGTGCGAGTGAATATCTCGGTGGCTTTTATGAGCGCATCTGCTTTGTCGGCGGTATAGATTCGTTGGCCGCCCTGTTCGCGTCAGTCTCCGCTCCAGTCTGGACAAGCTGGACGATCAGTGCCTACGTAGATCAGGGGCGGCTGTGGGTGTGTCTCGTAGACTATGGAGGTGACAATGCCGAATCTATTCAGTCCACCCTTGAGGGCGAAGAACAGATCCGTGTTGGTGCTCGCGGAAGCTGTAGTAATTGTCCCATTCTGCATAGAGTTAGATAGAGCACCGGTATCAGTTGCGCCGGGGACGCCTTGAGTACATATGGCCATACCGGTAGCACGAGATTGTAGGTCTTGACCGTATCACAGGTCAACCCAAATTGATTTGTTTTCCTGGTGATCGGTTATTAGCATTTGTCTGTTCAAATCTCCCGTTGAACTCGGCATACCAGGAATACCCTCCGCCCAAAGTCAATCCGCCGACGCCGGGTCCGGACAGTCTGCCACCAACGACGTTGACACCTTCTTTGGACAGCGCTTGGTATGCTTCAGCCCAAATCTGGAATTGCAAATGGCGAATATCAGCGTTGTCGAGCAAATGACCCAGGGGTGGATGTACAAACCAGACCCATCCCCAATTCGACACTTGACTTGTCTTCGGATAGTTTGACCTGCTTCATGCGTGCGAAGGAGATGTGCACACCCGGTGTGCTCGAATGACCGGGGTTGGAGGTATGTCCGCCACTCTTGAGCGCGAAAGGTGTCTGTGACTGCGCTATGATATCAATCTGTTGTGCAAGCCGTGAGTAACAAGACAGTATGATACAGGCAAGGGTATCTAGATGAATCTCGAATCGGCTTCTGTTTTGGCTGATACGTACCGCAATGGAGACATCCTCGGGTGTCCCGGGCTCAAAGACACAAGCTGGCTTTTGGCTGGACGATGCAAACCAGTGGTCAATATCGATGGCGAACCTTGCATCAACTTCATAGTAACGAGTCAGAAGATCATTCGAAGTGGTCATAGAGAGCAGTGTATGCCCTGGGATAATGTATCAAGACTACTCACGCGGGCTAATGATGATATCGCTCGAGCTGGAAATATTGCCTTTGATGTCGAGGCAGGTCTGATCCAACCCGAAACCGTTGGCCAAACCAACCAGGGCTGCTATAGCCAAAGACTGCTGAGTAATGAGTGTCATTTCGCGACCACGGGATGCATAGCAAAATTTCTAGCTCGATGTCACGAAAAAGTTGCCCGTCACTGTGTCTGATTAGAACTCTGATTGTATCTGGGGAACTTTGAGTTTTTATGTTCAATTTATGGCCGCAAATATTTGTGTGAGTGCTCCGGTAATAGTTGTGCATTGCTACTGAGAGCCGGGGTAGGTACTTAGGTACCTAGGTAGCCTAATGGCACCATTTCCTTTTAAGCACACTTATGTGGAATGACGGCAAGGTAGGCTGGACCCTCTTTACCGTTTCAAGAGCTGATGCAGCAATTTGCCGGGCATTCTCATACATTCGACCCAGCTGAGTAAATGGACTATTGGACGCTACTCATATGACCCTTGCGGCGCCAGAAGAACTACACTTTGCCAAGACTACCCTACTAGGACTACCAGCAATCATATAAGTAAATAGAGGCCCCTAATTAACTAACCTAGTTTCTAATATTTATATATAAGTAGTATTAGGAATATATATAAGTTAATATATAATAATTATTAGAAATATTAAATTTAAATTTAATTTAATTTAATTTAAATTATTTATTATTTATATTAATATTTATTTTATTAATTTATTTTAAAAAATAATTTAAAAAGAAAGGTTTTATTTAACTATTAATTATATAAATATATTATTTATTAATAATCGTATTATTTAATTATTATAATATTTAATAATATATTAAATAAATAAAAGATTATATATAAAGTAAATATATTTAATATAAATTATATATAGTTTTTTTTATTAAATAAAAAATAATAATATTTATTTTTATATAATAAATTAAAATTATATTTATTTCAATTAAATTATATATATAAAAGTATTTTTATAATTTAAAAATACTTTATAAAGTAGTAATATAACTATTATAATACTTTTTTTAACTTAATATAACTATTAGTACTTATAGTATAGGATGTAGATTTTTAAAATGTTAGTACTTTGGAGCTGACCTATTACAACGGTAATATAAACCGTCCTTGTTGGCTGGACTAACCTGTATAAGCCTTGGCAAAGTGCAGTTCTTCTGGCGCCGCAAGGGATGCAGACCGACACTTTCCAGGGGGGCCACAAGCTGCCGCTTACCGTAAGGTGGAACCGTAGCTGAGAAACAAACTTCCAAAGCCTGATCCTGAGCCCCAGTTTTGATCAGCTCAGGCATCGTGAATCAATATAGTCGCGATCTCTCGTTTTCGGGAACGGGTGAATCCGAGCGGGACTACTACAATGAGCAACCTCTTCACGAGGGCTAGGCCCACTAGAAACTGCAAAATTGCGGAGTTGCCTCAGCTGAGGTCCATCATACCTCTTTTTAGTGGATGCCGAATCTTGGTATGCTCGGCACAATTACGTAGTCTCTTGTAGACGGGTTGAAGACTATATGGTCCCCAGCTCCTAAGCGGACAGAGCCTAGGAAGTATTGGGTAAAGTTGTAAGCAGAGAGATTGGACCACGTTCTTCTCCAACGGTAACTCTGACTCGGTGTGGTATGGAGTCAGGCCCGATCAAGACTGCGGAATTGTGAATGACTCAGCTTGCTCATCATGTGTTGTGTTTACTGCATGAGCCTTCAAGGGGTCGGGAGACCACATGAGACATCTCCTAAAAGGGTTTATTGTAGGTACTTGTGTTCAACGAGAACAAAAATCCCCCGCCACCAAGGAGCTGGGCCCCATCACATATCATAACTTGTTAGATCCTCATGCTTCGTCTGATGTTTCCCGGCAGTCTTTCTGGCAGCCGGTGGCCCAACAACCGGCCGGTTGCACGCGGAACTATCCGCAGGTCGCACCAAGATCTCCCGACTCTGGCAGGGCGGTTGAGTACAGCACTAATGCAAGGCCCATTCGTGTTGACGAACCACGTGCAGTCTGACCTGGCAATAGTGGTTGCTGCGCTTCTCTCGGTACCAGGTAATTGCCCTGAAATCCCCAGTGCTGCGCAGGTGTACACGGAGGGCTGTGAAGCTGGCAATGAAGACTAGAACTCACCATGAGCCTTGGTAATAAGCACCCAAGGCCAAATGCGGCGCTTTTGGGATTACCCAGAAAAGTAGAAAGAAACGTTTATTAACCCTTTCGATCTGGTTGGGTGTGGGCCAAGGCGGCTATTTGCCGTCACTTCAGCCCGTCTGCAGGCGCAAGGATGCGGTGCGGTGGTGTCCTGCACGCCCGGTCAGGCAAGCCACATCCAGAAGGATGCTATACGCGAAGCTCTTGACTGGTGCTCACGCGAGATCTATTTAGTCGTTTCCCAAAGGGGTCTGCTCGGTCTTGACGGCTGCAAGCATGATGTCCGAGTACTCGCATGTGTAAATGCCCGTTGCACGGCAATTCAGGTTTTTGTTTTCGTTTTCGCCCGAAAAACAGGACCAGATGTCGCGGCAATTTGATACCACGTCCCATTTCTACACTGCGTGAGCATTGATCGTAAGAGTTTGACGCGAATTAATCATGACGTGGCCAGGTGCCCTCTGCGGCCAACTCGCCTTACTACATGAGGTGGTGCAACCCTCAGGGGCGGGCGGTCTAGACCTTATAGCCATGACATTACCCGGGCAGATGGCAGTGTTGAAAAATACATTCGGTATCTATCTCCTAAGTGGCCATTAATGAATCTCTAGGCATCAAGGCTGACAGAAAGCTGCCGAGATAACGGTTGTGGGATCGTTGGACGGAGCCTCAGGACTGGACAAATCGAGTCGTCAATCAACTGCCATCCGATCGGTTGCCCCCTTGGATTCTCCGATCAATTTCTTCGGCCAGGGTGCTTTCCGATGGCAGTGGCAGTCTTTCAATAAGACTACATTCGTTCTGTATTCCTTCCGTACGGGTCGTGTTTCGGGCCCTGTTGAATGTCGAAGCCATTTCACGATGTCACGTCCTTTCCCATTAGATCCATCAATCTGATCGGACCCGGGGAGCCACCAGGAGGTGGCGAATTGCCACAAACCCAGCGAAACGTCCCGTCGTCGTTGGTCGCATCTCGACCCACCCTGATCCCATGGTCAGTCTTTCGTCAAGCAGTGGATGTGGGATGTGATTAGGCCATATGTTCAGAGCAGGTGAGAAGCAGTCACAATGGTGTCCGTGGTTCGCACAAAAAAATGCACCAAAATAGTGGTGGATTTCGAAAGCAAGAAGAACAAAATACACACCAGATCGCCCATTTGATGAAGAACACCCATCCACCCAAGTCGCGGCAACGGTCATTGAGTAAGTCGTTGACGATGTCGTATTCGGCAACACTGAAGGGAACATCGAACTCGCCAAAATTGCAGATGTCTTTAGGATCAGTGAAACCGCCTGGTAGAATGCTCGTGCAAACACGGGCCTGGGCTGCGTGTCGAGGAGAGGTGTAACTCACAGATCTGGGTGCCTCGCCAAACATCACCAGCCTTGTGGACGATTTTCCACAGTTCCCCAGTCCCCGCTCGCAAGAGAGCTGCGCTTGACTTGCCCGCGTAGAGGCTGGTCACGAGATTGTCCACGTCGCTGTGCAAGATCTTCGTGTCTGTGGTCTTGTTGCACAAGATTAGGCCAGGTGGGAGGTCCCAAATGTCGCTGAGTGACGAGCCTGCCGGAGGATCAGCGATGATATGGGAAGCCTGCAGAGAAAAGGTTGCAGCTGCCCATTCCGTTTCATCGGGATCGACAGCTTGAAGGGCGCCAAGTCCAGTCTCTTTGGCGACTTGGGACGCCCCCGAAAAGAGGGCCATCGCCAGGACGAGGAAGAGCACGAGGAAAGGCATGGCGTGTTGGACGATGTCTTGATGGGGTGTCTGACGGATTCCAGGTGCTTCAGCTGCAATGAGCCAATTCGACTTGATGGTGAAGTGTGCAATGTTGTTTGTCGCAAATGCGGTGTTCAATTGGGCTATGAACAAGGAGCTGTGGAGGGCCGACTCGCAGCTGATGGACCCAGCTTAGCGCTAAATCACAAGCTCAAACAAAGGTAGGGGGCACGTTGCTGGTTTCTTGCAGAAAGTCGTTTGTACAGGGAAGGAAGAGCTTCCCGAACGAGCTACAAACGCCTGTCAGGACGTCCCTCCACTCCAAGCTGCACAAACCGACGCAGCCCTGTCTTCCAAATTAATCGACGGCAAGCAAGTCCCCCTCGACCTTGGAAATATTTCTAAAATTATAAAATCTGATTTTGAAATAGACAAACGGTCCCTGGACAGCCGAGTGGATGCAGTTTTAAGCTAACCCATCCATCATAAGAGTTTTCCTTTCGTGTTTTGGCAACACCGGAGAATGGACAGACCCTTTCTTGATGGTGTCATTTGGTGGATCAACCTTGAATGGAAGATGTAAGGTTCCAGAGCGCCGCATTACCGTCGACGATGTCGATGTGCAAGTGATTGTATGTTGACACAAGGGCGTCGAGCTACGATCATGGAGAGCTGCTGATCAACTTTTCCAAGACATTCCCAGAAAGATGCAACAACGACGAGCATTGGGTCACTTCGATCGACGTCATGGACACTCTGAACTGTCGCTGAATCCAGTCGACCAGCTCGATAGAGACAATGGAATCAAGGCCCAGAGACGGCAACCTAGCCCCTACAGAGAAGCCATCGACAGGCTGCATAAGGATCTCCGCCAGTGCCTCGCACAGGGCGTGCGCCAGGCTGTCGACGGTCGCAGGATCTCTCCACTTGGGGTTGTTTGGGTCGGAGGCGGCCAAGTCGGCGAGTTCTGAGACGCTGAAGCCGTTGTCTAGAGTCTCAGACTCCAAGTTTCCCCTGCCCGGCCAGCCCCTCGACTTGGTACTTTCGCCGGCCCCAAAGAGAGTATGAGCCAAGGCGAACCGTACATCCCGCTTCCAGTTGATCCTGTTGCCCGGGTCCTCGAGCGGGATCTCCGGCACGGCGCCCAGGAAGAACGAATGCAGCGGTCCGCGGTCGTGCGAGTGCCTCACCGCCACCGCCGCGGCGTCTAGGACATCGCGCTCCGTGAGGAACAGGTATCCGGCGCTGCGGAAGGCGGCGGAGTGGCGATCATTGTCAGTCAGGTAGCCCATGTCCCCCACGACTCCAACGTCGATCAGCGATGCGGGGAGCCCCAGCCCGTGGCGGTACTCGACCAGCGCGTCCAGGTACGTGTTGGATGCTGAGTAGTTGGCCTGTCCGAAGTATCCCGTGATACCGCCCCCTGAGCCGAATACAAGGAAGAAGTCCAGCTGCAGGGCCTCGGTTGCCTTGTGTATGTTCCAGGTTCCATGAACACGCGGCTTAATCGTCTTCTGCCATTCGTCAAAGGTCATTGTCTTGAGTCCATTGTCCTGCAGGAAATTTCAAGACCAGTCAGCATGGATTCCCTAATTTCAGTGTGTCCAAAGTAAACAATAAGAGAAGAGGGGACTTACAGAAAGTACGAGAGAGAGTTGTATGACTCCAGCAACAGGCTTCTTACCAGGCGCGAGTGCAAGAGCTCTCTCAACGTCGGCCATGATGCTCACGTCTCCCGACACGGCTTGCACCCGGCAGTTGGGGTAGCTCTCAAGCTCGCTCAGGAAAGGCTCATGTTCTGGAGAGGCTGCGGAGCGGGAGAGGAAAATAAAACTTTGAGCACCGTTTTCAGCCATCCAGGTAGCGACGGATCGGCCAATACCCCCTGTGCCTCCAACGAGCACATACGTCGCATCGCTCCGGAATAGGCTGGACGGCAAGGACAGCTTGTTGCGTTCCCCCGGGCTCTCACGCAAGCCCACGGGAGTATGATCCTCTTCGGACCGGGATGCAGATTCGCGACCCAGACGGAAGTCATCACGAGCCTGCGGATCGTGAAGATCGAACCACTGCACCCGTGGGATCTGGACAACTCCATCTGTGATGACGTAGTCGAAATCGGCATCGAGGATGCCACCACTTCTTCTTGATGGAAGACTTTGAGAAATCTTCCAGAGCGATTCGCCAAAAGAGTCTGATTTCCTCGATGGCTCGTCAACCTCCACGATGGTGACGTCCACGCCGCTCTCCATGCGGGCCGTCCTCACGACACCGTGACCCATGGCGGTCCGAGGATCCTTGCAGTGGGTTAGCGCTGTGGGCGTCACCCAGACGAGGGAGCCACGCAGGCCAGCCAGACGGGCCATGAAGGGTCGAAAGGTCTCCTCGTCCAGGTCATGGAACGTTGGGGAATGTAGATCGAGGAGACTGATGATGATAGTGTCTCCTGGGTCGGTAGTGTCCGGCATTCCAAAGACGGTTTTGGCCTTACAACCGTGTTTCTCAAAGACATGGCTCACTCGGCCAGCCGCAAGTATTCCGTGATCGTCGTTAGTGGTGAGCAGAGTTACTGTTTGGTTCAACGGGGCAGGTTCGGGGAGCTGAGCAAAGGTGAGGCCCGCATTCGTGCTTGAGTGCACGATGAAGCCAAGCTCTTCTAACCTCTGGCATGCGAGCTGTCTCATCCTATCAAGATCCTCGGAATCTAAATAAAAATCAGATTAGCAACTAGTGAAATCGGTATCTGGCACTCAAATCTGACGTACCGGTGGGATGGTAATGAACAATGATGCGACCCCACGGGCGGAGCATTGTGCCCAGTTCTTCGAGCTCTTCTTGCACCAACTCGTCATCGACAATCAACGACTGTGATCATAATACTTTTAGCTCGAGTCTTTGTAGAACAAGTGCCCGTGGTGGAAACTCAGACACTTACCGATAAGCTAGCGATAACCAGATCTGCTCCTTTGCCTACCAGAGACATATCCTCGGCGCCGACCACCACGCCACCGTCCAGACCTTCCGCGGCGAGATGAGCCTCAGTTGCGCCGATGGCCTCGGAATCGGTGCAGGCATACGTGTAGCTCTTGAAGTAACGCCGGCGGTGGTCAGGGCGGAGAGCACCGAGCACTGCCGAGCTGACGTCCAAGGTCCCGTCACCGACCTCGAGGATCTCGGCGTCAGGATATTTCCATCCGAAAAGATAAGCGGCACGCCGTATCTCTTCAATGTATCGATAGTGAGTGAACATAGTCTGGTCAGTATCTGAATCAAGGTCCAAGGTGGTGGCGCAGCTGATGGAATCTACCATGGTCAGATCCGTGTCGCAGGCAAAATATGACCCCAACAGCTTGTGCTCTCTGCCTGGCCGTTTTGGTACAGGCAGCTCAGAGATCGATAAGCCTTCCAGCACAGCGATGGGGCTCCCCTCCTCAGACAGCATTACAGCCTGGTAGCTTTTGTTCTTGATAACGTGGTCGCACTCCGACGCTGAATCTGTCGCCTCAGCGAAGACGCGCATCTGAAGCTCCTGGTCGGCAAAGACCGCGAGACGTTCAATTCTCGTCGGTAGATGGATCTTATCGAAGTCTCTCAACAGACCATTCGTAAGGGCGACAAGATTGACCTGTAATAACTGGTCCAGCAATGCTGGGTGCGCGGCATACGCGACGGTGTCTTCGTATGAGTCAAATACGGACGCGGCGGCCTCTTTGGCAGTCACACTGGCCGTCATGTTCTCTAGACCCCTGAAAATGCCATTCCAGTCGATACCTATCTTGCTGGCACCTCGATACCATGGATCCGAGTCAATGTGCCTAGCAAGGCCATTGCGGGCCTTGTTGTGGCCCGACGCAACCAATTTCTCCTGAGCGGTGCTGGTGTCGACCCCAGACCGAATATTGCCAGTACAGTGGGACACCCAATGGTTGCCGTCGCTCGACATAATCTTGAAGTTGTACCATGTGGCTCCGTATCCATCCTCGGTGGTGTCGTCTGGGATCAGGCGCGTGTAGAGCTCGACCCTCTTGTCTTTTGAGAGGACCAAACCCGCCGGGAACGACACATGACGAACTGTGTAGGGAAGCACACCGCCGGAAACCTGTCGCATGGCCTCGCCTACCATTGCTACATAAGCCGTAGCAGGGTACACTATCGAACCGTTCACGACATGATCAAACAGCCAACTGGCTTCTTTGAGGTCCAACATGTTCCTCCAGGCAGGCTCGATATCATTTCCCTCCAGGACCCGGGATCCCAGCAATGAGTGCCTGGGGTACTGCCTCTGCTTGAACCTGGCTGCGTTCCGAGGCTCGTACCAGTGGACGGCGTTATGGTGCCACGGATAGGTCGGCAGGTCAGGAATCACACGACCTTTGGGGATTATACCGCCGAGATCAACTTCCATATTGAGAGAGAAGAGACGGCCGGCGAGAATGAGCAACGAGTGATTGCTGCCTTGCTGTCTCTCAAGTGTCGTGACATATTCGCACGACGATCCCGGAAAGTCCCGCAGGATCTCTTTGACCGGGGTCCTGAGCGCAGGATGGGGCCCAATCTCAATGAAGGCGGTGTTGGAGTCTGAGGCGAGAATGTTTCGCACGGCAGTGTTGAACTTGACTGGGAGCAGAAAATTGTCGACCCAATATTCTAGGCCAAATTCGTCGGTGGTTATCTTTTGTCCCGTGACACTGGAAAAGTGCGGACATGAAGGAGATTTTGTATCCCTCACGTAAGGCCTCATCAGCTCTCGATAGATCCCGGTCAAGGGCTGGAGCCAGGCTGCGTTCAGTGCCGATAGAGTCAGCGTGAGATACTCGGGGAGAACAAGTGGCACGAGCCGGGCTGGCTGGCAGGGACTACTCACGAGAATGGAATGAGGTCTCCAGGTTTAGGATTTTGTACTTGACGTCCGGGTGTCGTCTGCCTATCTGATCGACGCAATGCTGGATGCAGATGGGATCTCCCGAGAGCGTGGTGCTGAGCTGGCTATTTTCGCACCCGATCACGACACCAGGGACAAGGAAAGGCTCCACAGCCTTTGGACCGAGAGAAACCGCAGCCATGGTACCCTTTGGGACGTTGTCTCCCTTGATGACGACGCCTCGGAAGTAGGCGATGGCCATTGCCGCCTCTGCTGTGATGCTTCCCGTGGCGTATGCAGCCGCAGCCTCGCCACCGCTGTGGGCTGTCACGGCATCTGGTCGCACGCCGAGGCTGAAGAGCAGGCCGGTGAGGGCGATCTGCACGGCTGTAGCGCATGGGTGGGAGTACCCGCGCTGTCCGACCTTGCTGGAAGCCTGATCCTCTTTCATCAGCTCCTCTTGTAGCGTCCAAGACGGAGGCTCTGGCAGTGACTGTAGAAACTTGTCCAGCTTCTGTATCGAGGCTCGGAACGCCTCGTTGGAGGTTATGAGGGACCTTCCCATGCCGGCCCAGTGCGCCCCCTGTCCAGTGTAGACAAACACAAGTTGGCGCTTGACCTTTGATGTTGACTTTGGGATCATGCCCATCTCAAACCCACCGTGGGCGTCCGTGACCACGTAGGACCGGTACGCCAGGTGCTCTCGGTGGAATGCCAAGGTGTATGCCAGATTGTCCGCTTGGGCCGGATGCTTTTCCAGATAGGCCTTGTGTAGCTGTACCTGTTTGTCAAGGGACTCTGTATGACTGGCCGAGAACAACAACAACCGGTTTGAGGGGTAGTCCGGGATGAAAACTCCAGAGTCCGTCTCGCTTTCAGGCGTCCTGCAGGATCGACGGCTCTCATATGAGTTGTACGAGTCAATAATTACGTGCGCGTTCGAGCCAGACACGCCAAAGCTGTTCACGCTGTAGTGGATCATTGTCAGCGCCAAGAACGTGGCCAAAGGTCTTTCCAAAAGTAACCGAGCACGTACCTCACTCTCTCATGTCGATCCAGTGGCCAGGATTCAGGTTCAGTGGGAACACGTAGGTGGGCTGACCCCCATGGTACTAAGAAACCTCATGTGAGCACGGCCCAAGGTGAATGGAAAATGGGCGAATTCTTACTTCGTGGACTCGGATCCTCCAAGTATATGTTCGGAGGTATCAGCTTGTGTTCGAGCGCCAACACTGCCTTTATGACACTTGTAAGGCCGGCCGCGCCTTCAGAATGACCAACATTGGGTTTCACCTGATGGTTGTCAGAGACAGATATCAATACAAGAGGAATGGGTGGGCATCGGATACGTACAGCTCCCATCAGCACGCCTCCCTGGGGCCCCCAAATTCGTGCAACGGCACTTGCTTCCAAGGGGTCTCCTGTTGGGGTACCAGTACCATGGCACTCAAAAAATGCTGTCTTGGAGACATCGCTGATCCCGGCGTTCTTATAGACTTGCCGAATCAACTTTTCTTGTATGATATCGCTTGGAGTCATGATCCCCTGAGACCTGCCGTCATTATTCGTTCCGCTTCCGCGAATGATTGCACGGATTGGATTCCCGTCTCGAAGAGCATGGCTAAGTTTCTTGATATACACTGCGTTCACGGCCTCCCCTCTAGATTGTTGTTGTTAGTGGTAGGAGCTCTAGCGAACAGCAGGAATTACGAAAAATTGAATCGGGCCAAGCGCAAGCTTACCTTCCATACCCATCCGCTAACGAGTCAAATGTTTTGCATTTCCCACTTGGAGAAAGGACGCCCGTCTCAGTAAATACAATGCTGGTCATAACTGAACTCATGATGTTGCAACCGAGCGCCATGGCAGAAGTGCAGGAGTTGTTCTTGACAGCCTCGGCGGCGAGATGCAGCGCCACCATAGAGGAAGAACAGCCTGTCTTGATAAGGAGAGACGGTCCGGTCCACCCATACTCGTAAGATATCCGATTAGGCTGGAAGAAGTCGAGATATCCCGAGCCACGATAGATCCCCGAAGCGTGTGGGTCCATGGACTGATCGTCTTGCCAGTCCGAAGAGAACGTGCCAACGTAACAGCCAACATCCTCTCCGCGTGTCCTCGACTCACCGGCGCTGTCGAGACATTCTTTAGTGATTTCGAGCAGTTGTCTCTGCATTGGGTCCATGCGATCCGACTCTAGCTTGCCACAGGTGAAGAACGAAGTGTCGAATGTGTTGAGCTGGACTTGGCTGTCGAACATGTAACAGTCGCGGTTCTGAATGGTGCCCCATTGGGGTTCGGCGCTCCACGAACCATCTATGTTCCACCTTGATTTAGGTATGGGGATTAGTCCGCTCTTTTTGTTGATCATTAGGTCCCAGAAGTCGTCCGTGTTCATGACACCACCAGGCAATCGGACAGCCATGCCCACTATCGCAACGGGGTCATCTTCCACCGTCTCTGGCAAGCCCTTGGTGTTGACTATGAGTAATTTCGTCAGCTGGAGTTAGATTTAATGGTGTCGCCTCTGGACCACGTACTTTCTATTCCCATTGTGTCCATGTTCCCAGAAGTCAAAGTCATCTTCAGGCTTAGAATGTCTATCAACGAAGTAGATAGGAGTTAACACAGATTTAGTTAAAGCGAGACGTTTGTCTGCACCGTAATCTTCCATTGTCGACCATTAGAGCCACATAGTTAAACAGTTGGTATTTGCGAGTAGGTTCACGTACAAACGTCTGTGCTTCCGCTTAGCTTTATGCGGACCGGACAAGAGCCGTTCGGCCGGAAAAGAGACAAGCCTTTTGGGCTGCTTCGAAAACTCTATCCGCGGCAAGCTGAACCAAGCCCCGTCGCAAACATATCTGTCAGGTTACCGATGATTTCAATCCACTGGCTACATGTCAATTAAACACAAAATTCTGTTCTCTTTCGCTTTTCTAATCACAAAACTTTCGACATATTGGCGTTCTTACTCTGTGAGGTCCTCATACATACTGCCGACTTGAACGAGATGAAAGCCATACACATCAAGTGTCGGTCTCAGGCTGTCATCTTGGAAAGGCCCGAGCCCACGGTACCAGATGGTCACATATTGGTGAAACCAGTTGCGGTCGCTATTCAGCCGTCCGACTGGAAACATGTCGACTTCATCTTTGTGGGAGATCCGACAGGGGTCCGCCTGGGCTTCGAGTACGCCGGAAAGGTCGTCGATATTGGTGCAAACACGACCTGTGACTTCAAAATAGGTGACCGAGTTTTTGGACTCTGCCATGCGACGTAGGTCCGAGTTCGAATTGCTGTGTCCATTGAGGTACGATGTTGAAGGGTGTGGAAGCTGATTTGAAACGGCTGTTCCTAGAAACACGGTGAGAAAAGACGACGGTACCTTTGCAGAATACGCGGTTGTGCGGCCAGAATTTCAAATGAAGATACCGACTCATTTGAGCTATGAAGAAGCGTCAGCAATTTCTTCGGGCCTCATTCCTGTGGTACGCCAGTGATATTGGGCTCCCAACTTTGCTTCCGAGCTAACGGATACCAACCCCTTATTAGTGCCAAGGACTCTACCAAGACTTACGACTGCCCTTACCAACGTGTCCGACGCGCCGAAAGATCCATTTACTAATTTACGGCGGGAGCACAACTTCCGGCATGATGGGCATTCAATTTGCTAAGATGTCCGACTGCACTGTCATAGCCACATGTTCACCCAAGAACTTTGCTTTGCTCGCCTCTTTGGGTGCCGATTACTGCGTGGATTATAATTCAGCGACCTGCGTCGACGATATCAAACATGGGCTAGGCGGTGCACCTCTCAAACACGTTTGGGACTGCATAGCGACCACCAAATCAGCACGTATCTGTGCAGAGGCTATGTCTCCTCGAGGCGGACACTATAGCAGTCTCCTTCTCCTGTCAAGTTCCATCCTGAGGCGGGTGAATCCAAGAATCAGGTGCACAACGACAATAGGTTATACTATTTTTGGCGAGGAGTTTCATAAGGAGACTGTCATCAAGAGGCGGGAGGAAGACTTTGTATTCTGGTTGGGGTTCTGGAGAATGAGCGAGACCTTGCTTCGACAAAAAATGTTCAAACCGCCGCCCATCTTTGTAAACGTGGGAGGCAAGGGCTTTGAGGGCGTCTTATATGGCATTCAGCATCTGAAACAGGGCAAAGTAAGCGCTGGGAAATTGGTTTACAATTCACTGGGCACCTCTTCAACGGGACCCCCTGAACCAGCGAAGTCATCGAAACAAGGGCTTCGATATGCCGAGGATGACGACGACAGCCAAAGAGACGGTGGAGGCCATGGCGGCGGGCGGAAGAATGGCACACGATCACTCTTCAGTGACGTAAAAGTGGCCGAAGCCTTCAATAACACCAAGAAGCTCACCGACGACATTGTTGCGCAGAATCAATTCTCCGGCTACTTTGCAAATGCACACCCGGACCAGGAAAAGCTCTGCGTGGCCCTGATCGCACAGGGGCTCCGGAAGCTCAATTGCGACTTACAAGCCGCGGGCGATGGTCAGGCCATTGAGCGCATAACAGCGGTCTCGGGCGCCCAATACCAATTGGACTTTTGTTATCGACTGCTCATTGAAAATGGGCTGGTCCGCACGGAGGGGGGTCGCCTGGTGCGAACGGGGTTGCGTCTGCCGAACCAAGAGCCGCATGTCATTCTGAGAGAGCTGATTGATCGATATCCGGCTGTCTCAAGCGTCAGCCGTCTGATCCACCACACCGGGGAAAATCTCGCTGATATTTGGACTGGTCGAACCGACGGCGTCCGGGTAGTGTTCGGAACCTCGGCGGGCAAGCGGCTCCTTGAGGAGGTGTACGGAACCGACAAGACGAGCCTAGCATTCCACGGACTTCTCAAAGACTTTTTTTCACGCCTTCTGAGCCATGTGTCACCTGAATCAGCCCCGTTCCTTCGCATATTCGAGGTTGGGGCCGGAACCGGCGGCACGACGCGATGGCTGGCGCCCTTGCTAAGAGAATTTGAAACTCGACGTTCGGCCAACGTCGAGTATACCTTTACGGACCTGGGCCCAGGCTTAGTCTCCCAGGCGACTCGATGTTTTCAGAGATTCCCCTTCATGCGGTTTCAGGTGTATGACATGGAGACCGCGGCCCCGGAAGAATTGGTTGCAACACAGGACATTGTGGTGGCCGTGAATGCCGTGCACGCAACGTCGAACATAATACGGTCCCTCGGCAATTTGAAA
The DNA here is from genome assembly GCF_019321695.1 of Diaporthe batatas. NCBI lineage: Eukaryota > Fungi > Ascomycota > Sordariomycetes > Diaporthales > Diaporthaceae > Diaporthe > Diaporthe batatas. The sequence goes on from NW_025408565.1 coordinate 375,749, forward strand.
ACACTCTTACGACCTGGGGGAATCGCCCTTGTTCTTGAGGTCCAGGAGCATGTGTGCTGGGCAGATTTTATCTTCGGGCTTTTTGAAGGCTGGTGGAAGTTTAACGATGGGCGGACGCATGCAACAGCAAGCCCAGAAGTGTGGCGAGACGCTTTTGAGAAAGCAGGATTCAACAGTATTGACTGGACCGATGGAACAACAAGAGACTCCAGGTTCCAAAGACTGTACATTGGAAAGACCGAGATGGCGGCGAAAGGCACTTGAAGTCGTGCTATGCCCGACTTGCAACGATGGCGCATCTTTTACACGCAGGTCTGTTCTCGCCTGACCGGCAGATCTGTAGTACCTAGGTAGTTTAGTCTTCTGAACTGCGGATGTCTTTGACAGTCGGACTCTTAGAGGGTATTTATACATCTTGATGTTCGTCTAGAATAATTCATACATGAATTGCCTGATAATTATGAAATAGCTAACTACCCAAGACGATCAGGTATTATCGATCTATGACTCTCGGTTATTACTCGATTTGCACGAGCAGGCATGAGTAACATGGGAGTAGGATAAGGGCCCTTGGAGAAGACTTGCAATGGTCTGACGGTGCTCTAGGAAGGGAGGTGTGGCGGGGGCCCAGGGTGCGGACTCAATGGCTGTAGCTACCTACTTAAGTAGGTTCGTGGCTCGCCGAACCGCATCCGCCAAACTCCCGGACAATGACTACACTTTACCTTAGATGAGACACCTAAGTCCAGGGGTCTGGGGGGGCTTCTTGCCCGGTCGGTCCGCCACTCTGGTGCGCCAAGCCTCCCAAGGTTCCGGCCCTTCATTTTCGATCGGGAGACCAAGATATAATCATCTACGCCAGACCGGCGGAAAATTGAGATTGCTTGTGCCTTGATAGCGTGACAATCATTGAACGTTGTCAAATGGTTTCATGAACTCCATTGCATCTCTGGATGCTTTTCAGAATTCAAACGCCTGCTGGAATACCAACACCATTACTCTTAGTCTCCCAAAATGGTCTTACTCGAGAATACCAATTATCCCCTCAGGGGTCTGCCCTACATTCTATATGCACCTGCGCCCCCGGAGGGCCATATGCAACCTGCAATTCAAATATGCACATACCTGGTGGACCAAGGCTTTGATGTGACGCTCATGGGCAGCCCCAGATGGAAACAAGCCGTGGAGAGTTCCGGAATGAACTTTGCGTCTCTTGTTGGCGTCGTCGAGGACACGACCTCAAACAAAGTGCACAATATGCCGACCGATATCATGACGATGCCTTTGGCGCCTCTCCTCGGAGCAGACTTCGCCCTGCGTTTTGCTAGATTAATGGTGAAGTCATGGTAAATCTCTCATCACATCAGACCACGCTCTAATTCATCGAATGCCGGATGTGTTATGTCGTCATTCTGACACGGAATGTCAATAGGGACGTACTCAGATTCGCATTAATCGGCATGGCCAATCGACTCGGGTTGAAAACACTCCGGAGTCGCGGGATTGTTATTCTCTCGGATACTGCCTTTCCGGGGGTTCTTCCGCTGAAGCTGGGAGCATATATGCCACCTGGGTTCCAAGAAATCCAGATTAAGACACTGGGAATCGGTGTAGTGCCCCGCTTCTGGGCGACACCGTACCACCCCCCATGGGGACTTGGTCTACCATATGATGCTAGTGACATGGGCGTAGCTCGCACTTTACGAGCTCATGATGAGCAAAAGGCTCTGCATCGACAGAAAGGGGGGGAGGACAAGGTGCGTATGATGCTTGATATTTACGACTGCAACATCAGTATCGAATCGCTGTTTCACGGATATCAAACATTTTGCTCCGGTGATGGCGACGCAGTTATTTCGCATACTTTCCTCGACGCAATAACTGTCTGCAATGACACAACGCTGCAAATGAGCACAGAAAGTCTTGATTTCCCGATGCCACCGGGTGCCAAAAAGGAATATGTTCCTTCGCACCTGAAACACGCGGGCTTCTTACCCCGAAAGAGCATACCGTCTGACCTCAGGTACCCATCGTGGTTCCATGAACTGACAATGCCGGAACGACAAAGTCTGTCCTGCTCACCCAAGGTTGTTCTTGTGGCACAAGGGACCCAGACAAACAATTACGATGAAGTTGTGATCCCTACTATTCAGGCTCTCACTGGCGAGACGGCTATATTGGTGGTCGCTATCTTGTGTCATCGTGGAGCGCATCTCGATCTCTCCTCGTTCAAAGACGGAGTCCTCCCCCCGAATGTTCGTGTGCTCGACTATTTCCCATATGATGCTATACTTCCCTATGTTGAAGTCTTCGTCTCAAGCAGCGGGTTTGGTGGTCTCAGTCATGCTATAGCCAATGGCGTGCCCATGGTTCAATGCGGCTGGATCGTCGATAAACCCGACATCGGGAGGCGAGTCGAATGCTCTGGCCTGGGCTTGTACATTGGGAGAGATGATTACCCGGCCAAACCGGAAGCCATCAGGTGTGCCGTCAAAACAATACTCAACAGTCAGGGGATATATAAGCGACGAGCTGAGAATCTGTGCAGGGAGTCAAAGATGCTATATCGGCCCCTGGAATGCATCAGGGAAGAAATAATGGCACTTCACGGAGATTCAATGATGGTTGGTGGTGGTTTAAAATGATCCGCATTTGTTTTTTCTTCTCCTTTCATCTTTAGACGGGTTGTACTTCAGGGCTCTGTGCTAGGTTGATTCAATATGTGCCTGAAATGGGCAGACAAATGCTTATTTGGCAATGTGTGAATGTTGCCATTACAACAATGATGAGCTATTTCCTTCGGTTGATTGTGAAATATTGATTCTGATGGAATAAGATAGATGAGAAAGTTCTCCATCTTCAGATGGAGTTCTCCGTTATTTCATGTTGAACTATTTCTAAGATACACGCGGCCTGGGGCTCCACCAGTGGGTTTACCGATCATCACCAGCTGCATATACATCCTATGGCCCTCAATGTGGTCTCTTTTTACCTTCTTTTCTCGGATGCCCCTGCCGTAGTCATTCAGCTCGCTCACCTCATCGACTAAACTGTTTGGTGTTGGGTATTGTGGATCGGGCATTTCGCCCGGATATTCAGGAACGAAGTCAAATTGGCGCGCTGTCAGGGCGATCACCACTCGCATCTGAGTTATTCACGACAATTCATTAGTGAAATATTGCTTTGGTGAAGGATTCATTCAAAGCAGAGGGGAGGTATTACCTGCATCATGGCCAGCTCAAGACCGATGCAGGCCCTAGGGCCTCGGCCAAAAGCACGGAAAGCGAGCTTCCCGGCAGGGGATGTTAGCAGCTCAGACTCTGGGAAAGGTGTCTCGGCTCGCAGCCACCTTTCGGGAATGAACTGCAGAGGTTCGGGGTAGAAACGCGTGTTCCGATGTATCATGTGTGCGCATGGCCAGACTGCACAATGCGGCCACATTGGGAACCTTTCGCCCGTTCTTGGGTCCGTCAGCGTTTCAGTCTGCTGTCCTCCAGCTCGCAGACCACTGGCTGGCGGGAACAGGCGCAGCGTTTCTTTGATGACAGCTGACGTGTATGGCAGGTTCCCGATGATGAAGTGGTCCGCCTTGATTGCCGCAGCCGTACCCTCGGGCGAGTCAGGGAAGACGGCATCAAGCTCTTGTTTGAGCTTAGCTTGCACGCGTGGGTACCGATGCAACAGGTAAAAAATCCAACAGAGAGTGGCCCCCGTCGCATCGTAACCTGCAAAGATAATGGCCTTCACTGAGTCCACGACGTCGACTCGCAGTGAATCCGGCATCTCTGCGGGATCTGTTATGAGGATATTTCTCTCCTTCTCAAATGTATTGAGGGTCAATTGGATGATGGATCTTGTGCCGTCCTTTCCATAGAATTTCCGTGAGGTAGGTGGTTGGTTAAAACAACTGTCTTTCTCAGCACGCCGTCGGGCAAGATAGGCATCGATTTCATGATTGATGGATGCGTCCAGCCTCCCCTTATTGATCGCCAATTTCAGCCGACGAAGCGGTCTGAAATCTTCCCACAGGAAAAAAGCATTCGGCATCATCTCAATTCTTTCGAGAAACAGCCTCGTCATCGGATGCATTGTCGTCTGACAGGCGATGTCGGTGCCAAAGATGACTCCACATATCATCTCGACAGTGGCCCTAAGCGTAGTGTCGTTTAGTCTGAATATGTCGTTGCTTTTGGCTTTCTCGCTCAAGATGTCACAAAAAGTGAGACACGAGTCAACCACCGAATCTGTGAGCGGTATCAGGTGTTGTGGCTGGAAAGCAGGACTGAACAGATTTCTAAGTGCTCGCCATTCAGCACCGTGCGCAGTGATGATGTTCTGATTTCCGAGGATTCGCTTCATAATATTTTTCACTGTGCCGTCTTTAGTCTGTGTTAATGTCGTGACTGCAGGCTGGGCGGCTACTTCAGGATCAGCAATACAAAGGAGCAACGGGCCCAGAGGTCGCCTGTTTTTGAGACGTTGCTGTTAACGAAAAGACAACGAGGTGAATCAATTCGGATTGTTTCTTCACACACTTACCAATCCACGTAGAAGACGGACGGTAGGCAATACTTGATTCGAATGTATTCTGCATATATCTGGCCATGACACCCTGTCGGGAAAAGTCTCCTCAACTCCAGTGCTATGTAGAGGTGACCAAAGAGCTTATTCGGCATAGGTGGTTGGGGCTGGATCAAAAGTTGTCAGCGCTCAAGTGGAACTTGAAATTGGCCAAATTGAGCAAAGACTCTCAACTAGATAGAGATGGGGCAGAGTAATTTACGAGGCCATCAATTTCCCTCCTTTTTCTAATCAGATTCACCAGAAACCACGCACTCAGGCATACAAAAATGCATGACGAAAACAGTACTCCGTACAACATTTTCAACTTTTTGATAAAGTAGTTTGAATATAGAGCGGATTTCCTGGTTGTGGACTCTTTTCAGGGCTGATCCACTGTGACCTCATGGATTGCTTGCAAACCAAGGGACTCTCTAGTTGGCACTGACAATTCAAGACACACAAGCTGGGGTTTGTGGTGTCTGGCTGGACCGGCCAAGGAACCGGACAACGGACCGAGGAAAGGTTTGGTCACTGGCTAAATCTTGGCAACCGTGATAATTCGTCAAAGGTCGGTTCGATGCAACAGCCGATGCATTAGGTTCCGAAGCGAACCTTGAGAAGCAAACCCCCATGGCAAGGTTGAGCTGAACCCCTGATCTGATTGAACACAACCCCCGGGTTCATCGCCTTCGTAGTAGTAGCCAGCCTATAGCGTTGTTTACTTAGAAGCTTATATTTAGAGAAGGTGACGTCCTATGCCTAACAGTGTCTTATATATATATATACTATTAATAGCTAAACTTTACATTCTTTTTTAGTTTAATAATATTTTATACTAACTTTTATAAATTTAAGTTTTATTTATATTTATTTATATTTATAACTTAATTAATAAATAATAATTTTAGAAGTATTAAATAAAATATTAACTTATAACCTCTATTATAATTATTAATTAGTAAAGTAGTATAAAAGAAGATATAAACTTATATAATGTAATATTAGGAACCTTTAAGTTAAGCTATTAATAGTGTCGTGATAAGATATTATTAGATGTAAGGAGCTCGATTCTTTTTAGATATTACTTATAAAGATACTCACTTATCTTAGGCCTTAGCGCGCGGGTAATCCGTTACCTACACCCCTATTGTTACCCCTAATTACTCTATAGGGGTAGGGGGGGGGGAGGGGAGTAGGGCTAATAGGTTAGAGTTAAAGCTATTAAGGTTATATTTAAAAAGATAAAAATAGTAAGAAAATAGATAACTATTTAATAAAATCTATTATTAAGGAATATAAATATCTACCTTTTCTCTATAATTTTTTTAAAATTTCTACTCTCTCTCTCTCTCTCTTCTTTCTCTTTATTACTTTTAGAAATTATTTATATTATTAGTTTAAAGTTATTAGAAATTAAGCCTTATTAAATTATATTAATTAATATTAAATTAATTAAATAATTAAAAATTAAAATTAATTATTATTAATTATAAATTATAAATTTTAAAATACTTTTTAAAAAATTATTAAAAGGTTTAATATTAAATAATAACTTAAAAAATATTATAATTAGAAATAAAATATTATTAAATAAAAATTTTAAATAAAAATTAAAGAAAAAGTTAAATTTAATTAATTAAATAATATTAATAATTTAATTAATAATTAAATCTTTATATTCTTTATTTTTATTTAAAAATATTAAACTTTAATTTAATAATTTTTAAATATAAATAATAATTTAATTATTTTTATTATAATATTAAGTTTTAATAAATTTTTAAAAGTTTTAAATATTAAAATAAAGATTTAATTTTAAATTTTAAAAATAAATATTAATATATTTATTATAATTTATTTATAAATTATAAATATTTTTTTATAAAATTATAAATAAAAATAAATAATTTTTATTTAAAATAATAGGATAAATTTAAATTTAATTTATTAAATATTATTAATTTAAAAGCTATAAGTTTATATTAAAAGAAATTAAAAGAATAAAACTTTATTAATAAAAATATAAAAGGTTTTTTATATTATTTATTTATTATAAAGAAAATAAAAATTAAACTCTTAATAAAATTTTTATTTTATTTAAAGTTAAATATATTTATTAATATATAATCTATTTTAATAAGTTTATTAATTAAAAGTTAGAAAAATAATTAATATTAAATAATATAAACTTTATTAAAAAGGAAATATTTTATTTATTATTATTTTATTTTAAAAATTATTATATATTTTAAAACTAATTAATATTAATAAATATTAATTTTTTATTTATTATTATTTTAAAAGATTATTATTTATTTTTAAAGTTTAAATTAATATTAATTAATATTAACTTTTATATTTTAATTATTTATTAAAATTATTTAATTTAATATTTTTAATATTAATTATTTTTAATTCTTTTTATTAAAGTAAATAAAGCTTAAAGTTAACTTAAATAATAATAATAAAGTTTTTAATCCTTTTTATTAAATTAAAGTAATTAAATTTTAAAATTATTTTATTATTTAAATTAAAATATATTAATAATTAATTAATTTTATTATAAACTTTATAATATTTAAAAATATAATATTTTATAAGTTATAATTAATAACTTTAATTAATTATTATATTTAATTTAAAATAATAATTTTAAAAAACTTTAAAAGTTAATTAACTTAAATATAATAATTAATATAATAATATTAAAATATTTAATTTATTATTTTATTAAAATTTATATAAATAATATTAATATTAAATATTATAAATATAAATTTTTAAATTTAAATTATTTATATAATATAATAGCTAAATAGAAGCTATAGGGAAGTATTTTAAAAGTACCTTAATACCTAACTATACCCCTTTTTAGGGTTTATTAAAAGGTAAGTAAAGTCTACTTACCTCTTTTTAGAAAAAGGTAAGAATTAATCTTATATTAAATTTAAACTTAATAGACCTTTAAACCTCCCTTAATTTATACTATTATATTTAATATTATAACTTATTATAATTTTAATTCTTCTTTTTATACTATTTATAATATTATTAAAAATAAGTAACTAGAGAGGGAGGTTTTAGGTAAGTTTAAATAATAGTAAGAGGAGTTTAAATACCCCTTTAATAAGTAATACCCTTATTTAAAAATAAAAGTAAAATTAAATCCTTTAATAAAGGATAAACACCTTTAAAGTAGTTAAAATTATTTTAAAAATTAAACTAAAAGATTTAAAGCTAGTTAATATTACTCTATTATTTATAATTTATACTTTATAGTAATATAATAGTTAAATAATAGACTTTAAAAAGTTTATATTTTTAATTATAATTTCTTTATAATAATAAAATAAAAATAATTTATATATTTAACTATATTAATAAAGAATATTAAAATTATTAAAATATTTATATAAAATCTAAAAGAAAGAAGATAAGTTTATATTTAACTATTATAAGTAGAATAAGTTTAAAACTTTAGTAATAACTTTAAAAAGACTTTTAAGGTATTTTTAAAGTTATTTAAAATTTAATTAATTTTATCTACTAATAAAAAAATTAAAACCTTTAATTCTTTTTATTAATACCTTAAAACCTTAAAATTAAAATAAAAGGTTAGGAGTAATAATTTTAAAATTAAGTTTTTCTTTTAAATTATAAAGTTAAATCTCTTTAAAAATTAAACTAAATATACTTTAAATTTATTAAATATTAGAGATAAAATAGTTAAAGTTATTTAAGTAATTTAGGTTAATATATTTAAATAAATTAAAAGAAAAAGTAAAAAACTAAGAATAAAATATAAAGAAAATAATAAAATTTTAATAAAAAGAATAAAAGAAGCCCTTAAAGTAATATTATAATTTTTAAAGGAACTTAAAGTTTATTATATATAAAAGGTTAAAGTTAAAAATTTTAAAATAAAAGTTTATATATTTAATTTAATTAAAATATTTAAAAAGTAACTTTAAAACTATTTTAAAACTTAATCCTTTTAATAATAATAAAAAGTTAATTATTTATTATTATTATAATAGTATTTACTATTATATTTTAAACTACTTAATATTAATAAAAGCTATAATATTTATAAATTAAATTTAAAGTTATAATAATTATTAATTAAAAGGTTATAAAGTTAAAATAAAGGAAGCTAAAAATTATTTTAATTATTTATTAAAATAAAGTTTAAAATAAAAAATTAAATTAATAATTAAAATTAAAAAAAGGAAATAGAAAGATTTATAATACTTTTATAATTTTAAAAAGTAATTATAATATAGAGTTAAAAGTATATTAAGATTAACTTTAATACTTAAATTTAAATAAATTTAATTAATATTTCTTTATAAAAAATTTAATTTAAAGAAATTAAGAAAATCCTTAATATTTATTAAGGATTAATTATATTTTAATATCTATTTATAAAATTTTTTAGGTTTCTTTTTTTAATTAAAAATTATTTTAAAAACTAAAAAAACTTAAAATATTCTTATTATTAATTAAAAATATTTTAAATTTATTTTATTATTAAAACTTTAAATTTATAATATTTTAAATAAAGTTAAAAGTTATTTAAAATTAATAACTTTAATAAAATAATTTATATATTATTTAATAAATTATAAAATTCTTTATAAAGAATTAAAAATAAAATATTTATTATTATATTATTCTTTAATTAATAATTCTTTTAGTTTAAATAATAAAAAAGAGTAATAAAAGTTAAGAGGAATAAATAAAGGAGAAAAATTACTCCTTAATTCCTTTTAGTTATATTTATAATTAAGGGGTTTAAAAGAGTTTTTTATAAAAGTTAGAATAAAAGAGCTCCCCTTTTAAAAAAAGGTAGATTATATAATTAAATTAAAAAAAAGGATATTATTATTTTTTTTACCTTTTTATTTATTATTATTAAAGGAGTTAAAAATTTTAAAAAAGTAATTAAAAAAAAGTTTAAAAATTAAATAAATTACTTTTAATAAAAGTTTAATAGGGCTTTAATTTTATTTACCCTTAAAAAGAATAATACTTTTAATTTTATATTAATTATTAAACTTTTAATAAAATAATAATTAAAAATTATTACTTTTACTACTTATTTTAAAATTTTAAATTAATTATTAAATATAAAGTATTTTAAAAATTAATTTAATAAATATTTATTATTAAATTTATATTTAAAAAAATAAATAAAAGATAGTATTTTATATATATTATAATTATTATAAATTTAAAATAGTATTATTTAAATTAATTAATACTTTTATTATATTTTAATTATTTATTATAAAGGTTTTAAATAATTATATTAATATTTATATAATTATTTATTTAAATAATATTTTAATTTTTTAAAAATAAAAAATATAAAATATATTTAAATAATTATAAATTAATTATTATTAGTTAAGTTTTATAAAAATTTTAAGAAATATAATTTTTTTAAAAGGAGATTAAATTTTTAAGATTTTTAATTAAAAAGGAATTTAAATAGATTTTAATTAAATTAAAATTATTTTAAAAATAGCCTATTCTTATTATTATTATAATATTTGTTTTTTTAGGTTTTTATAATTTTTATTAAAGGTTTATTAAGGAATATTTTAGAATTACTTAACCTTTTAATAAGTAACTATTTAATATAAAATAAAGTTAAAAGTTTAATAAAATTAATTTATTTATATTTAAAACTTAAAGATTTAAAAACCTTTAAGAAATTTAAGGCTAAATTTTAATAAGTATTTTTATTTTAATATTATAATTTAGTACTTTAAGTTTAAATTAAGTATAATATCTTTAATAAAGTAGCTATTTTAATAATCTTTTTAAGAGTATATTATTAAAATATATTTTAATAATATTTTATTATTTTAATTAAAAAGTTTTTAATATAAAATTTAATTAAATAATTTATAATAAAAATTAAATATTATTATTAATAACTTTAAATATTAATAATAATATTTTAAAAAGTTTAAAATTTATTATTATTTTTTAAATTATAATAATTTTATAATTTTATAAAGTAAAAATTAATTTAAAAATAAATTTAATAATTAATATATTTAGTTAAATTTAATTTTATTATTAAATATTATTTTAATAAAATAAATTTAGTTAATAAATTTTTAAAAAGATTTAATTATATATTGGAAAACTTTTAAGTATAAGTTAAATTTTAACTTTAAAATTAAAGATAGTTATAATTATTAAAAAAAATTTATAATTTTATTAAAAATTAATAATAAGTTAAAATTTAAATTATAATTAAAAGTATTATAATATATAAAGTTTTAAAAATAATTTTTTTAATAAAATATTAATTTAAGTTTATAACTTTTATAAAGGTAGTTTATAATAAAAGTTTAAACTTAAATATATATATTTAATATTAATATAATATATTTAAAGCTTTACTTTTTATTAATAAACTTAATTTATAAAACTTAAAAGAAAGATTTTATAATTTAAATTATAATTAAAAGAATATAATTTTTAAATAGTATTATTTTAAATAGCTTTAATTATAAAATTTAAAATAAACTTTTTTATTAAAAGAGATATATATATATATTAAAATAAAAACTTTAAAATAGAAGATTTTATAAATTTATTATAATAATTTATTAAGTAGATATTAAGGGTAAATTAAAATATAAACTTTTTTAAAAGTACTTTTAATAGTTAAGTTAAAAGCCTTTATAATAAAATATATATACTTTTATATAATATATTAATATATATTTATTTTATATTATTACTTATATAAAAAGCTTATTTTACTATTAATTTTATTAAAATTTATATAAAACTTAGTATAAATTTTATAATTAAACTTTTAATTATTATTATAAATAAAAAAGTAAATTTAATTTTAATAATTATAAATTATTTTATTAAAATAAGTTTTTTTTTTTATTTATATTATAATAAATATTATAAATTTAATAAAATTTTATTAAAAATTAAATATAAATAAAAGATTTTATAAAAATTATTATTAATAAAGTATAATTTTATTAATAATTTTTAAAAATACTATATAAACTAAATAATATAAAAATTATTATATTACTACCTACTATTTATAAAATAATAAATAAATTAAAAGAATAAATTAAACTTTAAGTAATATTTTAAATTATTTATAGTTAAAAATATTTAAAACTAATTAAAATTACTATATATTATATTTTATATATAATTTAATATTAAATATAATAATTAAAATAAGTTATTTAAAGCTTATTAAAAGTATAAATTATTTTATAATTTTATATAATTAATAATTTATTAAGAATAATATATTATAAAAGAAAGATACTAATAGTTAAAAATAATTAAAAATAATAAATATAAATAAATATAAAAAGAATTAAAATATATAATTAAAATTTAAACTTAAAATTATAATATATATTATTAATTTAAATAATTTAAAATTAATAAATAAATATTCTTAATAATTAAATACTTTTACTTAAAAATTAAAAGCTATAGCTTTATAAAGGGTTAATTTATTTAAAATTTTAACCTAAATTAATAAGTAAACTTATAGCTTAATTCTTTAAAAATACTTTTAAATATATAATATTTTTATATAAATTATTAAAGCTATAAATAATAAAGTTATTTAAAGATTTATTAAAAATATTATAAATTTATTTAATTTAAAAATAAATAAATTAAATAAAAGTTAAAAATTTAAAATTATTAAAAATTAAAAATTTTACTATTTAATTAAATAAAAAGATTAATTAAATAAGTATAATTTTTAAATATTAAAGAATAAAATATTTATAAATAAAACTATTTAAAATACTATAAAAAGAGAGAATTTTAATATTTTTAAAAAGAATTTAAAAATAAATAAATAGTTAAAAAAGGGCTACTTAAATTATAATAAGTAAAAGATAAATAAATAATAATTAAATAATAAAAGATATATATTAATAAGTAGTTAATAATATAAATAATAATAAAGTAAATAGTTAGTAAATAATCTATAAAGACTCTTATAATAAATTAATAAAGGTAAAATATAGGTCTTAATAAAAAGCTAATAAAGGGTAAAAGATTAAATAAATAAGCTTAAAGGTTTAATAGTATTTAAAAATAAATATTAAAAATAAATATTATTAATTAATAGTTAAAAAAGCTAACTAATTATAATATTAAAATTAAAAGTGGTTATTATAAAAATTAGTATTAAATATATTAAAATAAACTATCTTAAACTATTTAAACTTATAATAAGCTAGAATTTACTTTAAAAAGTAATATAAAGGAATATTATTTTCCTATTTTAAAAACTTTAAAATTTTATATTTATAATTCTATTTATTAATTTATAATATATTTAATTAACTTTAAAAGGGTTATTTTTATTTTATAAGTTATTTTTTAAAAATAATAAAAATATTTTTAAGGTTATAATTAAAGCTTTTATTTATTATATTTATAATTTTTAAAGGAACTTTAAATTAAAATATATTAAATTAGAAATTTATTATTTATAAAACTAAATATATTATATTATAGTAATTATTTATAAAATCTTAAAGATCTTCTTATAAATACTATTTAAATTATTTTTAAATTAAACTTTATTAATTAAAGAGGATATAAAGTAGTTATAAATTTATATTTAAAAAATATTAACCTTTATAATTTTTTATTTTAAAATAAATTAGTATTATTTTTAAATAAATATTAAATAATTTATATTTAATATTAAAATTTATTATTTTTTTATTTCTTTAAACTACCTTTAAACTTAGAGTTTTATTTTCTTTAAAATGCTAAATTACTATTAAAACTATTAGTAGATATATTTATTAAAATATTAACTAGTTAAATTTAAAAGGCTATGTTTATTTATTTAAACTAATAAAAGTAAAGGTTTTATATTATTTATAATCTTTAAAAACCTTTATAAAATAAATATTAAAAATTAAACTAATAATTAAAAATCCTTTTAAAAATTAACTACTTTATAATTAATAAGAAATATAAAGTAAATTTATTATAATATAATAAGTAATATTTTATAATATATTAATTATAATAAAACTTTTAAATTAATAATAATATAAAAATATTTTTTTATAAAAAATTAAATATTTTTAATTTATTTTAAAAATATATATATATATATTATAAAATATTTAGAATTTAATTATTTAATTTTATACTTATATTCTTTTATAATTTAATAAAATATTAAGTAAATTAATATTTATAGAAGCCCTTTTATATTTTTATAAAAGGGTATAATATATTTTAGCTTTAAAATAGTTAAAAGCTAAATAAACCTTATAAAAAATAAAAGAATTTTTAAAAGTTAAAAATTTTAATAAACCTTTTATTTAAATTTTAATAAAATAATAATTTTTATAACTACTTTTAATAAATTTAAAGGTTATATAAAATAATTATAGGTTTTATTTATTACTTTAATAAAAACTTTTAAAACCTTATTATTATTAATATTTATTATAATAATTTAAAAAATTATTAATATTAAAAATAATAAGGTTAATATAATTACTATTAAAGCCCTTAAAAGTAACTTAATTTAATAAAATATTTATAAAAACCTACTTTATTATTAAATAAAAGTTAATAAAATAATATATAAAGTTATTAAAAAAAGAATTATTTATAAATATTATAATTACTATTAAAAGGAGAAAAGAATTATATAATAATAAAATTTATTAATTAAAATAAAATTATTAATTAAAACTTTTAATTAATAAAAACTATTAAAAACCCTTAAAAACTATTTAACTTTAATTACTTAAATATATTAATAATATTTATAATAATTATAAAATAATAATAAAAATATTAAATAATTAAAAAAAGTTAATTAAAAACTTAATAAAGTTAATTATTAAATAAAAAAAATAAAAAAATTAAAAAAAAAAAAGGTAGCTATTTAAAAAAAGATTAATTAATTTATACCTTATAAAAATATAATAAAATTATTAAAAGATTTAATAAATTATTAAAATTAATTAATAATAAATAAAAAAGTTTTTAAAAGTATAAATAAAGGTAACTAATATTAACTAATAATAATAGTTAAAAATAATTTTAAGGAGAAATATAATTATAATAACTAAATAAAATTATAAAAAAGTACTTTAAAAGTATTTTAATATCTAGCTATATTCCTTCTTAAAGCTTATTAAAAGGTAAGTAAATCTACTTACCTTTTTTTAAAAAAAAAAATTAATCTTATATTAAATCTAAATCTAATAAACTTTTTAAACTTTAACTAATTTATACTATATATTTAATATTATAACCTATTATATATAATTTTTTTAATAATTTATTTTATAATATAATAATTTATTATATATATATATATATAATATAAAAAAAAGTAATTATATTTATATTAAATAATTAATAATATTAAAATATTAATTATAAATAATAAAGATATTAAAAGTTATATTAAAATAAATTAAAAGTATTATAAATAATATATTATAAAATAATTTAAAAAATATTATAATTAAAAATTTAATATAATAAAATATTATAAACTTTATAAAAATTATTAATATTTAAAGAAATATAAAATAAATAATTAAAGATTATTTAATTAAATTTTATTTATTTATTAATAAATAAATAATAAATTATAATATTATATTATTTATATATTTTATATAATTTAATATAATATTATTAAAATAATAATAAATAAAATATTTAATAATTATTATAAAAATTATTTAATTTTATAAAGTAACTCTTTATTAATTATAAAATAATTTTAATTATTTTAAATTTATTTATATAGTTTTAATAATTAATTATTATTATTTTAAAAATATAAATATTTTATATAAATTTTAAACCCTTTTATTAAATTAATAATATATTAAAGTATATATAATTTAATTAAAATAAAAAAATAATATAATTAATTTAATATTTAAAAGAGTATTTAATTAATAAATAATTAAAGTTTTAATAATTAATTTTAAAAAACTTTAAATAATATTATATTATATTTATTTTATATTATATATTTATTAAAATAAACTTTTAAATTATTTAAAAGTTAAATATATTTTAACTTAAAATAAAAAATAATAAATATATTAATTTATAAATTAATTATTATAATATTTTAATAATTAATTTATTAACTTTAATAAATATAGCTTTAAATTTTAATAAATTAATTAATTTGTTTTAATTTTTAATTAATATTAATTAATATTAATTAATATTAATTAATATTAATTTTATTTTTTAATTAATATTAATTAATATTAATTTTTATTCTTTATTTTATAAATTATTATTATTATTATTAATATTTAATAAATATAATTATAATATATAAAATAAAATAAAGTACTTTTAAAAGTATATTTTTATTAATAAAGTTAATATAAAAGATAATAATATTTATAATAAGTTATAAAGTTTTTTTAATTTATATTTAATAAAAATTATAAAAAAGTTTCTTTAAATATAATAAAATTAATTTATTATTTATTATATTTATAATAATTTTATTTTATTAATATAATTAAATAATATTTTAATAAAATTAATAAATACTTTTTAATAATATTTTTATTTATAAGTTTATTATAGTTTTATTAATAATATTAATTATAACTTTATATTATAAAAGTAATTATAATTATTAAATAGTTAATAATAAAATAAAAATTACTATAAAGTAAAAAAACTTTATAAATAAATATTAAAATATAATAAAGTTAATTAATATAATAATAGTTAGTATTAATAAATACTAACTTAAAGTAAATAAATCTATATTATTTAATATTAATTATTTTTTAATTTAAAATTAATTAACTTAATTAATTAATAAAATATATAAAACTTTAATTTTAATTATATAATATAATAAGTTATTATTTATTTAAAAATATTAATTATTACCTTTATTAAATTAAAGTATTTTTATATATTTAATTTATAAAAGTTTAATATTTATAATAATCTTTTAACTTTTAATTTAAAATATATAAAATTTATTTATAAAATTATAATTAATAACTATTTATTTATTAATATTATTAAAAGTAGACTATTAAATTAACCTTTTATTATTTATTTAAAAAAATAGAGATAAGGGTAATTTATTAATAATAATAATAATAATTTAATTAAGTTTATTTTTAATAATAAAAATATAAAGTTTATAATTAAATTATTAAAACTTATTATATTATTAATATAAAATAAATATAATTAATTAAAGAATATATATTAAATAATAGTTTAATTAAATATATTAATAATAATAGAAAAAATTAATAAAATAGTAAAATTTTTTTTAAGTTTAACTTTTTAAACTTTTTAAAGTTTTTTTAATATATAATAGTTAATAAATATTAATATATTAGGAATCTTTATATTAATTTTTTATAATTATTTTAACTTTTATTAAAATATTTTATTAAAATTAAATTAATAAAGAATAAAATCTTTTAATTTTAATATTAATATTTATTATATTAATTATTTATTAAATAATAGATTATTATAAATTTAATAGTTTATTTTAAAAGAATATAAACTTATTTATAAATCTTAATATAAATAATAAAATTAATAAGAGTAACTTTCTTTATAATTTATTTAAAGTTATATTAAAAGTCTATAAATATAAACTTATATAAACCTTTATTAAAAAAGTAGAAATAATAATATTTATTATTTATTAATTAAATATATAATATTAAAAGAATAAAAGTATTTATAGTTAAGATATTATTAAAATATATTAAAATATATTAATATATATTAAAATATAAATATTACTTTATAACTTTTTAATTATAATAATAACTTACTTTAATATATAAACCTTTAAAATAATATCCTTTTATTATATTAAAATATATGTTTTAAGTTATATTATATTAAAATTTATAGTTAATAAGTTTATAAATAATTACTTTTAGATTTTATTATATTTTTAAAGTCTATTAGCTTTTAGTTAATAGTTATTATTTTATTATATAATATTAAGGTTTAAACTATTATAATAAAAGAAAGTAGAGAGAAAGAGAGTAATAACTTAAATATTAACCTTCTTTAAATCCTAAATATAACCTTTATAAATTTCTTAAATATAATAACTATAATTAAAAAGGATATAATTATATAAATATTAATTAATATTATTTTAAATAAATTTATTAATTTTAAAAGGTAAGTAATTATTAAAGTATTTAAAAGTAAATTAGAAATATATTATACTTTTAAAGCTTTTAATATTTAAATTTATATATATTAAGGTTATTATATAAAATATTAATAACTTTAATTTATTATATTTATAACTATTTAAATTTAATAATAATCTTTATAATTTTATTTTAATTAAATATAAAACTATTTTTAGTTATATTTTAACTTACTTTTATTAATATTTATATTTTAAAATTATATTATTATTATATTAAAAGTATAAAAGAATATTAATTATAGTTAATATTTTTAATAATAATTATAAGTTTACTTTTTAATCTTTAATTAATATTAATTAATATTAACTATATTATAACTTTTAATTTTTAATTAATATTAATTAATATTAATAATTTTATTTTATTTATAAGTTTAAATTTTTATTTTAAATTAAAGTTAATATTAATTAATATTAACTTAAATTATATTCTTTATATTTATTAATATTAACTTTATTTTATATAAAATTTAATTAATTAATATATATTTATTTTAAAATATTATTTATTATTATAAAAAATATTTTTAAATATATTATTTATTTATATTAATATAATAATAATTAAAAGGTTAATACTTTTAATATATTTAATAATTTAACCTTTAATATTAATATACTTTTATTAAATATTATAATAAATATAATTAATTTTAATCTTTATTACTTTTATAACTTTAATATTTAAATATAAATATTATAAAATTATAATAACTTTAAATAATATTTAAATTATTTTATTTATTTAAAGTAAATTAAATTTATTATTTAAATAATTTTAATTATTAATAATATAATATATAACTTTTAAAGTATTATATTTATTTTAAAAGGTTTAAACTTTAAATACTATATTTAAGTTTAATAAACTATATTTAAATACTTTATTTTTTATAAACTTTTAAATTATAAGGTCTTTTATATACTTTAAAGTTAATTATCTAATTATTTAATTTAAAAATATACCTATTTTTAATATATTTAGAACTTTACTTTTAAAAGTTTATATATATTTAGTTATTTTTATAACCTTTTATTAATTTATTTTTAAAATTAAAATAAAAGATTTATTTAAAAATTAAATAAAGATTTTAAATATAATATTTAATTTTAAAATAATACTTTTTAATTTATTTTAAATTTTATAAAGATAAATTTTTAAAGTAATTAATATAAAATAAAATATATATTATTTATAATAATATTTATAATAATATTAATATTTAAAATAAATAAATATTTTATTTTAAAAATAAATTTAATATAATATTTAAATTTAAATAATAACCTTTATTTTTAATTTAATTAAATAATAATAATATAAAAGGTAATAATTTAAAAAAATGTAATAATAATAAATTAAAAATTAGTATTATAATATTTTTAATTATTCTTTATATAAGTATTAACTTATTAATTAATTAATAAATTATTTTTAAAATATTTTTAAATATATTTAAATAATAATAAAAATAAAAGGATTAAAATTTAAATTTTATTACTTTAATACTTTTAATATTAATTAAAATTAGTTTTTATTTATTTATACTTTTAATATTAATTAAAAATTAATCTTTAATTTATTTATACTTTTAATATTAATTAATAGAATTAATTTAATAAATATTTATTTATATCTTTTAATATTAATTATATAAATCCTTTAATTTTAATTATTTTATTTATATTATAAAATATAAAAACTTTTATATAACTTTTTTATTTTATTAATAAATTATTTTAAATAAATAAATTTATATAATATAAATTTTATTAATTAAATAAATATTTATTTAACTTTAAGTTAAATAAAATTTCTATTTTAATTTTATTATATTATTTTAATTAACTTTTATTAATTAATTATTTATTATACTTTTAAATATATTTTAAATATAAATTTATTTTTATTTAATTAATAAATAAATAAATTAATTATAATATAATATAATAACTTTTAATATATCTTTTATTTTCTTTATTTTAAAACTTTATATTATAATAGTCTCCTTTTATATATTAATAATATATAATTTATAAAATTATATTTATATTAATATTTTTATATTTTATATATATAGTATATATTATTTATTCTTTTATTATATTAATAAAATAAAAATTATATATTATAAGTTTTAAAATATTATAAATAATATAATATTTTAAATAAAGTAATATAAATATATTATTTATTAATAAATATATTTTATATTATTTATATTATATTTTATAATAATAAATAGTATTATAGTTAATTTAAAATTATATTAAATTTATATACTTTAAAAGTTAATTTTTCTTTTAAAATAATTATATTTTTATAAATAATTAAATTATTTAATTTTTAAATAATTTATTAATTTATAATTATAAGGTAAAAAGTTTAAAATTAATAATATTTAATTCTTAAAGAATAAAAAGTTTTAATAGGTATTTAAAATTAAATATAATAAGTATTTAATTTAAATATAAAGTATTATATTAATAAATATTAAAAAATATATATTTTTAAATAAATTAAATAAATAATAAATTATATTACTTTAAGTTTTAATTTATATAAAAGATTTATAGTTAATATTTTTATATTATTTATATTTAAATATAGTATAAAAATTAAAGTTTTTATTTATATTATTTAATTAATTTATAAATTATAAAAGTAATAAAAAAGTAAAAATTATTATTAATAAATTTTATTAATAATAAAAAGCTTTTACTATTTATAATTAAAATAGTTATTTTATATAAACTTAAAAGTAAAAATAAGTTAAAAAAGTATTAAAGTAGATAAGTTTAAATATTATATTTAAAGTTATTTTTATTACTTTTAAGTATTATTACTTTAATTAAAATTTAAATTTAAGTTTAAGTTTATTAAATAAAAATATTAGTTTAATTATAATAATAATATAAATATATTTAACTTTAAAGTTTAATAGCTTTTAAAATTATTAATATAAATATTATATTTTACTTTACTTTTTTATAATATAATAAAATAATATAATATTATTATTATTTAATTATATATAATATAAATTATTTATAATATTAATTTAATACTTTATTTATATAATATTATTATTTAAAGAATATAGAAATACTTTATAAAAGTATTTTTATTAATAAAAGAATATTAATATTAATTAAGTTATTAAATTTATTAAAAATAAATATATTTTAAATTAAATTTTTAATATTATTTATATTATATAATAACTATATTTAATAAAAGAAGTTTTTAATAATTTATTTAAAGGTAATAATTAACTTTTATTAAATAATTATATATTTTTATTTAGATAATTAAAAGGGTTTTAAATTAGTAAATTTTTTATATTAAA
This sequence comes from Diaporthe batatas, assembly GCF_019321695.1. Classification (NCBI taxonomy): domain Eukaryota; kingdom Fungi; phylum Ascomycota; class Sordariomycetes; order Diaporthales; family Diaporthaceae; genus Diaporthe; species Diaporthe batatas. Next base: position 396,926 of record NW_025408565.1, read on the forward strand.
TTTTAAAAGTTTAAATTAAGTTAATAATTAATTATAGGTTTTATTTTTATAATAAATTAAAATAAAATTAATTAATTTAAAAAATATAATATAATATAATATTATAATATAGAGATTTTTTATTTATATTATTAATTAGTTAACTTTTTAATTTTTTATAAATAATAAATAAAATAAAATATAAAAAGTTTTAAATTTTATTAATTTTATTATTAATATTAAATTAAAATTATTTATAATATTTTAAAAATTAATTATAATAATCTTTAATATGTAGTTTAATAAATATTATAAAGTTATATATAATAAAATTAATATTAAAGTTAGTTTAATTTTATATATTTTATATATTTTAACTATTTTAAATATAAGTAATAAAAGTATTTTTAAAGCTTTAATTTATTAAATTAGCTATTAAAATTATAATATTATATTTAATTATTATTTTTTATTTTTATTTTAAACTTTATATATAATTTTATAAGTTTTAATTTATAATATATTAAAATATATATTATTAAATATATTAAAATAACTTTATTAAATAAATTTTATTATTAAATTTAATTAAAGTTTATTTATTTAGTTTAATAGTAGTAAAAGGAATAAATAACTATAAAGATTAGTATATTTAATATTATTTACTTTTAATAAATATTATTATAAAATTACTTTTATAATTTTAAAATATATTTTTTAGAATTTAATCTTTTTTAAAAGAAATTCTTTAAATATTTTATCTTTTAAAATTTACTTTTATTTTTAAAAGTAGGTTATATTTATTAAAAGGTTAAATAAATATATATTAACTTATTTAAAGAGATTTAATTAATTATAATTAAGAAAGTAATATTTATTATAATTAAAATTTATATTATATTACTTTTAATAAAATAAATTAATAATAAAAATAAAAGAATTATAAATAAATAAAAAAGATTTAACTATATTAAAATATAAAATTACTTTTAATATATATTTTAAATTAAAATAAAAATATATATATAAGTTTTATTTAATAATAAAGATTATTAAAATAATATAAGATTATTATAATAATAATTATAATTATTATATTAATTAAAAGGGTAGAAAGTTATATAAGGTAATTATAGATTTAATAAAGATATTATTATTATTTTTATTATTATAATTATTTTTATTATTATTTTAATAAAAGGTTATTATATAAAAGTTAATAATAATAATAATAATAATATAAATATATTATTATTATTAATTTTATAAAACTAAACTATATTTAAAATAAATTATATAATAATATTTTTTTATTTTATTACTTTTATAAAGGATTTTAAAAGATTTAATAAATAGGTAGTTTAAAGATAAAAAGACTTTAAAAGAATATAAAAGGTTAAATTAATTTTAAAATAAAAGAAATTAATAATATATTTATTATATATATTTTTAATATAAAAGGTTAATTATTATATTAATAAATTAAATAAATTAAATAATAGTTATATTTTAAAATAAATAAATAAAAAAGAGTAAAATATTCTTTATATAATAGTTTAAAAATTATAAAAATAAAAAATTATAAAAATAAAAGGTATTATAAAGTATTAATTATATATTTAATAAATTTTTAATTTAAATTATTATTTAATAAAGTAAATTAATTATTTATAAACTTTTAAATTATTTAATTATTAATATAAATAGTTATTTAATTTACTTTATTTAGAATAAAAGTATTTTACTTATTTTATATTTAACTTTATTCTTTTAAGTTTATAAAATATTAAAAATTAATTAAGTTAATTATTTTAAATTATTATAATTAAATTTTAATTAAATATTATAAAGAAAGAGAATTCTTTTTAAAAGGGTTCATTATAAGTCTTACTTTCCTATTAGTTTTATTATATATCCTTATAATAATAAAATATTATTCTTTTATAGTTTATTTATATAAATAAGATTATTATTTTTATTTTACTTTATTTATTATTACTCTTTTTAAATAATAAATTAAATAATTTTATTATTATTAAGTTTTATATTATAAATAAAAGATTAAAATTATATATATTTTAAATTATTATATTTATTAAATATATTTTAAATATTAATTTAATAATTAAATTATAAATAAATAGAGTTTAAAATCTATTATAAATAATTAAAATAGTATATTTAATTATTATTTTATAAAAAAGGAATAATATATTTTTAAAAGTTACTTTTTTAATACTTTTATAAAATAATATAATTTTATTTTAATTATTTAAAGTAATATTATTTTAATATTTAAAATATAAAAGTTAAACTTTTTTAATATTAAATATATTAAAACTATTTAAATAAAGTTAATTATAAATAAATAATTATTATAAATTTAAATTAAAAAGTAAATATAAAGTTTAAATATTTAATTATAATAAAAAATAAAAAGTAATAACCTAAAGGTAGGTTAATTATAATATTTATTATATAGTTTAATTATTATTTTTTATTTTTAAATAAATAAATATTTTTTTTTTTTTTTATATATTTTTAATTTAATTTAATAATAATTTACTATTAATTAAAGGGAGGAGGGTAAAAAATTTTTCTTCTATTCTATAGGTAAGAGGGGGTTGGAGAAAGGGGCTATTATAAAAAGGGCTTATTTAGGTACTGGCTCGTTACCTGCGGGTTACTTGGGTGACAACCCCACACCAAAAGGGCTGGAATAACCACTACTTACAGCTTGCCGCTTGTCCTTTACACTGCCCTTGTCGCACCCAGCAACTTTTACACCAAAGCCGCAATGGATCGTGCAGCAAACCACTCCACATTGCCCACAGTCGCGGCAAGTAATGTGGATTTCAGTCCAGTCCTCATTACGAACATTGTTGTGGCAGCCATATTCATAGGCATTTGTTTCATCGCGTCGACGTCCAAGCAGACATGGGGCCAATGGAAAACGAAGCTCCTGAGATAGGGCATATATCCACTGGTCAACTCGTCAGCGATGGAATATCGTCAAGAAGCCAAAGCATTGGTAACAAAAGCATTGAAAGACTACGGTGGTAAGCCGTTCGTGGTCGACACTGGCATAGTCCACTTCGTGATTATAGATCCCAAATACGCCACTGAAATTCGGGGCAACCCGAAGCTTGACTCTACGACGCTTTTACAAAAGGTCAGTTGTGCTCTTGGTGGTAAAAGCTTGAGTATATGGTTTCAACCAGCTAATGATTCCTACTTCTGCCGTGACCAGGCCTATCAGGACAAAATTGCCGGGTTCGAGCCATATGAGAGTCTTGGGTCAGACCTGCTGATAACCTTGATTAAATCGCGGTTGAGTCGAAGCATTGGTACAAAGAAGTGATTAGATGAGTATATAACCGCAACGACTGACCATTATGGAAGATTCTGTAGCAAAAGCGTTGGCCAGGGAGACTCGAGACGCGTTCGATTCCATACTCACAAACAATCAAGGCACGTATCCACTGGCCAGGCCCGACTAATACCCTTCTTCATTCGAGCTGACCCGAATGATGAGATTTTCAGATTGGCATGAAGTAAATGTCAGAGATACGCTCAAAGACATTGTAACGCGTGTCTCCTTGCGAGTCTTTCTGGGTCCGGAGCTATGTCGAGATTCGGAATGGCTGCGAATAAGTCGGCTCTATCAGACACAGTCTATGAAAGCCCTCAAGTACCTTCGGCTATTTCCCAAGATCCTCCGACCGATTGTTGGCAAATTCAGCTCAGAATGTCGTCAACTTCGGCAAGTGCTGGCGCAGACCAGACAGCTGACAGACAAGGTGCTGCGAGAGCGGCAGGCCGCCAAGATGCGCGGTCATGAGGTGGAGCACAACGATGCCCTGACATGGGCTGAAGAGATCGCGGAGATGAAGGGGGTTTGTAGCGATGCGGCGACCTGGCAGCTGGCATTATCTACAGTGGCGCTGCACACCAGCAGTGATCTCATCGGCCAGGTCGTGCTAGATCTTTGCGAACATCCCGAGCTCCTGATGCCACTACGCCAGGAGATCCATGACATGATTTCGAAAGACGGCAAAGATGTAACCAATTGCGACTTCTCAAAGGCTGATGTTCAGAGCTTAAGATTGATGGACAGTGTCCTGAAGGAGAGCCAGCGTCTGAAGCCTGTCTCTATCAGTAAGTGGATCAGGCGGCACTCGCTACTCGTTTCAGCTTGTTCTGATACTCTGCAGTATCTATGGGTCGTTGGATCACGGAGGAGATAACCCTTCAAGACGGCACTATCCTTCCCAAAGACCATGCCGTGGCCGTTTCATGCCACTGGATGTGGGATCCCGACAGGTACGAGAAGCCGGAGCTGTTTGATGGATATCGGTTCTACGAGAGGCAAATTGAAAGCGATCGGTCTGCCCAGTTCGTCAGCACGTCGCCAGATCATCTTGGTAGGTGCCAACCATGTGTTGACGCATTCATATTTGAGCACTGATAGGTGAGATCACTAGGATTTGGACACGGGCGTCAAGCCTGCCCCGGTCGCTTTTTCGCTGCCCATTTAGCTAAGGTCATCCTTTGCCATCTTTTGCATGACTATGACTTGAAGAAGATTGAAGAAGGCCCGGTCAAACCGGTGATGTATGGATTTGAGACGAATGTCAACCCGTTGGCGAAAATTGTGATTCGTAGGAGAGGACAAAAAGTGTGAGAGACGGCGTGATAGTCTACAGTATAGTTAGCGGATATTGAAAAGGACCTTGGAACAAATGTCACGAATAGTATATGGCACTCGATCTCGACTGGTATGCATTTCCATGAATTCCTGCAGCTAAGTTACTGAATACTAGGTGGCCGGCCTACTACTAAACCGGGCGGAATGATGGCAGTTCAGGACGATACGAGGAGAAATATTTGTAGCACTATGTGAAGAACGCATCTGTTCATCCAAGACATGTCAATGACAATATACCTAGTACAAGACGCACGTGTGTGCTGGCCGAGCATCGACCCCCTTGCCCACTTTTCTGATGGCAAGCAACAGCAGCTTCCCATTTCCCTATTCATGTGGAATTTCCCAACTAATTACATCAATGCCTGGCGCCTTGGACAGGCCCTGCGAGATGCCTCTCTCTCAATTGGCGCGCTGCCAGCTTGCCCAGCTGCGCGAAGTTTGGCGCGCTCGTCAGCTGCAGCAAGCTCACACTGGTCCCAAATGTCTGCCGCCACCAATTGCGAACTTCTATTGTCATGAGGGAGTCCATCCCAATTGAAGCCAGGGAAAAGCCATGTATGGCACTGTCCACGTCGCTGTGGGCTTCCTCGTCTCGCATCAGAAAGCTCCGGACCCGCCTAAATATTTGACTGGCAAGAAATTCGACACATGAAGGGCTGTCAAGCTGTGTAGGATCCCTGGAAACATGCGATATGAAGTCGTCCAATGCAGCAGCAGAGCCTGTTACCGAGGGACTCTGATCCTCCTGTAGACTCCCCCACGCATGTCCCTTTTGGTCGTCATACAGTGCCATTCGCGCGTCGCCCTTCCACAACACACTGGTGTTGGGATGATCGAGCGGAAGCATGCTACTAAACCCCACGGCCACCTGAGCCTCGGAGGTGTATCGGAAGATAGCCGAGTGAGGTGGGTTGCTGGTGCCGCTGACCTTTGCGTCGTGAAGCGTGATCCTAGTCGTAGATCTAGCGATGGCAAGCTGGATACCGTCCAGAAAGTCCTGTTCGCTGAGCAATCGTACACCAGTCTTCCTCATGGCTTCCAACTTTTCCGGCTGGCGGGACATAATGCCAACGTCTTCGACGACCCCGATATCCATCACAGAACACGCAAGACCGAGGCTTCGCCGATACTGAGCGAAAGCATCAAGGAATGAATTGGCAGCGGCGTAGTTAGCCTGCCCTGGGTTCCCTGTGATGCCAATGATGCTGCCTGCAAGGACAAAGAAATCTAGGTCAGGTGCATGAATGGTGAGGGCGCGATGCAGGTTCCAAGTCCCAGACACCTTCGGATCAATGACTGTCCGCCATGCGTGGAGGTTCAAATCTTTTGTCTCAGTGTCCAAGAGTATCCCCGCGAGGTGGATGACACCTGCAATGCGGTGTGTCTTTGTGATTGCCGAAATGGTGGTTTGGACCGAGCCCTCCTCCACAACATCGAGCTCCAGTGTTATGACTGTACAGCCATTCCCGCGCAGCTCGCAGATAAGTGGCTCGTCCCTTTTGTGGCCTTGTGGACTTCGCATAGACCGAGACAGGAAGAAGATCGTCCTGGCGCCACAGCAGACCATCCATCTTGCTATGGGAGCCGACAATCCTTGCAGGCCCCCAATGAGCACATAGGCATCCGTAGGGGTAAACTTCGCGTTTGGTGTAGAAACACTTGCTGCATTACGCACGTGAGTATCAATCGGGAGGGGTTGTTGGCCTCCAGTGTGCCCAGCAATGTCAACAACAATTTTGCCAATGTTGGTCCCTGTGTACAATGAGCGCATTGCCTCGGTCACACTTTGGTGAGAAATCGTCCGAAGAGGTTCCAGGTGCCTTATCGTGTGATTATTGTAGAGTTGCACCACCTGACGCAGTAATGTCGACACCTCACGAGGATTGTGTACTGCCAAGTGAGCCATGTCCACGGCCACAAAGGCGCGGTTCTCATCAAGAGGCTCCATTGCCAGCTTGCTTCGGCCAACAATATCGCGTTTCCCAAGTTCCACAAACGTACCGCATGGCGCAACGCACTGCCACGATGCATGCAGGAGGTATCCCGATAGGCTGTTCAGCACAACGTCGACCCCACGGTTGCCAGTCGCGGCCAGTATGTCGTGTACGAAGCTGTCGTCTCGAGAATGGAAGATATGATCTCTGGGAATTGCGAACTCCTGTTGCAGGAATCGCACCTTTTCTTCACTGCCAACTGTGGCGTAGACGTCTGCACCAAGCCAACGCGCAACCTGTATAGCAGCAATACCCACTCCGCCTGCAGCGCTGTGTATCAATATTGTCTGGTGGCGCTTCAAGTTGGCCTTGTCGATCAGCGCTCGTAGGACAGTAATGTAGACACATGGCATGCTCGCAGCATGGGTGAATGGTAGGGAGTCGGGAATCGGGACGCACAGGTACTGATGGACCAGCACCGAGACGGCCAGGCATCCGGCATCAGGCGCAAAGAGCATGACACGATCACCCCTTTTGACTTCAGAAACGCAGGCGCCAGTCGCCGTGACTATGCCAGCAGCCTCACAGCCAAGTCGGCCCCAGTGTGCTCGGGTGCTTTCAATGCCCATGGACATCAGGACGTCTTTGAAGTTCAGTCCCGCAGCCTCTATCTTCACTTCCACCATTCCAGGACCGGGTTCTGTATTTTCCAGCACGGGGTCTGGACTTTGAACCCAAACTAGACTGTCGAGCTGTCCAGGATTCCCGATTTGCAAGTACCTGTGCTTCGTCGATGTACCGGCAAGGTGCTGAGAGGCAGCCAGACTCTTTGACACAGAGGTCCACGAAAATCGTGGAACAACAATCCCGCCAGCTTTCGACGCGTAGGCAAACTCCCTATCTGGGTCCAAACCTGCCGAGGGAGAATAGGCGCGAGAAGAAGAGATTAACTTTTCCAGCACCATGGCAGCCGCTTCCATGGCCTGGTCACATGTCGAATCTAACTCTAGAGTCACAAAGTTTAGACCAGTTTCTTTCCGCACGCTTCGTGCGAAGCCGAGTATCTGCGCGAAGATGGGGTCAACAGGATCGACCTGACAAGCCCCCGTCAGCCATAACAGTGTCGACTCAGACTGCTGAAGGCCGTTCAGTAGCTCGAGAAGTACGTCTAGCCTCGCCTGTGAGACGTTGGCGAGAAACGATCCACTTGGCGATATATCCAGCAGCGACACTACGTGCCCCGGCTTTATTCCCGCTGAATTTCCTGGTTGGAGTTGGTGGCGTGTTGATTTGAACCCACGTTGATGGACAAATCTCTCCAAGATCTCAATCGTGCGAAGGGATGTGTGATCTAAGTCATCGTGAAGTAAGGTGATGCTGACCAAAGAGCTTTCTGCGGATCCCATTTGAGGAACTTCGGGCCTCGCTATCATAGTAGCATTGATTTGGTATGGTTTATCAGCATCCAGGGCGAGAGTATCGAGGGGCTTGAAAGACGCTTGTCGAAGCCGTTCGTCCCATACCTGATGATCAAGGTAGGGTTCTTGGACTCGGCCGTCAGATGCACCAAGCCACCACCCAGAAAGAAACCCCATAATCAGATTGATCCACTTGAAGTCTGAAGAACATATTAGTATCTCTGGTTTCATGCTTCAATGATCGGAATATGGTCAAAATTTACCGCAAGCCAGCTCTTGGAGCAAAAGGCGACCGTTGGGCTTCAGCAGAGATCTGACATGGCGGAGCGTCTTTGTCAAGTCTTCAGTGGCGTGGAGTACCTTTTATGATGGGGTCAGCATTAGATACGATCGAGACGTGATATGAAGACACAAGCTCCAAGTATCAATCGCTTTGATTGAAACCGCCCAGAGCCGTGGTATCCCACGTAGAGACAGCCATTACACTCACATTGCTGGCAATCACCAGATCGTACTCAGCGCTGAAGCCTTGCGTAAGCGGGTCCAGCGAGATGTCTAATACGCGATACTCCATGCCGCGAACTTTCTGAAACCGAGCCTTCGCAGAAGGGAAGAATCCGGATGATATGTCTGTGAAGACATAGCTACCATCCCACTGAGCGTCAGACCCTGTTTCACGTGGCCTGAGGTGCTCAAGTACACGCGCGGTGAGACCTCCAGTACCCGCGCCGACCTCGATGATTCGGAGGTGCTTGCCGTACTTGTGTGCCAGGAGCTCGAAGAATCCTTCATATGACCAGAGAGAATTCATCCAGTCATAAAGTCGATGCAAGGCGTTATCCTCCAGAAATAGCTCAAGGGGGCTGACGGTCCCGTTGAATATTTCACGTGCATTGGAGGCGCACCTGGACAATAACTCGGCGGCAGCGGATCCGGGGGAGTTTTTGAGAGCTTCCATCAGCTTTTGCTTTTCCTTGTGAATGTCCTCCTTTGTGAGGTTGACTTGATCTTCGTGACCGTGAGGGTGTTCTTCCAACCAGTGCGCCAGTTTGCACAAGTGGGCTCGATTTGGATCATTCAGGATCCCAGCCGGAGCCATCAATGCTGATGTCCGTACTTCAGCCGCACAAATGGTGAACAAAGCATCAATAAGCTTTTGGACATTCTCATGCTCTGGGCCTGATCGCGGAATCAACAGTTGAGTCTCCCTCATGAAGTCGATGTCTGGCTTCCAGACCAACTGCATAGCGCCATGAGATTGTTCGTGATGGGAGATTGGGCCGGACTCTTCCAGTATTATCGGGTCGAATTGCAGGCCCTTAATTGTCGCAACTGGGCGCGACTCGAGCGAAGCTAGATCGTCTGTTGGGCAAGACATAGAGCGGGCCACCATGGATCCACGACAGGAGCCATTCCCCTTAGACCCCGTAACAACGGCATGCACATCCAGGAGACTTTTATCCTGCGACTCCAGCGGCGCTGATCCCACGCTGAACTCCTCGATCCAAGTTGGCAACGACACTTGTCGGAGTAATCTGGGCTGCCCTCTGTGATTTGCGACGATAAGTGACTGGATGATCTTATCTAGCATCGTCGGGTGAAACGTGTAGGAGTTTGAAGTTATCGTCGAAGGAATCACTCTGGAATCATGTGAGAGCCTCAACTTTGCCGATTTACAGACGACATTTGCGATTATGTTCTGCATGCCCCTGAAAGCTGTGCCGTAATTGTAGCCTATTCTTGCCATGGCCCGGTACCTGTGGTACGCGCTTGTTGTCAGTTTCATGTCGTGGACAAGTGTGTTCATGAGGCATAATAGTGCCGACTGTCTGAAAGTGAAGGTCACTTACCACGATGCGGCGTCAACCTCGCGAACGAAGCCATCTCGTTGTTCCGGAAGTTCCATATCTAGTAAAGATGATCTCAAAATGTTCGAGTCTGTCGTAGGCTTGACGAGACCGGTACAATGCATGGTCCACGTGCCGTCGTGATATGACGAAAAGGAGATCTCCCAAACATTGGAGGCGGAGTCTGGATGCACTTGTGAGCGCGCTGATGTGACTACCTCGACGGTGGCTCCAGCATTCAACACCAATGCTTTCTTCAATGAAAGCTCTTTGACCATATACGCCCTAACACCTGTAAGCTGGAATGACGCCTCACCCGCCATAGCAATGAACCCAGCAGCGGGGAAAACGATATCACTCCCAATCCTATGGTGTTTGATCCATGGAATCTTGTCGACAGACAGGTTGCTGCGCCACATGGGTGATGTGCCGCTGTCGTCAAAATTCCGTACACCAAGCAGCTCATGCGGGGGGAATTGACGTAATCTCCATGTTTTGGCTGCGCGAGATGTCGGCCAATAGTGCTTGGATAAATCCCAAGGGTAGGGCTCGAGGTCCACCAGAGGTTTCAAGTTCCCAATGGGATGAATGGGAACTCCATGGGAATGCAACTCCCCAAGAGCAACGAGGAATGTGATAGTGGCTGATTGTCCACAGACCAGGGTGGGGACGTATGTTGGGCGCAGTCCTGCCTCAGCATAAGCCTGTTCCAAATGCTCAGCGGCGGACGAATCTGGCCCTATGATGAGCTGGATCGACCCAGGCGCTTTTACCAGAAGTTCTTTTACTTCCTGACTGAAGTCGACAGCGCTTGGCTCGCGCAAAGAATGGTGATCAGAGTCGGTGTACAGGGGCTTAGCGAAATTCTGGCCAAGGGCGGCCGGGCCAGTCGGCAAGGCTGCTTCGATTTTCCGTGTATCCATCTTCAAGGCGTCCTGTGGCGATGAGAGATGGTTCTTGGGTAAAGACTTGCTCGTGTGTAACGCAAGACAAATGGCCGCTTCAACACTGAGAAGACCAGAAGCATGATCCGCCGCAACTTTGCCACTCGAGCATCCCGCGACAACATCTGGCCGGACGCCGTAACGACCCAAAAGTCTGGTCAAAGCAATTTGTATCGCCGTCAAAACAGTGGACCCAATCTCGGATTCTCCAAGGCGAGACCTTTCCGCTGTCTTGACCATTTCAGCCCGGACGGTCCACGAGGGCTTAGCAACTGGTGGTAACTGTTGAAGAGCGTCGTCCATCAATTTGATGTCATACGCGAAGGACTTGTCAAATCTCAGTAGCTCCACGCCAATACGAGCCCACTGTTGACCGGGTCCGGAGAAAATGAAAGCTATCGGAACAGACAACGCCGGCCGTGAGCGGATGTGTGAGCCAAGTGGTGAACTAGACTTGACTGAGCAAACCCTTCGACTTTCATCAAAAACGCAGTAATTCTTGTAGGGGAGTTTGATCCGCATACGATTGACAGCGTGTGCTAGTCTTTCCAGCCTCTGAGGCTGCTTTTTACAGTAGGCCTTGTGCAGTTCCATTGAGCGCGCCAAGGCAGCCTGAGAGGCAGCAGAAAAGAGGATAATCGTTGGCTTGGCTTTGGCTTTCGAAAGAACTGCGGCTTCGTCGTGTTCCGCCTGGAACGTGTTGGATGAAGGCTCCTGTGGGCGGAGCGAACTGGCGGAATCCAGAATGATCTAAAATTTCAAAATGCTGTAAGCCAAGCTGATATGACTTTTCTGTCAAAGAGATACGGTCATAACGCCATCGTCCAAATGAGAGGCTTACATAGACATTTGTTCCACCTATTCCAAAACTCGAAATCCCGATTCGCTCTAATCGATCAGTCGGCCATGGCATAGGCGTCGTGGGCACTGTCAAATTTCCAGCGTTGAAAGGAACTAGAAGCTGCGGTCAGTATCAGAACCAAAGGCATCTTCATGATGTTTCCAATCTTCGATGAGAGGCCAAGGAGACATGTCTACTAACTCTGAGAATTAGGGTCCTCGAATTTAATGTTGGGGAGGATCACCCGGTTTTCCAGTGACACTATAGCTTTGATGACGCTGGTGAGTGCAGAGGCAGCTTCGGAATGGCCAAGAGACGGCTTAACAGAGCCAATTAACACGCCATGTTGCCCGAATATCTTTGCCACTGCATAGGTCTCGACTGCATCACCTACAGGTGTGCCTGTTCCATGGCACTCGACCATTGCTGTTTTGACCATGTCTTGGTCGGAAATGCCACCCTGACGGTATGCAGCTCTCATGAGCGCCTCTTGGGCCTCCGAGCTCGGTGTGGACATGCCAGCCGTCCTTCCGTTCGCATTGACTGCGGATCCACGGATAACGGCACGTATTGGGTTGCCATCTGCGACCGCAAGACTTTGGCGCTTCAGAATCAAGCAATTCACAGCTTCTGCGCGGGCGTATCCGGATGCCTTGGCATCAAACGTGCGGCAAGACGCGTCCGGTGATAGAACACCGTGCTCGGCGAGGAACACGGCGAGATCGGGCGAGAAAATGAGGTTCGACCCGGCCACGACGGCGGTGTCACACTCGCCAGCCTTGATAGCCTGGCATGCCAAGTGCAGTGCAAGCCCGCCAGCGGCACAGGCAGCACGAACCGTCATGCTTGGACCGCCAAATCCAAAACAGTTTGACACGCGATTTGACAGCGAAAAGTCCCCGTACCCTGCCAGACGATACTGGGGAATATCGAGGGAGTCTCTGGTGTGCATTTCGCGCCAGTCGTCGCCAAAGGACCCCACGTAGCACCCGATTCTGTCGGCTTTCGCTTTGTCCATTCGCCACTGAGTCTCACACGCGCTTTCCATGGCCTCCCAGACGACTCGAAGAAGGATTCTTTGCTGTGGGTCCATTTTTTCCACCTCGGGCTGGCTCATAACGAGGCCTATTGCCGAGAATGGTGATGGATCCCAGCCAGTGATCTCCTCCCAACTCAGCCAGTAACCTTCGGACGGCAATGTGTGCGTGTGGCCATCACTTCCGCTATATTTAAAAGAGTCGTATTCGTAGCGTTTCGTGTCTGGAAGTCCCCTTGCGTCTCCTCCGGACAGTAGGAAGTCGAAAAGCGCGGACGGCGTGTTGATCCCGCCAGGCAGTCTAAGGCCCAATCCACAAATGGCAACTGCCGTGTCATTTTGCGTGCTTGATTCAGCCATGCTCCTGTTATGAATTGATGCAGTGGTTTGTATGATGAATATAGATGCTTCTTTTCTCCCCAATCTTTGTTCAGATTTTTTTATTATACATCTCGTAGCACTTGAGTATCGTGAAAATGGCCAGAGCCAAACCTAATTGCCCCACTTAGGAATCCCGGACCGTTGATCGAAGCTACATGGAGGTGCCCATATTGCGTTGCCCGGTGCGTTGTAGAATTTTTGAGGAAGCTGTTCAATGAATAAAAGTCCCAAAAACTCCTTGTCTTCTGTTTTTGATTATTATTTTGAATGACATGATTATGATGTCTCTATTTGCCAGGCAGCTGAGCACTACCAAACAAGACTACTCCATGACTCCATACCAGGATCAACACTCTGAAGAATATGAACGCCAGGACAGTGACTGTCACTGGCAGCGGGAAGTCTCGGACTCTTCTACTCTCCTTAATCGGCCAAGGCCCCTCGGCAGAGAGAATTGGTGTCTGAAGGCGAGCGTCATACTACTAGGGGCTTCTGCGGTCTTGTTAGGGATATATGCTGCGCTCGCGCGAGCACAGGTGGTTCGCCTGACAAGAGAATCTCACGAATGGGGTGGAAAGCTTGGTGAGGATCCGAGCGAATTCGTACCACAAGGTAGGTAGCAGATAGAGTAGCCAGGTTGCTGCGTCAAACCTGCTTCCATGTCCCAGTTGCTGATCTCTCCAATAATGCAGATATTGGCGGCCCTCTCCAGCTTACCTACTTCGATGAGAATCACCCCTATCATATGCCAGAGGACGTATTTGAGTCCTTCGATCATTCGATGAAATTGATCCGGAGAATCTGGTCTATGCACAACTGTGAGCGTACTCGAGTCTGTTGAAGCTTCCTTGGGACTGAATTCTAGACACAGCATCAAATGTTCTCGCCAACCGCCAATATGCCAAATGGTATCACCCAGATGGTAGTGTGTCTGGGCTTGCACCTTTCTTCTCGTGGATATCAACGAGGCAAATGTATACGTTACGAGGATTCCATCAATTGACCTGTGTCCTCGTCATCGCCGAGGCATACACGCACCGGGTGCACACCAACACGACTTCGAGGTGGGGCCACCGACACGTCGCCCACTGTCTGAACACTCTTCGTGACGCTGTCATGTGTATGGCAGATGCGACCCCAATGAGCTTCGTCGATGGCTTCCAGATGAGCTACGTCACAGACAACCAGGCTCACATGTGCCGAGATTGGGAAGGACTAAGGGCATGGGCTAATGCCCCCGAGAGAGGGGTTAGAACTCGGGTAACGGATACAGAGGCAGGAAATGATCTTGAGCCGGGCGCCTTGTTCGATTTCGAGTATCAGACCGAGATTATACCTTTTCCAGACCTGACAGAGCAGGAGAGAGTGGGCTTGGCTTAACGTTCTCACGGAAACCAGCAGCGAAATCTCGGTTTCCATTCTTTACCCAGAGACATTTAGAACCATCTTCCGAGTCTGTTTGTACAACTACATGTACATGTTGTTCATATTTCTACGGGGATGAGTAACGAATTCCTGTCAAGGACCGCTACGAAAATATTTCAAGTCGGGTCTCTGGTATGAGCAACGTGCCTGACCCATTAATGAGCCATACAAGCTAGCCAAATTAGCAAGGATCACCGATTTAGTTTCTGAAATCGTGAGTCCTGACCGTGAAATTCTATGACTTCATTTCATGTAGTGATCTAGAGCTGTCCTAGCCAACATTTTAAGTAGACATCCTCGTGATCGATTCTACATTGCGTCTACCAGACAGTCATTATCATAGGGCTGATAGATTCTAGTGACATTGGGGGCCTCAATCTCCCAACCGAAAGGCACAGCATTTAAATATGTGCAGTGGTCGACGTGTGACGCATTCCTACTATATGCGTCGAGCACCTTGGGTATCCTTGCCTCAGCAAACCGCTGTCTGTCCCACACGTAGCTGCAGTGTAGATGATGCTGACTTCCCTGAGCCCAGAGGAAGCCGTGTTCGCCAGATTCTGCCTCCTCATATGACACCTCGTTCACCATCTCCGGCTCTCGCCAAAACGTCACATTGCGCCACGCCATCCAACCTCTGTATTTAGCATACAATTCGACGGTGGCACATGCAGGATGCACCCAGGAGGACAGCATGAGGTCGTAGATGCAGCCTTGTGCTTTAGCCTCTTCCCACTTCTCGTGAGGACATGGAGGACCGAGGGGTAAAAGCTGCGGGTTTCGGAGAGGCCTGTCCGTTGGCGACGTGACCAAAGGCGAAGATGATGCAGTTTGCGCAGTAGTGGAGGGAAAGACGACTTGGCTCAGGCGGCCAAGATAAAAGACACCAGCGACACCAAATATGAGTGTCAAGGTGCTAAAAACCCTCCGAAATCGTCGCTTCTTTTTTTGATCGGCTTGGAGATATTTCGGAACCTCCTCGTCTTCTCGAAGTAGTGAGACCTCTTCCAGGCCGCATGAGGCTGTTCTCGTGTTCATCTTTTCTCTATCGACGTGCCTTTCATCCTGCCCATTCGACCATTCTACTCAGAAATTCATTATTCGTGCTGTTAACAAAATTGCCTGGTAATACCAGTTGCTCCCCCTTCCTCTTTCAACATCATTGACACAAGGTTCACATCTGAACCTTCTAACCTACGCGCCGAACTTGTAGGTTAGCTTTCGGTCTAGACCTTGCTCAAAAGGGACCGGGGGAACACCGATGGCAGCCGCCAGCCGGATCGACGGCACACCTAGGCACATATAAATGTTTTAGGTTCAGAGTCAAGGAAATCGAACGCGTTCTAGACTTGGGGAAGAGGAGAATCTCGATTGGACTCTCGGAAAGCATGGTGAAAGTTGGACTCTCGGACAGCATGGTCAAACTTCGACTCACGGAAAGCATGGTCAAAAGTCAATGGATATTTAAGCTCAGATGATACCTTGTTGGCCAAAGAAAGTTTCTGTGCGCATCACCTTGTGTTCCAGTGATCCAGAGGAGGTCTACATCATTTTGGCATTAGTGAACTGACCACCCGAACGCTGTAGTGACCCAACCGCCCTGTGATACCGCGACAACAGCCGTTGCTGAATTGGACGTGTACAGTTTTGAGACAGGTATCATTCTCCTGTCACAATATGTCAAATCCCAATCCCCTTCTCATTCAAGATGATCCAGCGTGTGGCCCGCTGCAAGGTGAAACGCATCCATTCTTCCTGATCCACGACGCGAGCGGATTAGTTTCAAGCTACCTGAAATTGGGTCCACTTGGAACACGTGTATACGCGCTTCATGACCCAAAGTTCGAAAATAATGGCCACTGCGGCTGGCAGAGCGTACGAGATATGGCGCTGCATTACATAACGTTGATCAGGCGCCGGCATAGCCGTGGCCAGATCATTATTGGTGGTAGGCTAATGTTCCCTTGCAAATGCTCGGCACAGGCGTCCTCGGCTAACAAAGTTTTATCCGCACATGAAGGATGGTCGTTCGGAGGCATTGTCGCTGTTGAGATTGCCCGCACGCTTGCCGTACAAGGCAGGGGGCTGACAGTATCCAAAGTGATCTTGTTGGACACCGTGTACCCCCGATGTGAAAGACCCGAGGCGACCAAAGAGAATACTGCGCAATATGTCACGGGTATCGAAGGGTTGAGCCCCCAAACCAGAAATAGGCTAGAGACAGCCCTCGTCCGCGCAACCTGCCTGGCAGACCGCTGGATCGTTCCACAATGGACGTTGCCAAGACAGTTGCACGAACCACTCGCAAAGGGCAGCCCACTCCCCGGTCAACTCCCTATGCCGCCACCCGTTATATTGATCAGAGCAAGGGACAAGGTAGGAATGGTTGACGAAAATGAAAAGTGTGTCCTTGACAGGACAAGGTTCTTGCCCCAGCTTGGCTGGGAGGATTTGCACCCGGATTTCATTTCTGCGGTCATCAAGGTCAATGGAAATCACTACACACTCTTCGACGAATTATATGTGAGTCAAAGACCCTGCAAATATATGTTCACCATCATCTGTCTGTCCTTGACCACAGAAAAAAGCCGACCACCCGTCAGATCTTGTTGTCGCGGTACTAACCATTGTAACCGCTTTCTAAGGTTGACGAGACTACGAAGGCCCTGAAGAAGGCCATGCGGATGGTAAATTAGAATGTTGATGTGTGCAAGATATGGTGATGAATCTACTTGAAATAATCAGCTTCAAAAGGATTCGGAATAACTCTATGTATGATTATTAGAAGTAAGACAACGTGAATGAATGTGATCGTGTCTGACTGCATGCTCACCTCACTTGAGTGCCGCGGATTAACACACCTAGGTATCAGTGTTGTTCGACTACTGAGGAGGACATGTTACTGGGGGGCACCCAATGCTGGCTGGCTCATGTCATCTCAGCCTCAATCTGGCGAATCGATCTAAGGTCTATAAGTACCCATGGCGATTAGAAACGAAACCACGTAATGATAATCGCTCAAATCTGTGACCCTATTTACCATGCTCCACGTTTCCTGGCTGATATCTTCTGGGTATCGGTTTCCAAACGCCGCTATCTGGTAATCCTGAACTCTTCATTGCCGAGATGTATTCCGCCTTTGAATCGATGGCAATCGGAAGCTGTGACAAACCCCAGTCTGGGGAGACATATAAGGTTTATCCAGCCCGGGACCCGGCGCTCAAAATTCTGAAAGCTTGCACTCAACTGCAAGGGGGAATGCCATGCCCATTCATCCAGCCAAATACTTCCGTGCCACGTATCGATCACATATTTATCCAAGATAGATGAATATTACCCGGTCACGACATCGTCTACTTGCATCAAGTGCAATAACAGCTGTGATCAAGATCACAAAGCACAATGGCGACTAGCACCAATGCCAAAGTCAGCTGGATGTCGCTACCGAGGAAGGACCAGTTATTTGTGCTGTGCTTGATGCGCTTTGCAGAACCCGTTGTCAGTGCTTCAATCGGTGTAAGCATCCACACCCTGACGGCTGATCTATGAATTCTTGGAACTCGATACTCATCGGAAACGAAACAGACCTACCTGTATTATCAACTTCAGTCACTGGATCTTACCCTGACATCGGCTGAGGTGATTCGGCAAGTGTCGATTTTGAAATCGGCCTTCACTCTCTCCCAGTGCATCTCGATTCTGTTTATTGGCAAAATCGCAGACTCGTCTTGGGGCGGGAGGAAGCTTGCGTTGCTTATTGGGACACTCATTGCCTGTGAGTCTCCCTGTTTGTCCTCTGACTGCAATAGTAGGTTGTGTCAGCAACCAGGTGACCTGATCCTTATTGCACGGTGATGCTTACAGATACTCCTAGTCATTACAGCCACGGCATTTGGATTCATTCGCAATTTCCATCAGGCTCTTGCACTCCGGGTTATAGAGGGCCTCCTCAATGGCAACATTGCAGTTATGAGGACCATGGTGTCAGAGGTTGTGCAAGACAAGCGGTATGAATTATGTGACAAATATTACAAAAGCTGCCAAAACTTGTAGAAATTGTGCCGCTTACTCGCATATTAAACAGATATCAAGCAAGGGCATTTGTGCTACTTCCCATTTCTTTTAATTTTGCGGTCATGCTCAGTCCCCTCATGGCAGGGCAGCTGGCCGACCTGCCTGGTAGATTCCCGGAAAGGTTCGGCCACGATCCCTTTTTGAAGAAGTACCCATTCGCGCCACCGGCTTTGTTAAATGGTTCCATACTCTGCATTTCTTTTCTCAGTGCTTTCTTTTTCCTCGAAGAGGTTCGTATTCTCCGCCCCCGAGCAGAGCGCCCGAATCATTGGCTTGCCGCTGACTCGAGGGCCGTTTTTTCTACTCCAACAGACTTTGGGCCCTTGTCGTGGTCGCTACGATCCTGGAATCGCGATTTCTAAAAAAGTCCGTTCTCTGTTCAGCTGCTCCGATGTGAAATACAGTAGGGTTGCGAGCGGCTTGGCAGAACAAGAAGAGATGGAGCCAATGGTCGGGCCCGAGAGTCCCGGCATCCCGGCGAAGCATCTCGAAACGGCGCAAAAGGTCAACTTTCTCCCGTTCCGGAGAATATTCACCCGTAACCTGGCATTGACCCTATTGTGCTACACCATCTTGGAGACGCACACGGCGGCATACAACAGTCTATGGCCTAGCTTCCTCAGCGATCCTGTTGCCTCGGTGGAAGAACGACGGAAGTGGAGGCTACCGTTCTTCTTCTCCGGTGGAGCCGGCATGGCCACAGATAAGATAGGTTGGACCCTAGCAATCCTTGGCGGTGTCGGTCTTCCAGCCCAACTGCTCTTGTTCCCCCGCGTTCAACAACGCCTGGGCAATATCAGGACCTTGCGCTTCTTCATGCTTGGCTTTCCTATAGTTCATGCTCTCGTTCCATACATTGCAGTCGTTCCCTCATCAACACCACCACCAGGGGGGAAGAGTGGGCCGTATGTCTGGGCCTTGATAGTACTAGTACAGACTATCCTGATGTCATGTGCTGTGTTTGTGATGCCTACACAGGTGATGCTCGTTAATAGGTAAGCTTCACTTCCCGTTGCCGGAGTCGAAATAGCTGACAAAATCTACTTCAGTGCCAGCCCGCACCCCTCAGCCCGTGCAAGGACACACACTATTTCAGTGCTTACGACGAGTATATGCGGCAGTGCCGCTGCAGCCGGTTACGGGTATTTATACAGCTACGGGTCAACGCATAACTTGACAGGCTTGGCATGTTGGACAGCAATGTTCGTTTCTATATTTGGGTGTGTTGTGAGCTTGCTCCTACGAGAAGGTAATGGTCATGAAATTTGGCTAGAGGGCGACACGGAGGAGTGAGGCGGTTGCTGTAATCCAAACTCAAGTGCTCGGCAAGTGTGGCAAATTGAGGTCCATCACAACTGAGCTATGCATGGACTTCTTCGTTCTAGTGCCGCCAATTTTGCAAGCATTGCTACTGCGAGAAGAGGGAGTCGACCATTCACAAATTACTTGTGTCGGGAGACGCGTGAAAATCACCCAGACGAGCCCCCGTACGATATCGCCTTTGACGGCCCTCTTTGATCCCGTTACGTTGGTCCTATGACTTTTCTTCCAAGACTCGCGGTTACCCTCCGCGTGTCTGCCGACCATTGTAATTGACCGCGGACATCTTCGGAAGTCTAATATTTAGTTAAACTCTACCGAAATTCATAGCACTCCTTGCCCCTCTTCCCGCTGTGAAGAAATGATTAAAACTACACATTATTTGAGTCTGCAGCATCTTTTTATTTCACTGGTTCACTTTACCCAATACACATCTTGAATATTTCACCTGTTGACTTAGAAGATTTGAAGATCACCCTTACCAGATAGAATCGCACTATCTCCATTGCCGTCGACTCTGTCAACCACGATGGGCAGCGTTTCAAGCTTGGACGACGCGCAAAAATACGAAATTGAGCACTATGGCGACCATCGTGTTAAATACCCTGCGTCACTATGGGCGCTGCTCGTTGCGTACCACCAAGGACCATTGCGTTCAGCACATGATATTGGCGCCGGGTACGGGAATGGAATAGAAGGCTTGCTTTCTTTCCTGCAGGGAGGTGACTGCAGCGTGACTCATGCTATTCTTACGGAGCCCAAGGGCTTTCTCCTTGAAGCGGCACGTGCCCGGCTCCCAGACTTGTTCCCCGAAATCATGTTCGGATACCGGAACAAGAGGGGCGAAGATGCCTGGGATGGATATCTGGGACTCGAGAATGGGCAGCTTGATCTGGTCATGTCGTGTGAGGCAATTCATTGGACGGATCTAGCTCCCACGCTGGCCAATATCAACGATAGTCTGAGGCCTGGGGGCACGTTCAGCGCGGTGCTCTATTCTCCGCTTCCGCAGGTTGTCGGAAATATGCCCGCAACGGAGTCTCTGCGACGTCTTGTTGAGAGCCACGTGGACAAGCTGATCTCGGAGGGCTGGATGGACGAGGGATGGAAGCGTTGCATGGTGAATGACACTCAATCGGTTAATTCATGTTTCGTACAAGCTGACGTAAAATGTGCATTAGGGTCAATTATATTCAGGCCTGGCTTCTCTGCCGCTGATTGATGAACAATGGACGGACGTCAAGCTCGTGGAGATTAACAATGTCGAGGGTTGGTGGTGCCCATCTGCTTATAAACCAAACAAATCCTCTCACGAAGTATGGCCCGCAAGCGGATCCCGCAGCAGGTCTAGTCCGGCGGCATGCATACCTAAAGAGCGAATCGTGGTGCCCGTCGACACTAACTGGCGGCGCAATGATGCCTCGCCTGAGTGGTTAAAGCAGATGTTACTGTCATTCAGGCTGAATTTCTCTGATTCTAGCTGGGCTTCAAATGAGTGGCGCCATCTAGAGCAAATGCTGTCTGGCACAGATGTGCAGCTCGAATGGGCAGTCCATGTCGTCCTGGCTAGGAAGATGTAAGGGACTTTTCTGCAGTCGGATGGGAGGGACATGACAGAATATACGAATTTGGGAGGCAATCAAATTGGGCACAGTGAGGAATCCTGTCTAAATAAGTCGTGCTTTTTCTTTTAAGTGATCTTTCCAAGATCTTGCGCAAGCTGCGAGGAGAGGACTACGTATGGTCAACCTCGTGGACCTACTAAGAGGTCATGCTCAAGTATTTTCAAACTGCTATACCGATGACAAGTATACCTCAGAGTAACCAGCGTGCGCCTAGGGGGGATTCCGTAGCTAGGTGAACTTTTATGGATGAGACCTGCCTGAGGAATTGCGCCTTGCTTGTAAAAATGTTGTTCTCTCTTGTATTCCTAGGAGACAAACAATCGTTTTGCAAAGGTTTTGATTATGGCAAAATGTCAGGTCCGACAAGGCACTGGCACTGGTCAATCGCGACAATACACAGTTGACCATCGATGGGGAATATGGTGACATCGATCGAACTATCAGCAAAATATTGCACGCAAAGTTACAGCCTCTTGGTCATGTGGCAATCGGTATTGAGCAAACGTAGCATGCTCATCCCCTGTCTTGGACTTTGTCACCATGAGAGACATGTGATTCCCTCCTCTTCACAGGGGTAATACGGGTGTACCTGATACTGGTCAGTACATTTGCGCGTGTTAGTTGTTGCCACCTTGGTACTTACAATTGGGGCATATTCAGGGAACGGGGTGACATGTGTGGTGATGTCATACAAGTCCGCGGGCGGATTCTCCCTGTCCATTTCTATATGTCAGTGTGCGGACATGTAAACCACCAGATTCTGCAACGAAGAATCGCCGTCACGCACATTATGGTGTCCACCAGATACGCTGTGCAATGCAGCGTATGATTGTAGTTAAACGGCACGTCCCAACCTTTGGTGACCCACAGGTGAGTCTGACGCAGGGCATATTTGCAGTGGATAATGTGTTCCCTTCTGGTGAGATATGCGGACGTAAGAACAAGGTTGTCTGCGGGTATTGGGTATTTGCCTTCCTTGTCCAGGTATCGAAGCCATGGACCATGGTCCTCAAACTCGCGGAGGATAGCGACGTTGTCCTTGTCCTCTGTATGCTCTTTCGGGAACCAGTGGAATGAGAGGCCATCAAACTCGCAGCCTCTGTCTCGCGCGACCTCTGGTATTGCGCCGTTTGGTGCACAGATGTAGCCTGACACATCCAGGGGGTGTCTTGGTCGCTGGAGTTTCCACATGAGCGCGGCAGTGGTAGCAATCCAAAACAAAGTGAGCGTGGCCGAGACTGTCTTCCAATAATTGCGACGACCTGTGAATGCTTTCAGCCAAGGGTATGTCGTCTTGCTGGCCTCCGGGAGAGCTGCAGAGTCGCTGTCTCGGAAAAATGAGAGTTAGCCCCCCCCCTACAAAATACCCCCTATTCCTTAGCTAAACTAAAACTTTACTAATAGAGTAGAAAACCTAACATTCTTACTAAAATATCTATATTAACCTTATTAATACTAATAATAAATTATTTTTATTACTTAATTAAAAAAAAATAATACTATATTAATTTTATATAATTAATTTAAGCTTAATTTATAAAGGTATATATAATTTATTTACTCTAATATAAAGTAATATTAGCTTAGTTAATACTATAAATAATATATTTTAATTAATCTATTAAGTTTAAACTATTTAATATTTATTATATAAGATTTATTTAAAAGTTAAATTATATAATTTATTAATAAAATATTATACTATTTAAATAATTATATATTTAAAAGCTAACTATTAAAGTAATTAAGGTTTAATAAATTACTTAAAAGTATTTATAAATACCCTTAAAGACTATTTAAAATAAAACTATTATAATAAATTAAATAGTTTAAAAATATAAAAATACTATTAAAGTTAATAATAAAGAAAATATATTTAATAATAAAGAAAAGAAGGCTTTAAAAGTACTAATAATAAAGACCCTTTATTAATAAAGTAAGGTTTTAATAAATAATAATAATAATAATATTAAATATTTTAAAAGTTATTTAATTAACCTTTTAATATAAATATATTTAAATAAATTAACCTTAATTTTATTTATTAAAATCTATAACCTAAAAGTTAATACTACTTTTATTATATAATTTAAAAATAAACTATTATATTAAGGGAGGAGGATAAGGGTTAAAATTTAAAGCCTTTTATTAAATTATATTAATTTATTTAAAAATTTAATTAAAAAAATATAAAAACTATTTAAATATAATTATTAAGTTAAGAAATATTTTTATTAAAGTTAATTAATTTATAAATTAAAAGTTTTAACTTTATAATTAAAAATTATAAAAAATATTAATAAAAGGATTAAAATACTTAATTATAATAATATTATAAATACACTTTTTAAATTCTAAAACCCTTCTTTTTAATTCTTATATAATTATAAAGTTATATTATTAATATAAAAGTTATAAATACTTATATTATAAAATAATTATTTA
This sequence comes from Diaporthe batatas, assembly GCF_019321695.1. Lineage (NCBI taxonomy): Eukaryota > Fungi > Ascomycota > Sordariomycetes > Diaporthales > Diaporthaceae > Diaporthe > Diaporthe batatas. Next base: position 420,903 of record NW_025408565.1, read on the forward strand.
ATTAAATATCTATTAATTAAAGTCTTTTAATTATTACTAACTATTTAATAAATAGCTTTTTAAAAATAGTTTATTAATAATTAAATAAATAGTAAACTTAAATATATCTAATAAAAATTTAAATTTTAAAACTTTTAATTTATATTAATAACTATTAAATAAAGGGTTAAAATAAAAATAAAAATAAATCTTATATAAAAAATATAAATAATTAATAAAAATATAATTATATTTTTAAATAATTATTATAAGGCTAATTATTATTATTAAAATAAGGAAGTTTTTATAATAATAGTATTTTATTAAATAAAATAATATATATATTAATTTATTTAATAAAGATTTAAGGAATTAATTTAATATAATTATAATAAATAATATTATAATTAAATATTTATTAAAAGTTTTTTTAATTACTAAATAGTTTAAATAAAACCTAATAAAGAAAAGCCTAATAATAATAAAGTTAGCCTTATCTCTTTTAAAAAAGTAGTAAAAATAAAAGTAAAAAGAATAATATTAATATAATTATTAATTTATTATTTAATATTAATTTATTTAAAGTTAAATATAATTAAATAGTTTTAATAAAGCTATTATTACTATTATTACTATTAGCTTCTTTTATAAGTTTAATAAAATCTTACTACTATTAATAATAATAATAATAATATTTAAAAACTTATTATAAAAATAAAAACTACTAATTATTCTTTTATTATTACTATTATAAATAAAAAGAAATAAAATAGTTTTATATTAAAATTTATTATAAAAGTATTTTAAAAATACTTTAAGGATTTATTAAAAAAGTTTAACTTAAATAATTTATAAAATTATAAAATATAAAAGGCTTAACCTTTATAAACTCTATAAAAGAAGGATATTTAATTTAATAAATATAATCTAAAAACTATCTTACTAATTAAAATACTAATTAAATTATATTTAAAAAAAAAAACTTTACTAATTTATTTAATAATAATAATAATAAAAGAATTTATTATTATAATAAAAGTTATTAAATAACTATTTAATAAATTATTAAATAAATATTAAAAGTATATACTTTATAAAGTCTATAAAGGTTACCTAATTAATTAATTAACTTTATCTAATATTAAGCCTTATAATTAAATTAATTATTTAATAAAAAATTAAAAGTCTATTAAAGTAGTTTTTATATCTAATAAAATAAAAAAGTTATATAATAAGTTTTAAAGGACTTTTAAATAAGGAAGTAGTAATTAGGTATATAAAAATATAGTTAATAATAGGAAATAGTTAAAAAAGAAAAGTTAGTTGTTTTAAATAAATAAAATAAATTAAGTATTTAATATTAAGTAATTAATTAATTAGGTAAATTTATCTATAATTAATTTATTTACTTTAACTTTAACTATTAATTTAACTATTTAACTTATAAATAATACTTTTTATTTATATAACTATACTTAACTAAAACTTTATTAATTTTAGTCCTTATAACTTTTAATTAATATTATTATATTTACTTTATTTTATACTTTTTTAATACTTATATATAATAAAAATATTCTTAAATAGCTTTAATTTTAAATTTAATTTTTAAGTATAAAAGAATAAAATTAAATAAAATCCTTATTTAAATTATAATTTAATAATTTATATTAATATTAATAATATAAATAATATTTTAAATTATTAAAATATACTTTAATAAAATTAAAATTAAAAGTATAAAAATAAATATTTATATTTTATACTTTTATATTTATTACTTTAATTATTTTTACATTATAATATTATAAAGTATTATTTATTATAAAGATTAACTTTAAGTTTAAATATAAGTTTATTTTTAGTAAAATATTCTCTATTAGCTACTATAAAAGTATTTTTATTATATAACCCTTATATATTATAATAATAAGTAAATTATTAAATATAATTATAAAGAAAATATAAAGGTAAGTTCTTTATTTAAGAAAACTTTTAATTTATAAAATATATTTAATAAATACCTAATTTATTCTTTTATACTATTTTACTTATTAAAACTAGGTTTATTAATAAAAATAAATATTTCTATTATATAGTTTAGTTAATATATTTATTAAAGGTAGTAGTTATAAAGCTTTTATTATATTAATAGGTTAGTATATATATTTATTTATTACTTTATATATAAGTTTTAAAAGTATTATTTATTATTTTTATAATAATATTAATTTAAAACTATTTAATAAAAAGTATTATATTTTATTAAGGTATAAATTTAACTTATTAAGTAAAAGATTTTTAACTTTTAGTTTATATAACTTATATATTAATTAAGCTTTATAAATTTATTATAAAAGTAAGTTAATAAACCTTTAAAGTTTATTATTTTAATTTAACTATATTTAATAATAATAATAATAGTATATTTAGGGTAATTATATAAATAGTAGTAACCTTTTAATAGTATTTTTAAATTATAATATAATTAATTTAAAACTTAGTTTATAGTTATTTATTTAATAAGAATAAATTAGAGTATAAATAAAACTTTAATTATTAAAGTTTATAGCTTAATAAATAATAGCTTACTATTATTAATCTCTTTTTTTCCTCTTTTAGGGTGTAAATAGTGTTAGGTATAGTATTTTGTTGAAAATGTTGGGTTTTCCGCTTTATTAGTGAAGTTTTGGTTTAGCTGAGGAATAGGGGGTATTTTGTAGGGGGGGGGCTAACTCTCGTTTTTCCGAGACAGCGCACTGGTGGTCCTGTGTTTTCAGAGGCTGATATCTTGGTCCAGGCCCGAACTGACGACTCTCCTCCATCGTGTCGTCGGTTGTGTTCTGCAAGTGTATTCCCATCTAGTTGGGAAGGGTTTTGGGAGTTTCTTGCCACCCTCAAGCACAAACTCTGTTTTGTCAAACTCGTTGATTTTCAGTCATCGATTCTAGCCGTTCTGCACACCCGCTACAGCGGCTTACCAGCTAACTAATAAACCCTTCCGGGCCACTTCACACAGAAACATAGTCCGTTCCGTAGATGATTCCGACCGGCCTGCCGCAAAACAACCCAAACACGACAAACGCCATTTGTTTCAATTTTAAGCTTCTAGCGGACCGATGTCCCTGACTAAGGCCGCGAGCGTGTCCACAGATTGGGCGGCTATTCCTCGGAGTGAAGAAGATTCCAGGAATGTCTGTGGGCGGCTGCATGGAATGGAAGAAAAAAGGCTAAGTCTGTGGTACTGACCAAGGTCTACGATTCAATCATGCTTATCTAGGTGTTCTTACGTCCTATTCAGATGAGCGGCGTACTCTAAAACTTGGGCCGAGGCTGGCCGGATTCCACAACACAACCTTGCCCCCACTTTGGTTGGGCAATGGGCCCAGGACTCCAGGAGGTGCATCACTTCAATATTAACTTTTTTAGAAAGTTCGGGAAGTTGATCCGAACCAAAGTCCAAAGTCGGCCCGGCCCACCTTGGACATTCTGTCCTTCCAGCTAGCATTTTCTGCCCGCCAACCTAATACAAGAAGCAGCATTTCTATAACAGTTAAAGGTATATTAGAAATATATTCTTATATATCAAACTTATACATTCTACTATAGAGTTAGTAGTATTTTATAAAAGTATATAATCTATTTATAATTATATTAAAATATATTCTATACTATTCTTTTAGAATTATCCTAAATCTTATAACTTTTTAAAAATTAAAAAATAATAAAACCTTAAGAATTTATATTAAAAAATATTAAATATTTAGTTTACTAAGAAAATAATATTGAAATATAACTTAAATTTTTATAAATTTAATAATTTTATTTATATATTTCCTAAACTTTTATTAATTAAAAATTTAAAGATATAAGTTTAAATTTTTAACGACTTTACCCTTTTAATATATATATATAGTAGAGATACTTCTAATTCAAGTTAAAACTTCCTCTTTTAAAGCTATTAATTAATTAAAACTACTTCCTTTAATTCTTTATATAAATAACTAAACCTTCTAATTAACTAGCTAACTAATATTAATCTAGGTAGTAATATATAATTAAAGTAAATAAATATAGTAACTATAAGGGTAAAGTACTACTATTATAATTTAAAGGCTTTTAATTTAATTCTTATTAATACCCCTTTTTAAAAGCTTTTTTACTTTAAAAAAATAACTCTTATAAGTTTTAAAAACCTATTTATATAATTATATATATTCTAAAATATATATAAAGTAAGAAATTTATATAATAAGAAATAAAAAAAAGTAAATATTATTTTAAATTAAAGGTTATAAAAGTTTCTTCTTTTATTACTTTAACTTTTTTAAAAATTAAGCTTATTATTAAAACAGTCCTTATAACTTATAATAAAAAAAGTTTAAATTATCTATAAAGAATTATTAATTTAAAACTAAAATTACTTAAAAATAGTATAAAGGAGGTAATAAAGCTATAATTTTATATTATAAAAGGTATAAAGGTTATTTAAATTAATAAAATAAATAAAGTATATAAATTTATTAATTAGTTTTATAAATATTTAGTTTATAGCTTTAATAATCCCTTTTAAAGAGGTAATTAATTATATTATTAATTAAAGTTAAATTTATAATTTTATTAATAACTATTTAAATAATACTTTTAAACCTTTATAGAGATAACTTTTAAGATTTATTATTATATTAAAGGCTTTAAAATTTTAAGTTATAATAGTTTTTATATTATATAATAATTAAAATAATTAATACTTTAAATAAATGTTTTATAATTAACCTTTTATTCTATAAGGTAATTTATATTTTATTATTATTTTATTATAATATTATTTTTAATATTTTTAATATTAAAGTTATAATTATTTTAATTATAAAGTATATTATAATTAATAATATTATTTACTTTTTTATATTATATATTATAAAATAATATTTTATTTATTATAAGTACTTTAATTAAGAATATATTTATTTTATATTTTTATTTAATATATTATTATTATTAATTAAGTTATATTAGTTTATTATTATTATTATAATTTAAAACTTTTTTATAATTAAATATATAGTTATTTTATAATTAATATAAGGGTTTAATATTATTAAAGTAAGTATTATAATATACCTTTAATATAATTAGTATATATTTAAAGTTATTAATTAAGTATTATTTTAAATTTAAATTTTAACTTTTAATAAACTTAATAAAATAATATTTTATATAAGATTTTAAATATTAAAATTTTATTTACTTTTATTTTTTTATTAATAATTTTACCTTAAATTAAAAGAAAGCTATTTTAAAGGAAGTTTTATAAATTAAATTATAATTAATTAAATATAAATATTTTATAATTATATTAAATTAAAAACTTTAAGTTTAAAGGAATAATAAGGATTATTATTTATAATATAATAGAATTATTAAGTAAAAGGTATTTAAGTTTATTATATAAATAATTAATTATTTATATCTTTTAATAATAAAAATATAGTTATTAATATTAAAATTAAATTTATAATAATATTAATTTATTTATTTTATTATATACTTTTAAACTTATTATATTATAACTTAAACCTTATTAATATAACTTTATAAAATATAAATTATATATTAAACTTTATTTTATAATAGTTATTTTTATATAAAACTAATATTTTATTATTATATTTAATATTTTAATTAAAAAAGATTAAAAGTAAACTTTATTTAAACTTTAAAAATAAAAACTTATTAAAAGTTATATAATAAATAAGTTTAAATAAAGTTTAAAATTAATATTATTCTAACTAATTATTTTAATAATAGTTTATAAATATATATAAATATTAATTAATTTATTAAAAGAGGTTTTAACCTACCCTAAAATTAGAAGTAGCTTATAATAAATAACTTTTATTAAATATTTATAATATAATAAAGTTTATTAATAAAAATAAAATAAATTAAAAATTATAATTAAAAATAATAAATTTAAAAGTTAAATATATAAAAGCTTTTATAATAAAAATAAACTATTTATATTATAATATTAATATTTATATAAAGGATATATTATATAGTTTTAAATAAATAGTTTATTATTATTAATAGATTATTTAAATTAATTTTATTTTTAATATATTTTAAAATTAATTATTAAATATTATTATAATTAATAGAGTATAAATAGTAGTTTAAATAAACTTAATATTTTATTATAAAAATATTTAAAGGATTAATATAAATAATTACTTATAAATTATATAATATTTATTTATAAATTAAGCTATTAATATTTATATTATATTAATTTAATAGTTTTATTTTATTCTAAATATATAATTATAATATAAAAATAAATATTATTAATAATTTTAATATAAAGTTTATTATAATTTAAGATTATTAACTTATTATAAAAATAATATATTAATTATTAATAAACTTTTAACTATTTATATTTTATCTTATTAAATTATAATAATATTTAAAAGTTAAGTAATTATAATTAATATATAATAAAGTATTTAATAATTTAAGTTTAAATTATTTAAAGAAAATAAAAGTATAACTATTAATAAATAATTAAAGTTATTTTAAATTATATTATTATTAATAAAGTTTCCTATATTTATAAATATTAACTTTAAGCTTAAGTATATATTTTAATATTAAATAAAATAAAGTTTATTTAATTATTAATCTAAAAATAAAAATATTATATACTTTTAATTTAATATTTTTATTAACTTTATAGAAAACTTAAATAATTTAATAAATATTTAATTATTTTTTAAATTTTAAATTTTAAAATATTAAAATAATATATTAATTAATATATTTTAAGTATTTAAATAATATAATAATTAAAAATTAAAATAAATTAAAAACCTATTTATTTAACTTATTAAAAGTTTAATAATTATTTTATATTATAAAACTTTAAAATATAATAATTAATAATAATTTAAAATAAAGTAAATTAGAAATTAATTAATTTTAACTTTTAAAACTTTAAGAAATATATTATAACTAAAAGCTCCTTATTATAAATTAAATAATTTATTTAAACATTTAATATTATTTTAAAAAAATATTTAATTAAATACTACTTATTATTATTATATTATTAAAAGAGAATATTAATTATAATATTATTAAAAATATTTATTTTTAAATATATAAAAGTTTAAATATAAAATATAATAATATTAAAGTATTAATTATATATTTTTAAAGTAATTAAAAGTTTAATATTTTAAAGTTTATTAAAATCTTTTATTTTTATATATAAGTTATATTAAGGGTTTAATAATTTTACTATATATAGAAATAAACTTTTAATAAAATTTATAAAATTAAAAAAGGATTTTATACTTTTAATATTATAAATATTTATTAATTATAAATAGCTTTAATTTTCTTAAAGTTTATAGAAATATTATTAACTTTTATAATATAACTTAAAAATATAAAACTTTAAATATAAAACTTATATTTTTAAGTTTATTTATAAATTTACTTTATATAAATACTTAAATATAATAATAATATATTAAATTTATTTATTCTTTATTTTAAAATTAATAATAATATTATTAATATATATATAATAAATTAATTAAAGTATTTTAAAGTATATTATTAATATATTATTAAAAATAAATAAACTATTAAATAAATTAAATAATATAACTTTATATTTAAATAATTATTATTTTATATAAAAGTTATTATATAATTAATTTCTCTATAAAATATATTTTATAAAAGTCTAATAAATATTAATTTTTATAAAAATATTAATTTAATTAAATTAATTTAATATTTTATTTATTAATAAAATTAGACTATAATCCTTTTAATAATAATATTAAACTTTTAAAATTTATATAAAATTAAAGGTTATTATTAGATTTAATAGCTATAAAAATAAGTAATATTTAAAATATTATTATAAGTTTAATAAACCTTTTATAAGTTTTTAATAATATATACTTTAATTACTTTAACTTTTAAATAATATTTTATAAAAGGTTTATATTTAATTATAAATATAAGATTTATTTTAAATAATAACTTAATTTTTAAATTATATAATTAATATAAAGTTAAATAATTTAAATTTATTTTATTAAATATTTATAATAAATAATAATATTATTTTAATACTTTCATTAAAACCTTTTAATATAATTTTTATTATTATAAAGTATATTTTTAATTATATTAACTTACTTATTATAAATATATTAATTAATTTTATAGAGGAATATAATAAAGGTAAATAAGTTTTATAATTAATTAAAGTAAAAAAGTCTTAACTAAATCTTATTAATCTCTACTTTATAATACTTTATTTAATTAATACTCTCTTTATATAATATATATATATTATTAATATTATAACTATTTAAATAATTCTAATTATTCTAATAGTTTTATTATTATTATTAATAAGTTTTTATTCTTTAAAGGATAATATAAATATAAATACTAAAAGGAGTTAAAAGGAATAACTATATAAAATATTCTCTATTTTCTTAACTTTTATTAAAAAAGAGTTAAATAAAATTCTATTAAATACTATATATTTAATAATATAAAGTACTTTATCTATAAATAATAACTTTAAATCTTATGACTTTCTATATATAATTTTAATTATTAACTTTAATAGTTTTTTAAAATAAAAATAAAAATATTAAAATAAATACTTTATCTTTAAAGGTTATTTTCTTATATTAAATATTAGAAATTTTATTATAATTATATATCTATTAATACCTAATAATTATTTTATAATATATATTTATTATTATTATAAATAATTAAAAATAATAATATTTATTAATAATTAAGTTAATAATTAAAGTAATATTAATCTTTTAAAATATCTACCTTTTAAATCTACTATTTAAATATAATTAAAATTCTAAAATATACTTAATATTAAAGGTTTAAATTAACTTTAATATAAAGTTTATATTAATAAAAATTATTTTATTTACTCTTATATTTATAAATCTTTTATATTTATATTATTTTATTATTAACTATTATATAAAATATTATTTATAACTTTTATTAATTATATAAATAAAAGATTATATAAAATATTTATAAATAAACTTAATTTTTTTATTAATATAAACTTTATTTAAATATATATATATTCTTTAAAAGGAGTTTATTTACCTTAAAGTTATTAATTTTTAAATTAAATTATTTATTAAATAAATTATTTAATTTAATTAAATTAAATAAAACTTATTATAAAATACTTTAATTTAAATAATATAATTATAATAATTAATTTTATAATTATAATTATAAATATTATTATTAAAATAATAATTTAAGTTTTTAAAATAATTAATATTTATATATTTTATCTTTTATAATAAAAATAAATACTATTAATAAAGAGTTTAATTAAGTTATTTTTATTAAATTATTTTATTTAATATAATTATAAATAAAAAAGTTATTATTATTAATTTAATTTTTATTAATATTATTAATATTTTTAATATTATATTTAAAATTATTATTATTATAATGATTATTTCTATTTTTTTATTATTTAAGTTATTATAATTAAAGTTTTATTTATTATTTTATTTATTATTATTAATATTATTATTAAAAGGCTTTACTTTATATAATTAATTAATAAATTATTAATTTTAATTAATTATTTATATTTAAATATAATAATTTTTAAAGATAATATTTATATTTTAAATTTAAAAGAAAGAATTATATAAATAAAAACTAAATTAAGTTTTTATATATTTTATTTTTTTATTTATTTTTAAAAAGTTATATATATTAATTAATTAAATAAAGTTATTATAAAAAATAAAAACTTATTATTAGACTTTATAATTAAAATATTAAAGTTAATTTTTATTTATAACTTTTATTAAAATTATTATATTTATTTTTAATTAAATAAAAATCTTTATTATTATTAGTATGGATTATTATATATGTATATATAAAGAGTGGTTTTATTAATTAAGTTGGATTATATAAAAGGGAGGAAGTTAGGTTTAAAGGGTTAGTTATAAGTTTTTATTATAGTTTATTAATTAGGTTATATAACTTAAATTATTTATTAGTTATAATTACTCTATTCTTATATTAGTAGTCTTTTATTAAGTAGTTAGGTAATTATTTTAAAAATTTAATTTCCTTTAAGTTTTTTAGGTTAAGTTAAACTTAAACTCTTATTTTTTTCTTAATTTATAATAATAGTATAACTCTTTTATTAAGGTATTATTAAATAAAGGTATATATAAAGTGCTATTATTATTATTAGGAGGTTTAGTTTATGTATTTTAGTTTTAATTACTATTTTAGAGAGTTAAGATAAATATATTATTTTATATATATAAATTTTTAATTTTAATAAGATTACTTACCTTAAATTTTAGATTTAGTATATAAGTAATTACTTTTAAATATATGTATAGGTTTATATTCTTATTGTTTATAGGATAATATAAATAAATAAGGATTTAAATTTTATAGATTTTTATAGACTTTTATAATTTTAATTTTAATATTATAGATTATTTAATAAAATAAAAGTTTAGCTATTTATAATTTTTAGAATAGAAGCTTATTATAATATTATTATATAATTATTATATTATTATTATATTATTATTATTAGTTGTATTATAATATAATATTTTTAAATAAATTAGTAATATAAGTGTTGTGATTATAAAATTTAATTAAAGATATTTATTATATATAAATTAGTAACTTAAATATTTATATAATAGTAGATAATATATATACTTTTAACTTTATTAATATAAACTATTAATTTAAATATTAGCTATAAGGTTTGCTTTTAGGAGGAATTTAAAATTAATTATAGGTTTATTATATAATTTATTAATTGTTAAATATAGGTAACTTATAAGATATAAATTTAAATTTTTATTAATTTATTTTATTATAGCCTTATATTTTTATTTTTATTAATTTTTTAGTTATTATTTTCTATTTTTAATTTATAAATTTAATTATTTTTAGTGTTTTATTTATAAATTTTAATAATTATTAGTTTTATTAAGGTAAGTACTTTATATATTAAGTATTATTAATACTTAGAGTTTAATAAAATTTAATATTTTTAATTAATATAGCTTTAAACTTAAAATTATAACTTATTATTAAAGATAAACTTTTAATACTTTATTTAATATTACCTTTATTATTATATTTATTAGGTTATCTTTACTATTAATTTAATGGATTTTATTAATCTTTCTTTATTTATATAATTAGTAAAATATTATTATATTAATTATTAATTACTTTTTTAATTATATTAAGTTTAATAAAATATTTATAAAGAGAGAATAAATTTATATAAATAATTATAAAATTTATAATAATTTTAAGTAGTTTATAATTTTAAGTATAATAAAAGTATAATATTTATATTAAAGCTATTAATTATATTATAAATTTTAAATATTAATATACTTTAAATAACTTTTTTATATTTAATAAAGGATTAATAAATAATATTATTTATTATATTTTAGTAAGTATTATTTTATTTTATTTTTAATAAAAGTATAATTATAAAGTTAATTTATAAACTAAAATTTATATTATTAGTAAATAATTTATTTATAAAACTATAAGTTTAGTCTTAATAATATTTATTAATATAAATTAAAATCTATAATTTAAATTATTAATTTATTATTATAAGTATTTATTTAACTTAATATAATCTTTCTTAAATAGATTTTATAACTATACTATTATAAAGAGGTTAAATATTACCTTTAATTAATAAATAGAGGTTAAATATACCCTTTAAGTATATTATTTTATATACTTTTATATATAATTTAGTATTTTAATGTTAATTAGCTTTAACTTAATATTTTAATTCTTTTAATATATATAAATATTATTATTCTTTTAATAATATATAATTTATAAAAGTTAAAAGGAGTATTAAATATTAATATTTATTTTAATTTATACTTAAAGGCTTTTAATTTTTTATTAAAACTTTATAAATTTAGGAATATTTAGGCTTAAGGTATTATTTATCTATATTATTATAATATTAAAATTATTTTTATATTTTAATTTAGTAATTAATAAATATAAATTATATATAAAAGTCTCTATATTAAAATCCTTAATATAGTATTTTTAGTATATAGTAAATTAGTAAACTTTAAATTTTATAATATTATAAAGAAGTTTAATAATCCTTATAATAGTATTTAAAGGGTATTTATATTAAATTTCCTTTAATAGCTATATTAAAATAATTTTCTCTAATTTAAATTTAAATTATAAATATATTTAAGTAATATTTTAAAATATAACTATTATTTTAAAAGTAAATTAATATAATTATAAGTACTAATAGAAAATATTAACTAGCTTTTATATTATTAGTAATTATATAAAAATACCTCTTTTTATTTTTATACCCTTAAAAATAATTTAAAACTTTTATATAGTTTAATATTCTTACCTTTAATTTTATATATAATATAAATATTAAAATATATATTTTATTATATTTTTTTATTATATAATTAAAAATAAAAATATTAGTTTTAATTAAATTTGAGATTTCTAGTATATTTAATTTCTTAAAGGGTTATTTAATATATTAATTATACTATTTTATTAAAGTTTTAGGATAAATATATAGTTTTTTTTTTTTTTATTATAAAAACTTATTAAAGCTTATAAAAATATAAAATATTGCCTTTAGTTTATTCTTTAATTTATATAATTATCTTTATTATTATGGTTAAGGTAGTAATAGTATCTTTTATTTTTATATACTTTCTATATAGGTGTTTATAAATATAATATAATTTTTAATTAATATATTTTATTAGTTTTTAATTTATTAATAATTATATTAAAAGGTTATTATTTAGAATTTTTATTATTATTTATAATATTATAGAAATATTTTTAAACTTATATAAATTAAAATATTATTAATCTATTAAAAGGTTTAGTATTATATTATATTTATTAATTATAATTAATTTATATAGGCTTACTAGTTATTCTTCTCCTTTTAAATATAAATATTATTTTAAAGTGGAATGGATAAAATATTAAATATATTTAGGCTATTTTAAATATTTAAAATATTATTTATTTAGTATTTTATATTTATAGAATATAATATTTTATTACTTTTAAATAATAGTTACTTTTATAAATATAAAAGGGGTTAGTAGTAAATTTTAGTTAATTTAAGGGTATACTTTAAATATAAAAATATAAATATAAGTTTATTAAGTTTTATAGTATTATTAATAACCTTAAATACTATTTATAAAATAACTTTTTATTAAAGGTTAAATTAAACTCTATATAAAGTATTTTAAATATATATTAAAAGGATTATAATATTATTTTACTTTATTAATTAACTAATAGGCTTTAATAGGTATTTATTTATAAGTAATTTCTATTATTTAAGTAGTACTTTTAAACTTTATTAAAATAAAATTAGTTTTAATATTATAAATTAAATAGTTTAATAGTTTTAGGTATATATTAATTTATATTAACTATAAAGCTTTTATATATCCTTTATAAATAAAAGGTAAGAAAATATTTAACTTAAAAGGAAGTTATTAAATTAATAATATATAAAATAGGGGTATAAAGGAGATATATTATATTAATTATTATTTTATAATTAAAGTTATAATCATTTTATAAATTAAACTTAAATCTTTTAATATTAGGTTATAAAGTTAATAATAATAATAGAATTTAAAAATAGCTTTTAAAATAAAAGTTTTAATAAAGTGTTTAGTATTAAAAGTAAATATAAAATTAATTAATAAAGGGTATTTAAACTATTTATAAAGTTATTAAAGCTTAACTTTTATAAAAGTATTTAAGGTTTATTTAATTTAGTTTTATTAAAAATTATAGGTGTTTTTATTTTTATATAATAGAAAATATTTATTTTAATTATTCTTATAGAGTATAAATAACCTTATTTATAATATTTTAAAGGAAAATATATAAGGTAATTATATTTTATATATAAAGTAGGAAAGGGGTAAATATTTTTATAATATAAAATATTATATTATTAATTAATATTTTAATAGTTATAACTTTTATTAATATAAAATAAGGTTTATTATTAAATTTAATTATTATTTTACCCTTATAAAATATATTAAAGGTTATAAATAGATTAATCCTTTATAGTATAAGGAATTAGTTATAACTATTAGTAGAGAACTTTATAGCTTTAATATTTAAAATAATTCCTTAAAATAATTCCTTAAAAGTATTTATATAAATATTTATTATTAAGTATAAATACTTATAGAGAAGAAGTATTAATATTAGGTTTTTATTAAAAATAGATTAATAAAATAGAGGAAGATTTAATTTATTAAAAATATAGTATTTTTATAATTAAAGTTTATATTTTAAAAGTATTACTTATATTTATTATTTTATAAATTAATTAAGAAATTATCTTTTACCTTCTTTATTATTATTAAGTTATAGGCCTTTATATTAATAATAAATATTATATAGTTTAAATTTATAGGTTTTTATTTTTATTTATTTAAATATTAAAGTATTAATTATAGGTATATTATTATTCTTTTAGAGTATACTTTGTTAATTAATAACCTTTTAGTTATATATAAAGTAATACTTTTAATAAAAGTTTTTATTAAATTAATTATTATATTTAAATAGTAGTTATTATAGTTATTACTATAATTATTGAATTTATTATAGTTAGAAAACCTATTATTAAAGTTATTTAATTATATATTAAAACTTTTATAGAAGTTATTTTTACTATAAAAGCTATTATATAAGTAGTTTAAGTTATTATTATAATTATTATACCTTTTATAGTAATGATAGTTAAGAAAGAATTAATCCCTATTATTATAGTTATAATTCTATACTTTATCTATTTAAAAGGTATATTACCTTACTAGCTATTAGTATTTATATATCTAGATAAAGGTATATAGATTAAAATATAGCTTTTAGTTAACTTAAATAGCTTATATAGGCTATAATAAATTCTAATATACCCTTAACTACTTATAATATATTATTTTATATAAGTTAATCTTCCTTAACTTTATATTTAAATATTTAATAATAAATAAAAGTTTATTAATTAATAATTATAAAATTTATAATTAATTTTTATTAAAATTCTTTTATTATAGTTTAATAAATATAAGAATAGTTTAATTTATATAGTAATTTTAATAATTTATTTAGTTATTAAATTAAGTTTTAACTTTAAATAAGTAATTTAAAAGAATTATTAATATTTATATATTATATATAGAATATTTTAATCTTTCCTTTTAATATATAAAAGAATATTAGTTTAAATTAAGTTAGTATAATATTTATATTTATATAAATAATAAAAGATTTTATTTTATTATTAAATATATTATATAGGTCTTTATTATATAAGTTTTTATTTTTATATATCTTATAAAAGTTTTTAATAAGTTAATTATTAATTTATTTATTTAATATTTTAAAAAAGGAAATATAAAATATTTCTCTTAATAGTTAAGTTTTTTAAAAGGGGGATTAATATTTTATAGGTTCTTCTTAATACTCTATCCTATAATTTTAAAAGGTAGTTAAAGGGGTTTAATAATAGTAAAATTAAAAGAAGGTAAAGTAAGTAGCTTTACCTTAATACTATCCTTCTTTTTAATATTTAGTTTCTTTTAGTTAAATAATATAATAGGATTCTTTATAATACTTTTCTTTAATAGGTTATAAAGGATTTTACTTTTATATAGAACTTTATTTATTATTTTAGAAAAAGGTGGATAGTTTTTAAGCTTTTTAAGAAACTTTTTTATTATAAGGATTTTAAATAAGTATAAATAGTATAGTTTATTTTAATTTTTAATAAAATATACTTAAATTAAAAGATTTATTTAAACTTTTAATTATATTTTTATTTATTATTATAAAATATTTTTATTTTATTTATTAAAATCTTCCTTAAATTTTATAAAAGTATCTTTATTATTTAATTATATATATATCTTTATATATAAGAATTTATATATTTAAGTATATAATACTTATATTTAGTAAAAGTAAAACTTTTATAAAATAGAATTATATAATTTAATTATTATTTAAGTAATATATATTTTATCCTAATAATATTATATAATAGTATTATTTTAATAATAACCTATATTAATATTTTATATAGCTAAAAATAAAGAAATAAATAGTAATATAAAAGGAGAAATAAATAAAATATAATAAAGTATTTATATATTTAATAAACTATATATAGTAATTAGAAATATTTAAAATATTAATTAAAAATTAATAATTATATACTAAATATTACCTTAAAGACTATTATAATATAATAATTAAATTAAAAGTAATAAATTTTAAATAAATATTAAGTTTTTAATAAATTTATAATTTAAAGGTTATAAGTTAAAATAATATTAAAAAATAATTTAATTTAACTTTAAAGGCTTTTTTTACTTTATATTAGGTTAATAAAAATACTTTTAATATAGTTATAATTAAAATAAAAGTTTATCTTTTAATAAATATTAAAATTAATTTTAATTATATATTAATAGTAATAGTATTTTAATTACTAATTTATTTATTTTTAAATAAAAGGATTTAGTAATAATAGTATTATTAAAAGTATAGTAAGTATAAAGAGAGAAAAAGGGTAGAAAAGAATATAAAAGGAAGAGTTATTATTATAATTATATTAATAAAGTATAATTATATTTTATTTAGTAGTATAAAAGTAGATATAATATATTTTAACCTTCTTTATTATAATAAAGTTTAATAAATAGGTAAAAAGGAGGAGGATTAAATAGGTTAAGCTTAGTATTTAATATTTATTTATTTATTAAAGGTTAATTGGTTAATAAAAGTAATTTATAGGTTATATAAACTATACTTTTAATTAAAATATTATTTTAAATATAAATAAAGTTATTAATAAGGAATTAAATAGGTAGATTTTAAATTTTAAAATATTAATTTATTTTATAAAGTACTTATTAAAAGTATAAGTAAGGTTTAATAATAAGAGAAGGTTTATAGGTAAATTTTAAGTTTTTAAAGATATTTATAGTTCTTTAAGGTATAATAAAGTATATAAAGTAATAAAAAGGTTTAAGGACTTTATTAATATATATTTAGCTGTCTTTTATTAAATTAATAGCTTTATAATAGGTAGATATAAAAACTTTATTATATTTAGTTATATTATTATTATTAAAGTATTAATATAGTTATATTATAGTAAGGATTTATAAAAAATTTAACTACTTTAAAATAATTAACTATTTTTTTATACCTTATTATTTATAGTTATTTAAGGTAACTATTAATTAGTGTTAATATAAATTATTATATATATATATATAAAGAGTAGTTTTGTTGGTTAAGTTGGATTATATAGGAGGGAGGAAGCTAGGCCTAAAGGGCTAGCTATAAGTCCCTTACTATAGTTTACTAACTAGGGTTATATAATCTAAACTATTTATTAGTTATGATTACTTTTATTTCTATAATTATAAAAATATAATTAAAATAATTAAACTTTAAAAAAGATTTTATAATATTAATAATAATATTACTTATTTAGTTTTTAATTATTATTACTTTATTATATTAATTAAAATAATAATTTATATTTATATTTAATTTATTTTAAAGTTAATATTTCTATATCTTAAAGTTTAACTTATTTTTAATTTTATTATTATATTAAATAAATAAAAATCTACTTTAATAAAATATTTCTATTAAATAAAAGTAGAGTTCTAAATATTAATAAAATTAATAACTTATATATATAACTTAATATTCTTAAATTAAAGTATATAAACTTCCTTTTATAAATTTATTTTTATAAAATTAACTTAATTAACTTTATTAATTTTATTTAATTATTATTAAAAATTAATAATTATATTTTAATTCTTTATATTTTAATAAATTAAAATAATTATATATTTTTAATAATATTATAATCTTTAATTTTACCTTTAAGTTTATAATAAATTTATTATATTTATTAATAATTAACTTAAATTAACTTTATAAATAGTTAAGAATAAAAGTAATTTATATATTACCTTTTAATATTTATAAATAAAAATAAATTTTTTATAAGTTAAATAAAGTATTTTATTTACTTTTAATATAAAATAAATTAATATTAATTTTTAAAATAATAATATTATTTTAGTAACTTAAATAAAAAAGCTTAAATTTATAATTTTAAAGAATAAAACTTATTAAATATTATTTTTAATTTTATTATATAAATTTAAGAAATATTATTTATAAAATTAATTTAAATATAAAAAATCTATTAACTTTTTTATTAAAGGATTTAAAATATATAAGTAAAATAAATTACTTTTAGTTATTTAATTTTATTAATAAATTTTTTTAAATATTAAATTATTAATAAAAACTAATTTAAAAATTAATTATATATTATTTAATTATAAATATATTAATATAATTAACTAACTTTTAAATTTTATTACTTTTAATATTAATATTAATATTATTTTTAAAAATTTAATTAATTATAAAACTATATTAAATAAAAGACTTACTTATTTTTAAGTAAAAGTTAGTTTAAATAAATTAATAAACCCTTTTAAAATTAAATAGAATTTATTTAAATTAGTTAATATTAAATTAAATTTATTAATATAAATTAAATATTAAAGTATTTTAAAAACAATTTTATTATTTTATTATTAATATCTTTAAATTTATTATTATTTTATTATTATTTTTAATATTTATAAAAATATTAATTTTTTATTTAAAGTCCTTTAAGCTTTTTTATTTATAAAGTTAATAATCTTATAAGTTATTATAATTAATTAATTAAAGAGAATAAAATTTAATAAAAATAAATATTTTTATAATTTTTTTAAATTATAAAGTTAAATAGTTTTAAATTATAAAGTTAAATAGTTTTAAATTAAAATAATTTTTATAATTTATAATAAAAAAAGACTTAAATTATTTATAAAGAATTATTAATTTAAAACTAAAGTTATTTAAAGAATAATATAGGGAAGGTAGTAAAACTATAATCCTATATTATAAAAAGTATAGAGGCTATTTAAACTAATAAGATAAATAGAGTGTATAGACCTACTAGTTAGTCCTGTAGGTATTTAGCCTATAGCTTTAATAACTATTTTTAGTTAGAGCTAAGAGTTAAGGGTGGCAGGTGGGCCTCATAGGGGTCCCTATAGGTCCCCTTATTAATAAGGCTACTATATTATTACCTCTCACCTTAAAGCCTAAAGCGTAACCTTCCTTTCTTCTTTTCTTTTTTAAGTAACCCTACTTTTTAAATCTACTCTATTTAATATAAAGTTTAAGCCTTTATATTATAAAGCTTAAGTAATGTTTCATTTTTATTATAAAAAATATTATATTAAATAAATTTTAATAATTATTTCTTTTTTAATATATAATAAATTTATTATAAATTAATTATATTTTAATTATATACTTATTCTTTTATTTTATTTTAAAATTAAATTATTAAAATTTATTATTATTATATATTTATTAATATTAATTAAGTTATTATAATTAATAATTAATAAATAATTTAACTTATAATAATAATAAATTTCTTTAATTAAAAATATTTATATTATTATATCTTTTAAATATATTATAATAATATATAATTTTTTTCTTTAATTAAAGTAATTAATATAGTTTTATAATAAGTTATTATTTATAAATATAATATTAAAATTACTTAATAAAATACTTTTAAAGAGTAAGTATAGTTTTATAATTTATTATATAAATAAAATAAATAAAATAAATAAAATAAATAAAATAAATAAAATAAATAAAATAAATAAAATAAATAAAATAAATAAAATAAATAAAATAAATAAAATAAATAAAATAAATAAAATAAATAAAATAAATAAAATAAATAAAATAAATAAAATAAATAAAATAAATAAAATAAATAAAATAAATAAAATAAATAAAATAAATAAAATAAATAAAATAAATAAAATAAATAAAATAAATTAAAAAAGAAAGATTATTTATTATTTTTATATAATATAATTAATATAAATTATTATATTCTAATATTATATAATGAGTATAATTTATAATTCCTTAACTATTTATACTATATTACAACCTGTAAATCGCCCACTAAAGTTACCCACCCTTTAGCTAATAAAGTTAAATAAAGACCGTCTTGAATACTAGTATCTAGTGCAGTGGTCGACAGATGAGGAAACCCTTCCATCCCTTGACGCCCTGCCCCTTACTAGTTTTAAGCTAGAATTTACCTTCTGAGGTGGTGCGCACGCCTGTTTCCTTGCACTGGGTGCGCGGACGGAAACCGCTGACTTCGGCTCTGTGATGGGGGCGACTCGTGCGTGCATGTTCAGTATGACTCGTGTGAATCCAGCAAGACAGCACAGTCACGGCCCATCGATTGATTGCCATGGCCATGGAAATTACAAAAGCCTAGCAATGAAGTTCTGGCGAAGGCATATGCGGGCTACGCGCAGTTCCAGATGTGATCATCGAGTGCAGGTCCAAAGCAACATGTCGTCCCCCGCCACGACTAGTCCGCCAGCACGCCAGGGGCAAGATGCTCCAGCAGTCGCTCCGCTCCGTATCACGCGTCGAAAAGGCGCCTGCGACGTGTGTCGTGAGAAAAAGGTCCGATGTACGTCGTAGGCCTGACTCGCTTTGCATTGCTGTCCGCTAGGCAGTCCACTGATCGCCGTCAAGCACGGTGGGCCGAGCCGTCGGACGAACAGGTGGACCTCCCGCGTGAAACGAGGGGCCGTGGGGCTGATCGCGACTTTTGACAGGTGACGGGAAGACTCCCTGTTCGACTTGTGCGGTAAGCCTTGGGTTGGAGCTCGAGAATCAGAAGGTTTCTTTCTAACTGCGATAGTCTTATGATCGCGAGTGCCACTATCCTGTCGAGGTGTCTAGGCACTGTCGCAGAATGTGGCGCGCCCAGCATCTCCAGGCAGGGCATTACAGGCAGAGGATGCAGAACGCGCTTCACAGTCAGCTGAGCGCTTCTTCTCTCATGCCTCATTTTGGACCATATCGCGACGAGCCCGAATTTATGCTGCCTAGCTACCTTGTCTACGATGAGGAGTTCCTTGCTAATGCCTGGCCTGACTCTGGCTCGATGATGGACACTTGGCCGGATCAGGGTTGTATATCTGCTCACATGATGAACACGGGCGCCCTTCCGGCTTTCGTCCAGCCAGTAAGCGATGATTCCACCATAGTGGTCCGTCAAACTCCGCCTGAGGCGGCCGGAAATAGTGACTTCGAGGATTTCCACTTCGAAGCGCTTGCTACCAGTCCTCCGCCGAACAAGGAGGCCTTAACAGGTGACATATTGGACCAGCCCTGTGACTCGGTCGAGGATGGCCGGGACCCAAGCATACCTTGTCCATCACCTGGAGATCTGGTGAGTGACCCAACTGTCACTCTTCCCGTGCCTCTTACTTTTTGCACAGTCACCTAACAGATCTGCAGTTTCTGAACCTTGGACCCGAGGATCATGCTGCTGCTACTCAATCAAGTGCAGGTGAGAAGCAGAGGGCCGACGCCACCTGCTCCGTTGCCTCCGAGACTACCGCAGGAAATGATTTTGCTGTAGCTCATGACAGTTCGAATTTTACCATTGCCGACTCAATATCAGATCTATTTGGGCTTCCAGAACTAATCGCACAGAAGGTTGGTGGCTCAAGAGGCGCACAAATCGTGGAAATATTTGCCCGTGTCAGATCGGCATTACTTGGAAGGTATCCCAACAACAGAGACACTGGCAACGTCAGTTGTGGATCCAATTCGCTTCAAGTGTTCCAAGCAGAGAGGCATAGAGCATCCGAGCCCTGGTGGATCAACGAAAATGAAGATGTTCTTCGCCACTGGAGTGAATGTGAGCTTCCTTGCGAGTCCAAGTTCGCAATATCCAACGATCCCCATTCAGTCACGCAACAGACCGCTAATATCTGGCTCAACGCATAGCAATCCGCACGGCAAATATACCGTAAGTCACACGCAATGGATTTGCCACTTGTCTTGTCCATTAGTAACCTATGCCTGGTCTTTTACTCACATGAAGGAAGTTTGATCGGAACCTTGTTCTCGCCGGAGGGTGTCGAGGATCTCTCTCGGTCCGCGCGACAGCCGCAGCCTGACCCGACCGTCGTGACATGCTCAGATGCCCTGTTTGCAATTGGATGCTACTGCGCCACGATGGCGGACAATCCTAGGGCATCTTCTGCCAGCAAACCCCTGTTTGAATCATTGAGGAGACTCGCAGGGGTCCTGGCATCGTACAGGCGCCTTTGGGAGGCACCCATCAGTCTTTTAAAGCTGCAGGTATGTGTACACCCAAACCTGATGAGACTATGATGTATCACGAGTGTAATTATCTTGTTTTTATACTAATTCCATGTCCAGGGGACACTGCTCATGGTAAGCTTACTCACATCCACCTACTCATTAAGTCGAGGGCATTCTATGCACACTGACACGAAGTAGGCCTCCATCGCTGGCATATGCGACTTGGCACAAATGGGTCCTCAGCTAACCTCTGCGGCGTCCTGCCTTCGCGAACTACGTCTTGTAGGACCTCAATCAAGCATGACCCGGCGACAGAGCACTGCAAGCCGAAATTTACTGGCGGAGAAGTGTGTTCAAGCATTTTTCTGCCTCGATGCATGGTACTCGTTGCAACAAGGAGTGTCTACAGTAAGTCTGTTTCCAGTGCACCAAATGCAAATTGCAGTTCCAAATTTGCCGTGTTCCCGACATCCTGAAGTCACCGACCTGTGTCACTCTTACCCTTGCTGGTTCTGAAACGTCACCACTATGTAGCACTGACGATGTGCAGCTATTGGACCATGATTCAGCCATGAGTACAGTGTCCCCCAAAACCGGCACAGAAGACGGGGCTCTCGATATGATGGCTGTGGAGCTGTCCTATGCGGGGTTGCTTCGGCACATCGTTCAACTTCGAGTCAATATCGAGCCTCGTCTTCAGGATCTTTCGGCTTCTTCGCTGGAAGTTGAAGACATGCTCAAATCGTGTGGGTGGAAGCTGGATCACTGGTACAACAACCTACCAAGCCCTCTCAATCATGTGAATATCCATGACTACGAGGCCCCGCGAGGTACGGGGTTGCGACCAGTGCCCCAATCATATACTGCAACGAACGCAGAGAACAAAGGGGCTGGTGGTGCCCAGAAAGGCACTAGTAGCACGTACGTGAGCGCCATGTGCCACTCCGCCGAATTTCGCATCTTTTCGCAATTCCATGGCGCAAGGCTTCTTATTCACTGCCCCCTTGTTGCTATTCTGTGCAGTCCTCACTTCATTGGGGTTCCACATTTCGAAGCCCTGGAGCGGCTTAAGCGGCAAAGCTTGGAGAATTGTGTTGAGTCTGCATGTGCTATCCTGAAGGCTGCTGACGTCTTCGTAACGGAGAACACTGTTGTCGAAAAGCAAGTATTCCATGGAATCGTCTCTTACCCACGGCAAAGACTTGCCTTCGTTCTGACTCCTCGGCTGACTGGAGTAACCTACAGGGATACTGTTCAACTCGTGCTTCTCTCGCTGTCTGTTATTTCTTTTCATCTTGCCAGCGGGTACCAAGATCCACACATGAATGCCACTTTGTCACTCGGTTACTGTTATGGCGTATTAGGAAGATTAAGACCAGAAGACGAGGAGGCGGCTGCCTTGATCATAGATAGTACATTGGACCTGATCCACATCGTACGCTCAACCAGGCGGCCAGGCGACCTGAAACAAAGAGATTAAAGTCCCTATAGTCTGAAAAAGATCACACACCGCGGTGAAGCAGTCGACCTCGCGTTCCATTACCGTATGTGGGGAAAAAAAATAGAAAATGAAAACACAAGACGCGCGCTGACTTGCGAGCTCTGCTATGATATCGCCGCATCATGATTGTAGAGGAACTCCCTCCTCATATTCATTTTTCAGTAGTTTAATTCAAAGTGTTACTCGATTTGCGACATGGAAAACAGAGACGTGTCTCGATAAGCCCTTTGAAATGGAATAGCATTCGGAACTTCTCAAACTATTTGACATCACACCCAGTCTTCTTTTTGACGATTACCAAAGCACCCATGACACTGCTTTTCACCCACTCTTCACCCGCCTTCACTCCTACCTGGCGCTGGAGACGCTCTATCTCCCTGCGGCTTCGTTTCAACAAGTCATCTTCTGTCCCCACAAGACTTGGGTGTGCCTCCTTCCACTTTAAATATGGGCCCGCCGTGGTGCTCATGATTCTTTCCATGGTATCGAGGTCAAACCTAGGTTGGCTTGCGAAGAATTCATCTTCATCGCACTCCGTTCCCCGTCCAGACCACCCCCTGTGAAAGAAGAGGGTCTCATCAAAATTTGGGTTCCGCACCTGTTTGTCCCATGGCATCAAAAGCCCGCAGTACTTGGAAGAAGGGTCGTCACCATCATCTGGTTGCGTTGTGCTGTTACCGGTGTCGGACTTCTGTAAAGGTATCTTCTCGAACTGTTCCATTTCAGTCTCCTGTAGGGAGGTGAGGACTTCTTCGATTGCCCTTGCGTTTGGGACTGTGCCCATTAACTATGGGTCAGCCAAGGAATACAAGGTATCTTCGCGCCTAGACATTTACCAGATTGATGCATTCCTACAGGCCTGCTGAACCACATTGCAACACTTCCGCCCGGTTTCAGGACACGTGCCGCTCCCGCCCTATGGTGCAGCTCGTCGTTAGTATGGTGGTGTAATAACCGTCCGTAGGCCCTGATTTTTGGCACATGGAAATGGATTATGTGCTTTACCAGAATTGTTTTGGCTCAAAGTAGTGCGCCGAATTAGCAGCGATCACCAAATCAACACAACCGCCGGGGATCCCTGCCTTCTTCAACGACAGGGGCTCCAGTTGTTCAGCTGAACCCTGCTCGAACACGATGTGGCCGGAAGCCGAAGATCCACCCAGGGTCCGAGCAATATCGATCATACCCTGTGAGGGGTCCAACCCCACCGCAGTGGTAAAGCGCCGTCCCAAGTCCCGGACCGCGACTCCGGGCCCGCATCCTAGGTCGACAAGTGACTCGAATCCACCCCCTGATGTCTTATGAAATTCCAGCACGGCATCATACAGCTTCTGTGAGTATGAGCGACGGTTTTTTGCATATTCCTTGGCCTGTCTTTCTGAGAATTGCCCCCAAGGATTCTCTGCAGTCTGCGTTATTGTTGCTGTGGTTGTCATTGTGTAACTAAAGTAATGGTCTCCTTGGCTTTTAGAAATGAAATGAGCATAGGACTATAACAAGCAAGTCTCCTTTCAATCAAGTACAAGACTGATTAAAAAAATCAAGACCAATAAACGCGCTTCACCTATCCTATCGACGCTTTCCTTTTATGGGCACTGTACAGGCTTGGAAGGCTTGACCTGTGTGCCAGATCAAGGCCAACCCTTGTGCTACCAACCTCGGGAAAACGCGTCCACGGCTCTCTTCAAATAAGGTTTCGAGGACAAGGTTTGTACCGGTCCGGCACTAAGGATACACCTGCTCTCCAACCCTCTGACCATGGTACTGCTTACTAAATTCAACTGCGTCGGGACCTTTCTGGAGACTCGTCTTAAGAAAATACCAACGAACCGAAGAGAACCTTGTGAACTGGTAAATGGTCTATTGGATAGGACGCTGCTTCAAGACGAATGGCTTTTTCCCGTCTCTAGCAGATAGTAACACTATGGCTGAGACATTTGAACTAAATTTCATTCCTCACAGCTTCCCGGGGGCAATAGAATTCGACTTCAGTCTTCCAGAAACTGAAAAAAGCTACCAAGAAGCATCCAAGCGATTCAAGTGTCCCACAGTCATCAACGACTTGAGAGGACACGAGTACAAGTATGATCTGTTTCGAAATGGGTTCAAATACACGAGAAACAGCCTTCCTCCCGATGCCCTGGAGCAACAGCTCATGGACATGACGGAAGAAGAAATCGCGAGGGTACTTGTGCCGCATACGGAGGACCTAGTAAGGAAATTGTGCGTTACTCGAAAGTCTTTACATTTATATGAATGACTGCAAATATTAGTTTGTTGACGATTCGGAACCAGGACCGGTTCGTTCAGAATAATTACGGCGGGGTACCGTCTGCGCAACCTAGCCAATGATACCTCCCGCCACATGAATCACCACGGGCCATCGCATGAGGTGCACTGTGATTTCTCCATGGCGGGTGCAATGCGCTTCGCTGCAAATGACCTTCTGAAGGGGCAGGAGACAGAACTCCTGCATAAGAGGATGCTTGTGGTCAACGTCTGGAGACCTTTGCGACAAGTTACTCGCGATCCCCTGGCCGTTTGCGACTGGCTATCAATCTCTGAACAGCCCTGTGGGCGTTCCAACTTGGTGCCGTGGAAGGTTTCCTTCGACAATGGACTGCGCCAGAACGAGTCTCTGAAGTTGAAACAGCATGACAGCCAGAGGTGGTACTACCTCCAGAATCAACTCCCCACCGAGCCATTGCTGTTCCTCTGCTTTGATAGTCATCAAATGCAAGAAGGCGGGATGACTGTTCCACATAGCGCGTTCGTGCACCCAAGTTACTCCGATGCAGAGCCAAGAATTAGCTTTGAGATCAAGTTTTTTTGTTTTCTAGAGAATTGATACTGCTCGACCATTGTCTTCACGGGATTGAAGAATTTTATTCGTCCATGGCACGTCAGTGGATCAGCACTCAATTATGCCCGTGTAAGAACGCGCCGTATTCGTTAATATGGAGTTTGGAGACCGGACTATCAACAGACAACGTTTTCCGTGTACCTTTATGGCATATTGGCGAAGTGTTATTGGGACTCAATGTGATTTTCCTGCGGTTGTCATGTCTACGACTTGAATTGCATAATGGCAAGCACCTGGGCATGTACTTAGATAAAGTGTGTGAGCTGAGTCTGACGGCGGAGTAACACAGACTTGATTTATAGCATACAAAATACACTCTGAGACTCGATGCATAGAATTCAAACATCTTTCTAGTTGCGCAATCTTCTGATAAGATTCTGTGGCAAACTTTCCCAACCTGATGAACAATACCTGCCGCGATCCGCCGTGGGCAGGAATGAGTACAAGTCTCTCAGACCATCTCCACTCTCTGTTCAGCAACCACCTGCACAGGAAACTTTTGACCTTCATGCGCTTGGTCATACATGGCCTTGAAGTCGGGAGCATCAGCCGCCTCAAAACTGTTAAGATTGAGGTTGTCGAATCCAGCGTCGTGTTCGACAAGGCGCCAGACATTCTCTACGGCTCCTGCCACATCGGGTGGCAGGGGTCCCCTCTTCAGTCCCTCGAGTGTCTGTCTGAGCTGCTGGAGCGACGAAGCCCCGAAGAGCATGGCGTCACCGCGCTGCCTGTCCAGCAGGCTATGGTAGGCAGTCCAGCGATAAGCCAGCTCTGCCTGGGGGATACCGGACTTTTTACTAATTGCAGTCCACTCCTCGAGTGCCTCCAGGTGCGATGGCTGAAATGCCATGATTGATCAATGACTGCTGATGATAGTACAGGGTGTGAGATGGGAGTCTTACCTTGTTGTACAGAGTTGAGTAGATCAGGCCGACAAGCCCACTGTTCGCATCAAATTTGGGACATTTCTTGGCAAGAACGTCCTCCTTGGACTTTGCAAGGAACCCACCGGCCAAGGGCGAGTAGGCATAGAAAGTGATGCCGTATTTCTCCAGCATTGGGAATAACAGGGTCTCAGGCTTCCGGGCTATAGGGTTGTAATTGCCTTCGTAGACAGTTGGAGGCACAAATCTCCTTTCGCGGCATATCTTGACGACCTTTTCCCCCTCAGGTTAGTAGACAAGTTGCCAAGCCAAATATCAAATAGCAAACCCCCAGGATGTAGAAATCAACTGACTTTCTCAACCTCATCGGGGAGGAAATTGGACAGCCCGAAGTGATTGAACTTGCCCATCCGATGAAGCGCATCGATTCCCTCGAGTGTTTCTTCAAACGGGATGGTACGGTCTGGTCCGTGGATATAGAAAATGTCAACGTGGTCCACCTTGAGGAGCTCGAGACTGTGCAAGGCGCGTCGAATGACGTTCTCCTTCGTTGCTGGCCCATCCCCGACAATAAGCCCACCGCAGCCCAACTCTTTAGTGCCGATTCTGAAGTAGCGCGCCGCCCCGACATCGCCTGCTGTCTTCTCGCTGTCGAGATACACCTGTGCCACGTCGATCTCATTGACGCCAGCCTCACGGAGCAGTTCGACGACTTGCGGAGCATGTTGTCGCCAAAGTGGCCCTGCGGCTCCAAAGACCAACTTGCACGGCTGTGTGTTCGACATGGTGAAGAATGATGTGGCGGTGAAACTGGTCCGAACTGATATGATGAAATTCAAAGTAGCTCGTCAGTCATCCGTTTGTTAGAGATTCTTGTATAATAGCTGCATATTGAAAGCGATACTTATAGTAACGTATCTTTTATGGTTTTCGATTCTATTCCAAGGTTTTACACATGGTGGCGTCGGCTGTGTGGCACGTCTAGGTAAGGTTTGACACAGGCGACAACCGTTCCGTTGCCGGTCCGGGATGGAGCACTTGAAGCATTACGCCTTGATGACATTCAATGAAGTAGGATATGTAAAAGCCGTATCCAGTACTAACTGGTTTCTCTAGCATTAACTACGGATAAGAAAATATCAACGGAAAGAAATATAGTCGAACTACATTGGTGACCACAATGGATGTCCAAACTTGTCATGAGCTTGCGTACGGAAGAATGCCAGTGAAGGCCATGCGAGCCGTGGTCAAGGATGCATATCTGGAAGCCTTGGGGATTGAGAACGAAGACATCAATCCAGACTTGTCATTCATCGCTCTTGGCGGTATGTACGGCGTTGACGTACGAGGTAGACTCAAAGCGTGTGAGCCTAACAAATTTATACCACACAGGTGACTCTTTCCAGGCCATCAAGCTTTATCAGAGATTTCAGGCAGAATCGCTCAATATCTCGTTCCAGCAAATACTGCGCCACAGCTTTCAGGAGATTGTTCTTGCTTCTGAAGCCCAGCTGGACCGACATGGCGTACTGGCTTCGTTACAGTTACAGCTGCAGGCCTCATCAGCGGTCAAGTCCCGAGGTTTAAGAATCAGAAGATTCCCGTTAATGCCTGCGGACCACGACTTTGGCCCAATTATATCAGCGCTTAAGGACCGGAATCTCGTGATCGAGGACGTCGAGTCAATATACCCAGCCAGCAGTATGCAAGAGAGTATGTACATAGCTCAACAGATGGGTTCAGGATGCGACATCATATATCGAACGAGAGGACTCTTCAGCGTTCCAATCGCCTTGGACTCAAAGATGTTGACTAATGTCTGGGCAACAATCATCGGAAGGCATCAATGTCTCAGAACGTTCTTTGTTGGAGCTTCAGAGAACTCGTCTGGCCACCTACTATACAGCGTGGTGCTCCGGCAGCTTCCCAAATCGGCGCAGGTTGTCTCGGAGGATTTTATGTGTGCGACCTTGCAAGACGTGCGGGATCATCTGGCTATGGCACCAACACAAGAGATCCCTGACTATGTTCACCAAATTAAAACCTACGGTGGCCTCGATTCAGATACCATGAGAGTCCTCAACAGACGACGACTTTGCAAGATCGACATTCCTCATATGGTCGTTGACGGGGCGTCGCTGTATATTCTACTGGAAGAAATGAGACAGGCGCTTCTGTCCGGTGGCACAGCTTTACAAAGCCTTCCATTACCGACACCGTATGAAAGATACATCGAATACCTACAGAGTACGCAACAACGGGAGGATGCCGCATTGGACCATTGGACTCAGTACCTAGCCGGCGCCGTGCCGTGCCATTTTCCGTCGTTTTGTACACCTCCTGCAGAGCGCAGCCTTTCCAAGGCCGCCACCTCCAGCTCACCTCCAGTCACATCGGGCGCAAACAATACCCTGCCTCTCTACATCGACTATTCGGATCTACGTGCCTTCTGCCGTCAACAGAATGTGACCATATCCAACGTCATCCAGGCCGCCTGGGCCATCTTGCTGTATACCTACACGGGACAGTCTGACATATGTTATGGGTACCTTGCTTCCGGAAGAAATGTTCCAATCCCCGGGTCCGCAACCATTGTGGGGCCAATGATGAATTTGCTTGTCAACCGAGTCGACTCTGTCGGGCCGTTGTCACTCGAAGCCGTTGTCAGCAAAGTGCGTGATGACTTTATCAACGCGCTGCCGCATCAAGCATTTCCTCTACACAAAGTGCAGAGCCTCCTTGGTCTAGCGCAAACGAGACTCTTCAACACTATTGTCACATCGTACTATGCGCCATTCATGCTCTTAGACGACGAAGACGAACAAAATCCAGTTAAGCTGCTCGAGTCTCACAACGCCTCCAATTTCGAATTGGTCTTGAAAGCCGTATACTCCGACAGTGACATACGGATTCGACTGGTTTATTCCACCTCAACCTTGTCTGATCACGCGGCCAAGGGGGTTGCTATGACATTTGAGACCATCTTGCACAAAATGACAACAGCTTCAGGCCCAGGCTCCCAGACAGTTGCCATGATGGACGTGATCAGCCCCCAGGATCGTGTGATTGTGACCGAATGGAATCGGAAATCTTCTACGGCTATTGATGATGAGATCATCTCTCCAGGTTGCGTTCATTATCATATAATCAACAGGGTTAGGCTCCAACCCTTGGCTCCGGCTATATGTGCCTGGGATGGTCACATGGACTACCAAACATTGGACACGGTCTCGACAAACGTAGCCCGACAGATCTGCTCCACGGGAGTCGGCCCAGGCGTCTTCATACCATTATGTTTCGAGAAGTCTATGTGGTTCACAGTCGCACTTCTTGCAGTGCTCAAAAGCGGCAACGCGTTTGTCCCTTTCGATCTTACGAATCCCTTAGCCAGGATTGCCAAGATGATAGAAACCCTCGGCTGCGATCGACAGGATGATGGACCTTTACCTCTCATACTCTGCAGCCGGATGCAGCAAAGCAGATGTTCGCCACTTGCTCATGAGGTATTGGTGATCGATGGAGCATACGCCCAACAAAGCGTGCCCAGCGGGCGACTCTTTGAAATAATGGAACGACCGGCGTTGCCACGCATCCCTCCAAGCCACCCAGCATATGTCATGTTCACCTCGGGCAGCACTGGAGTCCCGAAAGGTGTCGTTGTAGAGCACGGGTCTTATTCCTTCGCGGCACATGCTCACAAAAGTGGGCTGAGACTTGATGAGACAAGCCGTGTGCTTCAATTTGCCTCTTATGGCTTCGACACTTGTAAGTCATTTCATAAGTCATCGAGGTCCATGTTGTGTCACCTCGAGTTGAAAACTTAAGCCAGCTATATGGCTAACCTCCTATTCCCTACAGGCATAGAAGATCATCTTTCAACCCTAATTTCAGGTGGCTGTCTTTGCATTCCGTCCGAGGCTGATCGACTTGATCTGGGTGGTCTAGCCGACTTTGCAAGGACAAGCCGTGCCAATTGGGCTCACCTTACACCATCACTAGCCGACAGTTTTACACCGGCTGACGTCCCAAGCATAAAGACAATTGTGTTGGGTGGTGAGCCCATGACCGCGCGAAACGTTGCGACCTGGGCGAGACCAAGCAATCCATCGGCGATACCCGGTGATCAAGCCTTGATACAGGTATATGGGCCCTCGGAATGCTGTGTGACAAGCTCAATCCATTGCCCTGTATCTCCCGGATCCCCAGAGATGGACATAGGCACGCCGGTCCCAGGATGTGCCCTATGGATTACGCACATTGACAACACAAACTTGCTCTGCCCCATTGGCGTTACCGGCGAGCTACTAGTTGAAGGTGTAAGTCAATCCTTGTTCGCTAACACCGTCCGGCTGAAACAATGGAATCCTGTCTTGACTAACGTTGAATCTCTGTCATCAAGCCGATTCTAGCTCGTGGTTATCTTGGTCAACCTGACCTCACGTCCGCCGCATTCGTTGAAGGCCTCTCGTGGGCTTCCGACAACGCCCGGAGATTCTACCGTACAGGTGATCTTGTTCGCCATGTTTACGACAATCACGGCCACATTCGACTGCACTTCGTGGGACGAAAAGACAGCCAAGTGAAGATACACGGCCAGAGGATTGAATTAGGCGAGATAGAAAGAACCCTGTCTTTGGCACCTGAGATACGGCAGACCCTGGTTACAGTCCCACGCCGGGGACCGTGCCAGAATCAGCTTGTGGGCTTTATCTCATTCTCGGCCACGGAGTCAGTGCCGAAGACGTCCAAACCATCAGCCGGGTGCAGCTCAGGCAGTGACCAGCCTGGGATGAATCTTTTGGGCGGCTCCTGGCGGTCTTATGTCCGCGATGTGGTGGAATTGTTGCAAGACAGTCTCCCTTGTTACATGGTACCAGAAATCTTCATTTGTGTCGAGGACGTCCCGAAGAACATGTCGGGGAAGTTGGATAGGATGTGGGTGCAGGCATATCTCGAGGGACTCGACAGGAGCGACTATCACGACATCACATCCCGGATCAGCGGTGGACAGCACCAGGATGATTTTCGTGCTGGAAGTGAGATCGAAAAAATAATGCGAACCTTGTGGAGCGAGGTCCTTCGCCTTCCCGAGTCCCAGATCCTCTGGGATACTTCGTTCTTTTTCCTCGGTGGGGACTCGATCTCGGCAATGATGATCAGCCACGCAGCTCGGAAGAAAGGGATTGCCTTGACAGCAGGCGATATCATGCGCCACCGCCGAATTGACCGGCTGGCTGAAGCTATATCCAGGGACCTGAGACCACTAAATGAGCCCAAGCTGACTGCGCTTTTGCCCGAGAGACTCGTTAGCCAGCAACCATTTCCCCTGTCTCCGATCCAGCGACTGCATTTTTCAACACACGGTGCCAGCGGTGATAGCCTTGACCAGCAGACATTGGTTATCGAGTTAATAAAAACCAACAGCTTCCAGAATGACAATCGGAAGCTTTTCAAGGAGGTGTTCACTCAGCTTCTCAAGGTCCACCCCATGCTCCGGGCAAGGTTCCGTGTCGATGAAGAGCTGAGAGTTCAACAAACGATAGCTGCCGAGGAAGACAAAAACAACTTGCGCCTGCGGCTACACAGCGACTCTGAGACCGAATATGTCTTTGACTGTGTCACAGAAGCTATCCTCAGCATCAATCTATCCAAAGGCCCGCTGATCGCCGTCGACATATTTCAGGGTGAGGGAAGCAGTATACTACTCTCAATAAGCATTCACCACCTTGTCATCGACACTGTATCGTGGCGTATCATCCTGAGAGACCTTGAGAGTACTTTGAGATCCGGCGGGCTGATATCGCCGGATCCAGAACCTGTGTCTTTCCGGGAGTGGTCATTTGCTCTTGCCGACGAATTCTCGACGCAGGATGCCGAGGAACACCTCGTAGACATTAGTACTGGTCGAGAGCCCAATGCACCTCCACCCAACGAAACACGTCGAGATCGTTGGGGGATGCAAGGAAATTCGAATACTTTCAATGACATCGTGGTCCGGACTTTTGAACTGGATGCAGGGCGATGTGCGCCCTTGATGGCGCATTTGGAACCGACCAGCTTTGGACTTCTAGACTTGCTTTGTTCTGCCCTGTTGACATCATTTCACGCGGTGTTTTCGCGATTGCCTGAGCTTTACCTGGAGGGACACGGTCGGGAACCCTTCCGTGACACGTTCACTGATATTGGCGGCGTTGTGGGATGGTTCACTACATTCGCGCCGTTGGTTCTTCCTCGAGCCCATGATCCCGGTCTCGAAGAATGGTCCGGTATCATGGAGCAAGTTTTTGAAGCGAGACAGAAAATGCATCTGAATGGTCTTGCAAGTTTTTCTCGTCAGCAGTTGGGGGCACAGACTGAACAGACCTGCCGCACTCCCATGGAAATCACACTCAACTACCTGGGAGCATTTCAGCAACTCGATAACACTGTCGAAACGGATTCCATGTTCCGTCTTCATGACGAAGCTCAATTGCAGGCCCGTTTGTCGGATCTGAAGCTTCAGCAGCGAGCCAGCTCAACCAGATACAGCCTCATTTCTGTCCAGTTCAGACAGACAAAAGAGAAACTCTGTGGAGAAATCACATGGAATTCAAAGATGGATCGGCAGGATGATTTGTTGGCGTGGGCCAACCTTTTCGAGAGACTTTTGAGTGACATACAGCCAATGAGTACGAAGACGACACAAAGTTTACTCGGCGAGAACCATCATGCCGAATTTGCTCAGCGCTCTGGGCCTATGGTGAAGCCTGCGACGACGCATACGAGTCCGGAGACTGCAGATCGAATTCTCAGTTTTGCCCATGATCGATTGGGGCTTGGCATAGAAGACATCGAACACATATACCCGTGCTCGCCGATCCAAGAAAGCATCATGGTTTCCCAGCTCAAAACCCAGCACGAATCTGCTCTTGATGTCTATGAGCAACAGTTCCTGTTCGAGGTGATTCCATCGGATGCATCGAGCAAGATCGACATTTTTCGGCTTCATGAGGCATGGCGGGAGATTGTCCGACGACATGCTATCATGCGAACCATCTTTGTCGAGGATAATTCCGGGTTTTTCCAAGTCGTGTTGAGGAGGCACTCACCTGATGTTCAAGTCATTTTTGCGCATGAAGATACCACGACGGATATCCCGGGGCTACAGAGCATGCGGCAGGAGCACCGGCTCAAGCACCCATTATCTGGCTCGGTTTTGCACAATCTCACCATAATCGAGCGGCCGTCCACTGAGGGCGCGTCGCGTGTGTTCTGTAGGCTCACGAAAAGCCACCTAATATCGTGCGGCTATACGTCGCGCCTCCTGATCAAGGACCTCTTGGAGGCATACGACGGGCGCGATGGGCATCCACGTGGGAAGTACTCACAATTCATTGAATACGTCTTTCAACAGGACATTCAGGAGATGACCAAGTGGTGGACCGAATTTCTGGAGGACGCAAGTCCTTCCATACTTCCTCGGACTCTTAGAAACCCACCTGAAGCCAGAGACAAGCCGAGCGCGCGCGCTTCAAGCAGCACCAAATTCCATCGTGTGGGTGCGGCTATCAAAGACAAACAGTCGCTCACCTTCGCCTGCCAACAACATGACTTGTCGTCAACTTCAATCATGTGCGCGGCCTGGAGCATCACACTGAGGACATATATGGGCAACCCGGATGACGTGTTATTCGGTTTGATGTTCTGGGGCAGAGAACTCCCCATACCGGAAGCGCACGACATCGTGGGCCCGATGATAAATATGCTTCCAGCACGGGTTCATTTCAAATCAGGCATGACAGTGAGAGAGGTATGCCACACCTTCCAGAGGAGCTACATTGAGCAACTGTCGAGACAGACTGTGCCATTGGGCAGGATTCAAAATGCCGTCGATTCACTTCGCGGCCGCGGTCAAATGTTCAACACGATGATCAACGTGCAAAAGGTCAGAGGAGTCCGAGATGATCAGGATCGAAAACAAACTCGTGCCAAGCTCCTCTTGTCACACGATACAACCGAGTTTGATGTGGTACTAAGTGTGACCGAGACAGAGCATGGGATGGACATGTCGCTTGAATTCCGCGACGACTTCATGTCCCAGGTCCAGGCTGAGAGGCTCCTACAAGTCTTCACCGGCGTTGCAGAAACCATTGTCAATTCTCCGTCCTGCGCTATCGACTCGCTCAACGTGGCCACAGCCATAGACCTGGCACAGCTGCGGGAGTGGAACGGAACACCGGTCACGCTATACCACGGCTGTATTCACGACATGATCCGAGAAAGGGCGAGCTCCCTGGGGCAGGCACAGCGGCCAGCAGTCTCTTCTTGGGATGGGAGTTTGACGTACTGGGAGCTTGAGTACCTGTCCTCGACGCTCGCTTCCATGTTGGTAGCCCAAGGCGTGAAGCCAAGGGGTGTAGTAGCGCTCTGTTTCGAAAAGTCTCTGTGGGCCGTTGTTTCCATGCTTGCTGTTGCAAAAGCAGGCGCGGCTTTCATCCAGATCCACCCAGATTACCCTCTTCAACGTTGCAAAGCCATCTTGGAACAAGCTAAGCCAACTATGGGCCTTGCCTCTCGAACCCAACAGCACAAACTGTGCGGCGTGCTCTCACAGGGCTCTGTCATCACTGCGCCTTGGTCAAACAACTGCCTGGCACGAATACCAGCCACATGGCAGGACATTGGACTGTTTTCGAGCCGAAGTGATCCTTCAGATGTGATGTACATGATCTCGACATCCGGCACCACTGGCACTCCAAAGATGGTCGTCATTGAGCATCAATCGTTCTGCTCCGCAGTCACTTCCAACATGGGGGAGCTGCAGATAAATGCCGAGTCCCGAGCACTGCAGTTTACCGACTACTGTTTTGACGCATGTTTGGAAGAGATATTCACCGTGCTCGTGGCAGGCGGGTGCATCTGCATCCCGTCAGAGACCCAACGCCTATCGGAAATCCCCGGGTTCATCAAGCAACACAATGTCAATTGGGCAGCATTCACACCGTCGTTCATGCGCACAATCCGACCCCAAGATATCGTCCCGCCTGTCAAGTTCATAACTGTACACGCAGAACCGATGAGCCAGGCGGCTTGTTGACGGATGGGCCGGGAGGGTCCAAATAAGGCCGAGCTATGGTCCCTCAGAGTGCTCGGTGACCAGTTCGGTCGGCGCAGACTTCCACCTTGGTTCCAACGCGGCCAACATCGGATGGACCGTCGGATGTCATGCATGGATCGTCAGTCCGGAGAACCATGATATCCTGATGCCGATTGGTGCAGTTGGAGAACTTGTGCTGCAAGGACCCATCGTTGGCCGAGGCTATCTTGACGATGATGCGAGAACGGCTGCATCCTTTATCTCGCCCCCGGTGTGGGCAGCTAATTTTTGGGGAGGAATTTCGGCATCAGATTCCAATCTGGCTCTCAGAATGTACAAAACTGGCGACCTTGTCAGATATGACCCCGAAGATGGCTCGCTGCTGATCCAGGCCCGGAAGGACGCTTCTCAGGTAAAGGTCCGTGGGCAGAGGATTGAGTTGAAGGAGATAGAACATCATTTGGACAGGAGCGGGGTCATTCAACATGGAATTGCAACCGTACCTCGACATGGGGAGCTACGTGGCCGAATAGTGGCGGTTGTGAGCCTCTCATGCCTCGACGGCAAATTCCGCGTGACAAATATGCCGGGGGACCCAAACTACGATACGAATCGGGCCAGCCGCATTCAGCTTGTGAGAACAGGAGCTTTTGACCAAGATGATGCTGAAAAGACTTCACAGTCTGTTCAAACAGCAAAGGAATTCCTCTCGAGACACCTGCCCCGGTACATGTTGCCTGAGACATGGGTGCTGGTGGAGGAGCTGCCAGTAACTATATCGCACAAGGTGGATCGAAAGCTGGTGACGCAGTGGGTCGAGCAAATGGACATGCAGTCACTGGATTCAGTCCACGAACTGAAAGCTCTAGATGGCTGTGACACTCAGGGAGACACACTTGACGAGGAGCAGCAAAAGATTCAATTCGTGTGGGGTCAGGTATTGGGAATCGACCCAGGTATGTTCGTTCCCACTCGCAAATGAGGGACATCTTGCAGTGCAAACAAAACTGACGTGATCATGAAATATAAGCCTCTATATCTATTGATCAGTCTTTCTTCCAGCTTGGCGGAAACTCACTGTCCGGTAAGCACTGCCTTAACTTGCCACCATTTCCATCCTGACTTCAGGAGCTGCTACGCACTCAGTTTTGTACAATATCTGATCAAAGCAACACAGCTATGGACATCAAGCGTCAATGCACGGTCCTTGGGCTTCAACTGTCAACTCAAGATGTCCTGACCATGCCGACCATACGCCAACTAGCCCGTATTGTGAAACAGAAGACTTCAGCCGACTCAGTCTGTCAACAGCAATCGA
Source organism: Diaporthe batatas (assembly GCF_019321695.1). Classification (NCBI taxonomy): domain Eukaryota; kingdom Fungi; phylum Ascomycota; class Sordariomycetes; order Diaporthales; family Diaporthaceae; genus Diaporthe; species Diaporthe batatas. The sequence continues at coordinate 458,973 of NW_025408565.1, forward strand.
ATTATACTATTGATCGGCATTCACTCAGCTCGAATGTCAAAAACACTTTACACAGCCTTGGTGATAATGTTGAATCCATCATGTACTGTTCTCCGTTCCAGAGGCGCATGTATAAGTCATTTCATTCCAAGGGCCGGATACCATACGTCTACAACAATCTGGTGAAGCTCGACAGGCTGCAAAGTCGCGAATCTCTTCCATCCGAGCAACATGATCGGTCGGAGATTAGTCGGCTGTTGCGTGCTTGGCAGCAAACCATTGACCGGCACAGTATCCTCAGAACAGTTTTTGTGGGCAGTGACTCCACTTATGCTGCGGATGATCAGGTGTGTCAAGTTGTGTTGAAGGGCCTCAAACCCGACAATGCTATCTTCAAGGTGGCTTCGACCGATGATGTTCTGACAAAGAGCCATGACCACCTTGAGACGTTTCGACAAAACGTGTTCAAGGAAAACTCGGCACCACATTCGTTGGCTATCTTAGTGGATGAGAGTGACTCAGGGGCTTTGTATATGCACCTGATACTCAGCCACATGCTCGTGGACCACGTTAGCCTGGCCCATATTATGACGGATTTCGATTTGTTTTACAGAGGCTGTACTGCTGATCTGCTGCCTCCCTGCAAGCCTTTCGGCGAATACATTGCACGAACCATCGCGCCTACCCCACAGCATGGTGACGAAGGAGGTGATACCGTCAAAACATTCTGGCAGTCAGCTTTGCACGACGTTGTGCCGTGCATCCTGGAAAGCCAGCATCTCTCAGGGACGCTATTCCCCACAAGAGACGTTCCCCTGGTGGACAAGCCCGCCCACACAGCCGGCAAGTACATGGAATCGGTCAAGTCCACGTTGGACATCACAGAATCCATGCATCAGTTGTGCCGAGACGCGGAAGTAACCCTGTCCAACCTGCTGCAATTCGCCTGGGCAGTGCTACTACATGTCCTCACCGGCAACCACGCGGTGTGCTTTGGACATCTGGTGTCGGACAGAGACCAGGTTGGTGATGACGAGCTTGAGATCGTGGGGCCTGTCTTGTGCCTGCTGGTTGGGCACGTCGAGTTTTCGCAAAGCTCGGGGACTTTGCTAGATGGGCTGCGTGCTCTTCAGAAGTGCAACGTTGAAAGTATCTCTCACGCATATTCATTTGATTTGACGAGTATTGAAAAGCACCTTGAATCCGAAAGACATCAGTCCGAGTCTCGTGGTTCGGCTGCAGCATCTGGACAAGAATTACTTCCGCCAGTCTTCAACACATTGATCAATTACCGGAAGATCGACTATCATTCTACGCACAATGGCACCACCACGACGAGCTACCCATCAATTTGGAAACAGGACCCACAGGAGGTAAGTCGCCCAGCATATTATGCCGCAGTTTAGCGGTTGGCTCGGCGTCACTCATGTCTAACACCAAACAGCAAGACATCATTCTCTCTTTCAACGAGAGAGGTGACTCCAAGCTCGATGCCGAAATCACTTATTATACCGGCATGTTCAATGATGCATCAATGGGGATCCTGGTGGGCAGGTATTCTCAGGTCCTTGACATATTATCAGCAGTGCGGCCGGATTCGATGGGGGTGGTAAAGGAGGCTCTATCAGGTCTTGTAGAGTAGTGAGATTTGCTGTAGCTCCATGCAGTCTACCAACAGTTGTTCCAATTTGCGCTCAGGTCCGGGATTCAACGGTAGACCAGCGGCTTTTCATCAACATGAGAGGGAAGTGGTGGTCTTTTCCTTTCTATTTACCCGAATTCTACATTGTAGTGCCATCGCTCATCGTACAAGACTTCTGTTCATGCCCTACCAAGTATACCCTGTCAGCCTTTAATGTCTGCGGTGATACCAAAGGATTCGTTTTGACTCGACCCCGAATGTTCCAGGACGTGAAAACGGAGCTTCATCAAAAGAGGGTTGTTGAGGGCTCGCTGATGAATCTCTGAGACTTCCCTTGGAATCTTCTGTTTGTTAAGAGCCACGGGAGTAAGTTGTTGGCCATCAAGAAACTGGGGCAGCATTTCAGAGGGTGTCCTCTTCCAACAAACCCATCATCTGCTGATTGCTGTGGAACCAACCACCAAGCAGCATGCCTTGTTGCAGCATGCCTTGAGCATTTACGTCTTGGTTGGACATCTGTACTCCCTCTAGCCCTGAATAGTCTTGCATGGTAACAGAAATACCAGTCCCTGCTAAAGTGGACCCTTCCGTACCATCGCCGTCCTGCCTGACGTCCATCAATCCACCTGGGTTGAACCCTAGTGCGGTGAGATAGGCATCGAATTCTCGGCTGACTGAAGCCTGCTCCTGATTTTGCTTGACCTCGACATATTTCAGAGCAACATTATACAGAACATTGAATAGCCGGTGAATACGTGCGGTCGCCTCGGAGGTTTTCGACAAGGGTTCAAAAGAGGCCAGACAATCGTGGAGTCGGTTTAGATCGCTCATGTCACTTGTCTCGATGACATGACAGAATATGACAATGAACGGGTTAAACGGGTTATAATGAATCGTCCTATTTGTTCTCTTTTTCAGCCTTGAATGCTATTATGTTCAATGTTCATGAGAACGGCTAGACTTACCAATGCAGATAAAGCACCTGGACCTGTGAATCATAGGGTTTTAGATGCTGCACACACTCTTCATGCCTTTCGAGGGCCAAACGTGCAGTTTCAACGCACTCTGGTGTAAACGTCGACGCGGAGCCTGGCGGAGAAGGGATTGCTCGATAGAGCAGTGTCAAGACCGACAAGTTTAATACTTTATCCATCATGAGCATCTGCCGGCCACGTCAGTGCTTCTGCGGATCCTCGGTTGATTGCATTTAAGAGTGTTCCAACACATGAAGGATGGGAATGTGTGACTGGTGAAAGGTGGTGCTAACCAGTTGATAGGTGTCGATATCTATTGTAGTAGCCCATTCGAGATGGTCTTTAGACTGTTTCTAATATAAATAATTAGTCATTATCAATTGGTTTCAATATTGTATAACCTAAGTCCAATGAAAAGGAATGACCAGGCTAAAATGATGGAAAGAATTGCTAGCGACATTGGCTGTGAGGGTTCGTAAGACAATACAGCTCTGATGATTCCTGATTGGATAATATGAGCTGTCAATACTCACATTTACTTGTTCACTACGTTGCATGACTGCCTTGACCTCATCTGCCATGGCCTTTACCCGGGCCCGTCGAACCTGGTCTGACTGCCTTAGAGCCGCAGGACTGTACAACTCCTCATAGGCGCGTCCTTGGATCCGGGCGACATGAATCCATGATACGAAAGTGAGGTCTGAAAATGACCAGGGCTCGGGACCCGGGTTCAGAGAAGGATTCGGGGGTAATACAGTGATATCCTGTAGACGGTGGCATGTTAACGGCGTCCTCATGATGAAATATGTCCTCGTACCCTCGTATCTACGCGATCGGGGAGTTCTCACATAGTCAGGAAGATTTGAAGGACGACCAAGACGGAGTGAAAGGGCCTTGTCTATCACATAAGTGGTCCAGAAGAGCCATTGATTCCGATTCCGAAAATCGTTGTTTTGGTTCACGACATGATCCCGGTGAAGGCCGAGGCTGAGACATCTTTGCGCTGAGGCTGAGCAGAATGACCAGGCCAGGGACGGCTTGGAGTTGTCGACAGCGTAGAAGGCCTGTCACGATCTCAGTGAGTAGCTCAACGCGGGCGGGAACGCCACCTCTTACCGCCATAATTAGAGCTTCTATGTGGTCCTGGTCGCTTGGCAAGTTGAATGGAAGTGTCGACAGACTAGTCTCAAGGTTTTCGCGACACAACAGTCCTTCTTTGACCAAGTCTTCCCGGCGGAGGTGACTACCCAGCTTTTGATCGGGCACCGCGATGGTAAGGACATTGAACAGCCAATAGAGACCGATGCTGACGATTATGTACTCTGCTTCCGAATACTCAGATGAGAACAACACTTTGATGGCACGAGCAGTGAAGCTATCAATCGACATAATGTTGCATAACCATAGATAATTGAGACGGAAGTTGTCTGTGGTATCAGTTAATTAGTCAGTGTCTTAATGGACAATAGCACAACGATGCCCACAGGATTGCTGTTACAGAGGTAGCTGCTAACCCTTTGCAACACTTATACTGGCCATTGCTGTAGTCGCGTTTGGAAGCGATCGTGCGAATGGCTGGGAGGGCAAGGGGCTTCTGGCGTGTGGGAAAACGGCCTCTCTGGTGTCAGTGTGCGTTTTCCGGGCGTGGACCAGAGAACGAAGTGCGCCCAAGGTCTCATCCATTTCAAGCCGGAAGTCCTGCAGTGGTCCGGCATGCAGGGCCTGCTCAAGAAAGTTGTTGGCGAAGTCGTACTGCGCGGCCATAGACGACTCTCCAACGAAGGCAGGGTCGGAGGTGTCGGTGTGTGTAGTCGGGGGTCCTCGCACACAACTATAGCTCGAGGTGGAAGCCGGTATGGAGGCTGGGGTGGGAACGGAGCTACTCGGAGTCTGTTCGTGGTTGTGCGGAAGAAGGACTTTGGCCTGCCTGTCAGAGGCTTGGGGCGGCGGTTCCACTTTGAGGTTGCCGAGCAGGTCAACCAAGCTTGCGAGCCTTTCCTCGATACGATCAATCTTTCTTTCGCTTTAAATCATAGATGTGGTTAGCGAGATGCAGACGAGACGAGCCTTGAGAGATGATCTAATGCTTAAAATAATCTTACTATTGGGGGGATATGAGTATTCGCTGCCGTTGTGGGCGTTTGCTTTGGGGAGCCGCGTAGATACATGTCACCTGAGAGCGAACACAGGTGGAGCATGGCTGGCCCCTATCACAACCAACCTATCCTCCAGAATGCCTCGTTAGCCGCAGTTGGGGAGTTGAATATGCTGTGGCAGAAATATTTGAATGAAAATCTGTATGTAAAGATGCCATAGTGGGGAGTTACCTTGCGTGAGCGGCATGGTTCACACTGCGACCAGATATCATTGTCAGCCTGGAAGCCCCTTTAGTGGAATACAGTCTGTACATCACATTGGTTGGATTGATGACGAGTGGGCACCGGCAAAGGCGAGGTGCCCAAGTGCACACGTATGTAATCCAATAAATACCTACCGCACGCCGGCTCCTGGTTTCCGGCCCCAGATCTCCGCCAGCCACATCACTATGCGCAATTACACCGGACATTTCGGCATGGCTGCTGAGATTTTCATCCTCCCCGCCCATTTGAGCCGTTCTCGGTAGTCGGATCGCCAGCAGCGGAAATGTGCCCGGTTACGCCAGTGTCGCCCAGTACGCGTAACATTGAAGGTTGGGTGTCCTGCTGTGCGCCCGGTATGCACCTAAATCCAACACGTTACAAAACAGGGGTCTTCGGAGGCGGACCAGACATAGAACACAAGAGGGGGGTCCTTCAGGAATGTCTGAATGTGGGTGACCCTTTGGCAGAGAAGAGGCAAGAAGAGCACCGAGCATTGACTCCGACGGACCAGAGCTAGCAGCCCGAGGGGTGCGAGCTCCGAGCCTCCCTACTCCTCCTTGGTTTAGTCAGCCGCGTCAGCGAACAGACCCCAGTGCCCAGGTGGCCAAGCACTCGGAGGCCGAGGGCTCCTGATACATGTGATCTGGATTAGTATAGCCGCAACTTACGTGCGAGTCCGCCGAAAGAAGTAGCGGCGTGGAAGACTTGGCTTCCGTGGCAGATCTTGGTGCATATGATTCGGATCGATATTGGCCCACATGTATGTCAATTGTTTCGCGATCTTTAGCATGCCTGGGCGTGCAATGGTCCCGCCCCAACTATATACCGGTAATGCATTCCTGTGTCCATTTTCATCACTCTCATGGACTTGTTTATCAAAATTTGTTTCGTCCTGCCATAAAACTTCGAAAAGGTGCCAGCAATAATTACTGCTCATTTGTGGCATGAGCCTGTTTGTTCCATCCAAGGCTTCCCCCCAAAATACTACAACCTCTCCAGTTTTCACGATGGCAGACGGCTCTTTGCCAATCGCGGAAGAGAAGCACGCCCAGAGGCCAGGATTAAAGACGCCGGTCGAGCCTGCAGATCAGTTTTCAACCCGACCTGACGGCCAAGGTCTCACAGTAACCGCCGGCGCAGCATATTTCCGAATCTTCACCTATGCTGAGCCAATACATATCGTCCTGGAGGCAGTGGCCTTCCTCGCTGCTTTTGGATCCGGAGTTGGCCTGGCTCTCGTCAACCTCGTGCTCGGTGATTTCGTCAGCACATTGAGTAATTTCGTCGCAGGCCGAAGTTCAAGAGACGAATTCCTGGGCGATGTCACAACATATTGCTTATATTTCGTCTACATCGGAATTGGTAGGCTATTTCTAACCTACGTGTACACGACCCTTTCGAACTATTGTGGCTACCATATCGTCCGAAACATTCGACGACAGTATCTGAAATCAGCTCTCAGTCAGGAGGTTGCCTTCTACGACCAAGGAACAGCTGGATCTATTTCGATGCAAGCTACGTCAAATGGGAACCTGATCCAGTCTGGCATCGCAGAAAAGCTCGCCCTGCTCGCTCAGTCCGCAGCAACTTTTGTGGCTTCTTTCATTATAGCATTCGTCAGCCAGTGGAAGCTGACCCTGATTCTTCTTTGCATTGCTCCTGCCCTTATCATTCTGATGGGGGTTGTTGCCTCAATGGAAGCCAAGATTGAAGGCCAGATGCTGGACATCTATGGAAAGGCAGGTGCATATGCCGAGAGCGTCCTGTCCACGGCAAGGACCGTACACGCTTTTGGCCTTCGCCAAAGGCTCGTTGCCCGCTATGCTACCTATATTGCGCATGCAAGGAGCCTAGGTGACAGAAAGAGTCCCCTTTATGGCGCCCTTTTCAGCATCGAGTACTTTGTGGTCTATGGTTCGTGACCCTCTTCAATATCGCATCATTCTGTCGCTTATCTCCTGGACCAATATACTGAAACACATCAGCTGGGATGGGCCTGGCGTTCTGGCAAGGCGTCAGGATGTTCGCCAGCGGGGAAGTGGATTCCCTAGGAACTGTATTCACGTGAGTCCGGTCCATTGCGCAAATTCTTCCATGCACTATTTGCCCAGGTGGTTGTCATAGCTTATAAAACTTGAATAGCGTACTTCTTTCGGTCATTGTAGCCGTCCTCAACATCACCATCATCGCTCCATACACTGTCTCCTTCCAACGAGCCGGGGCTGCCGCCGCTCAGCTGTTCACACTCATCGACAGACCCTCTCAGATAAATCCTTTTCACGAAGGTGGTGAGCGGCCCACTAAAACTCAAGGAGTCATCGAGATTAAAAACATCGGCTTCGAGTATCCTACGAGGCTAGGTGTGACTGTGCTCGAGGACTTTTCGTTGCACGTCCCAGCTGGGAAAGTGACTGCGCTTGTGGTAGGTAGCTTTGATCAAATGGAGAGAAAAGACGCTGAATCATGCCACAGGGAGCTAGTGGGTCTGGCAAGTCGACCATTATAGGTCTACTTGAAAGGTGGTACATGCCTCGCTCAGGAACCATCGAGCTTGATGGACGAGCAATCGAGAGCCTCAACCTCAATTGGCTCCGCACCAACGTACGCCTTGTCCAGCAAGAGCCGGTACTTTTAAACGGAACTGCTTTCGAAAATATCGCAAATGGCCTGGTTGGAACTCCTTGGGAACATGCAACCCTCGAGGAGCAACAGAAAAAGGTCGAGCAAGCCGCCCAATTCGCCTTTGCTCATGAGTTCATCTCGAAGCTGCCAGAAGGCTACAACACGCGCATTGGTGAGCGGGGCGGCCTTCTCAGCGGCGGTCAGAAGCAGAGATTAGCAATCGCTAGAAGCATCATCTCAGAGCCCAGCGTTCTCCTCCTCGATGAAGCTACCAGTGCTTTGGACCCGCACGCTGAGGACATTGTCCAAAAGGCGCTCAATAACGTTTCCAAAGACCGGACTACCATCGTGATTGCTCACAAGCTTGCGACCATCAGGGAAGCCCACAACATCGTGGTCATGTCAAAAGGACGTATTCTCGAGCAAGGGACTCACGACTCGCTCCTGGCTGCTGACGGCGCTTACTCTCGTCTCGTTCACGCACAGAACCTGAACTCTAGTGCAGCCGACACAACTTCGACCTCTGACGAGGAGGATGAGATTAAGATAGAGCAACAAACAGAGAACGAACTCTCTCAGTCGATCACGCGGTACCCGACCGCCGACAGGCTACGATTGCACCGTCTCGGTGACCGGGACAACTATGAGAATTTCAAGCAGAATGGCCTTTTTGGGGTAATATTCTCAATGGTGTGGACTACACCGGAGCTGAATAGGATCTACGCGGCTATGATTCTCCTTTGTCTCGTAGCAAGTAAGTCAGAATATGTTCCACGGTTGCGTACGTTGGCAGAACTAACGACTGCTTAGGTGGCGTGTTTCCGGGACAAGCAGTGCTCCTAGGCGGAGTGATGGACATTTTCCAACTCCCCTTGGACGAATTGCGTGGACGCGGAGATTTTCTAGCCCTTATGTTCTTTGTGATGGGCATAGGATGTTTCATCGTCTACTTCTCACTGGGCTGGCTCACCAACATCGTCGCGCAAACACTGAATCAGAAGTTCAGGAAGAACATGCTGGAATCCATGCTTCGCCAAGACATTGAATTCTTCGACAGGGCCGAGAACACCGTTGGCGCGCTGGCGGGCCGCCTAGATTCCCACTCTCAAGCCATCACCGAGTTAATGGGGTTCAACATCTCCCTCGTCGTCATCGCAATGATTAGTGTCACCGCCTCTAGTATCCTCGCCATCGTGGTTTCTTGGAGACTTGGGCTAGTCGGGGTTTTCGCCGGAATTCCGCCCCTACTAACCAGGGCTGCCGCTCACTACACTCAATATAATCAATATAGTATAGTACATGTAAATAAGCCCACTACACCCCATTATACTAAGAGTATTTTAAAATTTATTATATTATATTAAAAAGTCCAGTATATATAATATAGTAGGTTTTAATATAAAATTATTAAATTTTTAGGGTTTTAAATAGCTATAATTAAGTTTATAAAGGTTAATTATAAACCTTATTTTACGCCTTATAAAGCATATATTTAAATTATTAATATGCTTTATAAGGCATATATTTATATATATATAAGCATTATATATTTTAATAAAGTTTGCTAGCTGCTATATAAAAGGCTTTAAATAAGCTTTAAAATATAAATATAGTTTTAAAGTATTAAAAGCTTTAAAATATTAAAAGCTTTAAGGTATTATTTAGGTAATTTATTAAAGCTTATATTTAAAAAGATATAAAGCTAATTAAAATACACGCCTTTTTAGGTATAAATATAAACTACTTTAAATTAAAATAAAATTATAATTTATAACCTATTATTTTTAAATTTTATTTATAAAACTAATATTATATTATATTATATTATAACTTTTATAAATATTAAAAACTTTTATTTAAGGCTTTTATTATTATATCTATATATTTTAAAATAAAAATTAAATATAATTATTATTTCCTACTTATTTATGCATTTTAATATATTATTATTATTTAAAAATATAGCTATTAAAGCTTTTAATAATGCACATAAATTTTACCTTTATATATATATTATAAATTACTATTAATATACTTATAGAGTTTTAAATGGCCTAAAACGTTATTTAGGCTATTATATTTAAAATATAGTAAGCCTACTTTAATAATATGCCACCTAATAATATAAATATTAAATATATTTAAAACCTATCTACTATTTACTTTTTAGTAGTTAGCTTATTCTATTAAATAAATATATATAAGTTTTTTAGTTTTAAAAATTTTATTATAACTATAATTTAAATTGCTAGTTATATTAAAATATTTATATACTAAAAGTATATTAATAATTATAATTTATAATTAGGTTATATAATTAACCTTATTATAATTAGTTTTTATATAAAGTTTTTACACACTATTATACTAATTGCACATATAATTATAAATTTACTAGTTATTAATAATCTATTAGCCTAGTTTTTACTTTAATAAATTTTATTACCTAAATAATATACTTTTTTAGCCTTTTAATTTTTAACCTTATAGTAATTCCTTTTTTTTCTTTTTTTTTTTTTACTTATTCCCCTTTCCCTTTTCTCCTCTTATATTAATATTTACCTAATTATAAAAAAACACTTTTAAAAGGCTTTAAATATATTAATACTAATAAAATTTATTTAATTTAAACATTTTTAAATTACATTTTTATAGCTTATAATAAAGTTAAGGCCTATAAAAGCTAAAATTTTATAAAAAAAAATTCTTTTAATAATATTAAAATGGGCAATATAAAGGTTAATAAATTTAGGTTTTTTAAGTTTATTAAACAAATTTCTTTATTTAAAGAAATTATTTTGCTAATAACTTCTATTAATATAAGTATGGCGCTACTATTTTCCTCTTTAATAGGTATAAGCTTAAACTTAGGGATTTTTAAGGGAAAAAAGTTAAAAAATAAACTTTTAAAGGTAATATTTAAAAGTAATATAGCCGCCTTTTTATATAAATAGGGCCAGTAAAATTATATTTAAATAACTAAAACCCTAATTTTTTTATTTAAAAATATTTGCCATTACTTTTTTTTAATAAGTTTTAATAAAAAGGCTTGCCAGTTTAAATAATACTAACAAGTAAAGTTTTTATTAAATATAAATTTGGCTAAATAAAGTTTTTAATATTTTACTAATAATAACCTAAATAAGTTTTTTAATTAAAATATATAATATAAGTAATAATAGCCTTATAGCTAGTATATATAATATATTATATTTTTTTTTAATTATTTTATAGCTAATATATATAATATATTATATTATTTTTTTAATAATAGTTAATATTTAATATTTAATAGCCTAGTTAAAAGATTTTATTTTGGCCCATTAAATAGCAATTTATTATACTATTTTATTTATAGGATATATAAAGAATTAAGGCCCTAAAAGTTAAAATTATATTTATATATAATAGGATTTACTTGCTATTAATATTTTACTAGATAATTTTATATACAAGGTATATTATAAATTATAGATTATATATGCACGCCTTATAAGGTATATAAGTAATTTAAGTATGCGCCTTACAAGGTATAAGAATAATAATATATTAAATATTAAAGCTATAAGAGTTAAAACTATATTTATAGAATCTATTTATTATTAACATTTTGCTAAATAATTTTATATATAAGGCATATTATAAATTATAAATTATATATATACACCTTGCAAGACATATAAGTAATTTAAGTATATGCTTTATAAAGCATAAAAATAATAGTATACTAAATATATAAAAACTAATTATAAAATAAAATAAAGTAAAAACTATTAAAATTTAATTAAATTTATATATAATTATTTTGCTTATATTATAAAGTTAGTACGCCTTATAAGGCGCATATTTAAATTATTTTTATACTTTATAAGGCGCAATAATAAATTAAATTATATATATATTAACTTAAGGCCTAAAAAATAATTTCCTATAAATTATTAAATATTCCTTATTTATTACTTAATATATATTTAATTTTTAAATAATATAGCCTATTATTAATATTATATTATTAAAAAAATAGCCTATATTAAAGCTATTTTAAAATATTTTTTTTTAGGTTTATTTTTTAAAATTTACTAAATTTTAGCGCTTTAAAAAGCCTTAAAGTTAGCCTTAAAAGTATAGCTTTAATATTAAAAGTTCTATAAATTAAAAGTATAAATAGGTTTATTGCTATTATATATAAAAAAAGTTTTTTAAAGTATTTTATAATTATATTAAAGGGGGTTTTTAAAATATTAAATTCCATTTTTAATTAAACTATAAAATATAAAATTAGTTTAAAAATATATTAAGGCCTATAAAGGCTAAAATTTAAAACCAATTTATATTTAAAATATAAAATATTACTAAATTTTAGTAGCTAAATACTACTAATTTAAAAAACTAAATAATTATAAGCAATCTAATTGGCAACTTTAATAAAAACGTTTTTTAGTAAAAACTTTTATGCCTTATTATTATTAAAAACCTCCCTTTTTACTTTATTAAATTTTAAGCCTTATATATTATATTTAAATATTTAAACCTTTTAGTTGTAAAAATAAATGTAATTTTTAAACAAACCTTATTATAATTAAAGCTTATTACTATATATAATAAGTTTAAATTTATAATAATTAAGGTTTTATAAAATATTTAAAAATAATTTATATTATATTTAATAGCTAGTATTTAAATAACTAATATTTTATATATAATATTATAATATTTTATTTTAATAAATTTATATACTTATAAAAGCTTATTTTAATATATTAAAACTTATTAGCAATTATATTAAATAAAATATTATATTATATATATTTAAGGTTTTATAAGTATTTAAAATTATAAATAAGGTTGGGTATTTTATTTTAAATAATATAAGTAATAATAATATAATAATAAAAAACTAGGCTAGCTTTTAATATTAATAGCCCTAAATGTTATATTTATTATTTTAAATATATTATTAATTTGGTTATAAGTACTTTATTATTTGGAAATAATATTGTATTATTTAAAAACCTTTTAATTTAAATAATATAAATGTTAAATTATAATATGTAAAGTGGTAAAACTAGCTTTATTATTAAGCTTATAGTACTTATTATTATTATTTATTAGTCTAATTAACTAACTAGTTGGTTATATAAAATTTAAAAGAACTTTTATAAATAAGGATAAAATAAACTTTATATATTAAATAATATTAGAAGTGGTTATATATATTTTAATATGCTAGCTATTTATATTTATTATTATTTATTAAGTTATTAGGCTTTATTTATTCTTTTAATATTATAGTAAAAATAAAATAACTATTAGTAATATATTATTTGCTGCTATATATTTTAATTTAAAATACCCTTTTATTTTTATAAAAATAAAGTTAATAAAAAGAAATTAGAATATAATTATAATTATAAGTAAAGTTTTTAAGGATATTAATAATATGCTTAAAGTATTTAAGGGTAATAGCTAGATTTAAAAATAAAAAAATGGTTTTAAAGAGGTATATAATAGTATTTGGGGTGTTATTATAGGCTTTAAGTTTTTTTTAAAATGCCTTAAAATATAAAAAAAAGTTATTAAAGGGTTTTTTAAATTAAAATATTTTATAATTAATATAAATTATATATAAAAAAAGTTAAATTTTTATTATGCTAAGCTTAATGAATTATTTATTTATTATATTATAATAGCCCTTTATTTAGCATATTAATGGGCTTTTTTTAAAAATATATAAAATAAGAAAAAGGAGTGAGTATTTAATGCTAAGGCTGTAATATAAGTAATTTAAAAGCAGGAATATAAAAATAAAAATATTATTTTTTACTTAAAGAAACCTATAGCTAAGTAATAAAGGTTTTTTAAATATATATTTAGCAAGTATTAGAATAATTTATATATTTAATTAAGTAATGCCTTTTTATTAAGCTTTTTATTTTTAATATTATTTTTAATAAATTTAGCACTTAAAACTATAAACTATATAGGCTTAATGGACAAGTATTAATATTAGTAATAAAAGATATATTCTATTAATAATAATATTAAGGATTTATTATTATATTAATATAATTAAAGAGGTAAATACCTATATTTGTTATAAATGGCTTTAAATTTTTTTTTTATTGTAGTAATGAGCGTTAAGGTTAAGAGGTTATTTTTATTGTCCTTATATATAGTAATAGCTTTTTAAAGTAGCTTTAAAGCAAATATAATTTCTTTATATTAAATATTATATTTATAGTACTTATAAGAAGTAATTAATATTAGAAAAAAAAATATTATTTTATTTAATAATAATAAAAAAGATTTAAAGTAATAGTTTAAGCAAGTATATAATAAACTATAAGAAAGTTATAATATATTGCCTTTAATAAAAATAGTTAGGAATAAGGACGGGCATATAATAGGGCTAGTAGGTGCGCCTAATAAGGCGTATATATAATTAAGGTATATGCCTTATAAGGTATAGGGTAATTTTATTTAGTTTATTTTTAATTTTATTTATATTATTATAAAGAAATCTTTTAATTATTATAAGTTTATTATTAAAAATTTATATTATATTATATTATTATTTAATATATATTTATTTATATAAATAGTTTATAAATTAATATTTTTCTTTTTATACTTTTTACGCCTTATAAGGCATATATTTAAATTAGGTATGCGCCTTATAAGGCGCACTACTACTCCCCTATATTTATATTTTAATTTTTAACCTACTATATTATATATATTTATATTAAAGGCCTTTATATTATATTATATTTATATTAAAGGCTAAAGTATTTATATTTATATTCCATTGGTAAGCTTAGTGCATGTAGTGTAGTGTATGGCAGCCCTGCTGCAAATTAGTCTCCGAGGGGAGTGTGACATTCTACCAGTTCTTCGTGTCATTCATGGGCATATTTTTTGCTGGGCAGAACGCAGCACTTATGTTTGCGTATACAACAAGTAAGTGTTGAAGCAGTTCGCAAACGAATGAAGTTCTAACAGGACCATAGGCATCACTAAGGGAGCTAACGCAGCAAACTATTACTTCTGGCTTACTCGCTTACAGCCAGCGATTCTCGAGACACCGGAGAATATACAGCATGGACCGGCCAACGGCATAGGAGATATTGAACTTGGTCAAGTCAAATTCACTTACCCCCTCCGGCCTGAACAGAAGGTCCTGCGAGGGATCGATATAACGATCAAACGAGGGCAGTTTGTTGCTTTTGTTGGAGCTTCTGGATGTGGAAAAAGCACAATGATAGCATGTGAGTAAAAGACTGCCGAATCAACTAGCCAGTGAGTGCAGGGGAAATGTTCTAAAATTTGCCGACTAGTACTTGAGCGCTACTATGATGCAACATCTGGTTGCATTCATATAGATTCGGAACCATTGAAATCTCTGAACCCCCTTCTTTATCGTCGACACATCGCACTGGTGCAGCAGGAGCCAACCTTGTATCAAGGAACAGTCCGAGAGAACGTCCAGCTCGGCTTCGAGCCCGGCGACCATGGCGAAGAGGCACTCCCCGACGACGAGATGGTCGAAGCGGCACTGCGGGCGGCGAACGCCTGGGACTTTGTCATCTCCCTTCCAGAAGGCCTCAACACACCATGCGGACCCAGTGGATCCCAGCTCTCTGGTGGTCAGCGTCAGCGCCTCGCCATAGCGCGGGCGCTGATACGTGATCCAAACGTCATCCTGCTGGATGAGGCGACCTCGGCCCTCGACACCGAGTCGGAAAAGGTGGTGCAGATGGCACTGACCGATGCAAGATCTACGCGGAATCGTATTACTATTGCAGTGGCGCATCGTCTTAGTACGATTAGGGATGCGGACGTTATTTGCGTATTTTACGATGGAAGAATTGTTGAAAAGGGCACCCATGACGAGCTCTTGAGTCTGGGGAAGATGTACAAAGGTATGTGTGAGGCACAGAGCTTGGATAGATAGATAGATTTCGCATCGAGGGTGTCATGCAGACAAGCAGGATGATGCATAAAAGGCGTTAAGGGACATGCCTATGTAGAGGGTGTGATCCTTCACACTGCTTTACGTCAACAGCTAGTTTCGCTTCTATTCTGCATACGTCCGAGGACATACATATTACCTCGGTAGCGCCTTCATACGGTAGTAAACGCTCAATATCCAACTTCTAAAAGATGCAATGCCACTAACAGTGCGGAGAGAATGCAACAAGTGTGCAGGACCGCGTACAGGCACGTTATGGGCCACATGCCCAAGTATGCGCGTAGCCTCATATGCGAACATCGAACCGCTCTCCGAATTCGCTCAGCTGGCGAACCACTTCCGCGATGCTCGGTCGCTGCATTGCACGCCGAATAGCTTCGCATTGATCAGGATTCCGGCTCCTCTCAATCACATATTTCTCGGCGTCCTCCAGTTCATCAGACCACCATCTCCTTAGACATTGCATAGTCTCTGCATCACTCGCAGGGGTCCCTCCTTGAGCGGGAGACCTGCCCAGCGAGTACACGACATCCCCGTATCTCTCAATGCACCGAAGCTTGCCTGACCACTCGGGAGCGTCGTGGGTACATTGATAAATCAGTTGCTGAATTTCCAATGGTGTGTGTTCGAATTTTGGGAATCTGTATTTGGGATCCCACTCCCTAAAGACTTCAGCGCCCAGGAACTCGGCCGCGTTGGCGCTTGCTTGGACTTCAAAGATACACCATAGCAACCTCCCAAACATGAATACCATAGCCTTTTCCCTTTCCTCCTTGTCGAGCGCGCGCCAGCTAATGTTGTAGCCCGTGTCAGGATTGTCGTATTTCTGCCGTCGCCTTCGGCGGAAACGGTTCCAGTCGGCGAGATATGTGTCGAGGAACCTCTTGTACTTCTCACGGACTTCTACTGGGATATGCCTAGTTGTTGTTAGGCTTGCCAAGTATGCCAGGTGCATGATTTTGTTGATCTCCGGTGGCGACCAGGAAAACCATGCCCCGCGCTGTTCGAAATCGATCAAGACAGCGTCGTATCTCCCGTGACTTTCTTTCAAAACAATATTCTCAAGCTTTACATCTGAGAAGTACCCCACTGGTGAAGAACAGACTCGCAATAATGCTTGTCCTATTTGCATTCCCCATCTGTACTTCGTCTGTAAGTCTATACTTTGTTGAATATCGCTTCCAGGTCGCAGTGCCTGGGCTAGGTTGCCCATGGGATAGTGCTCCAGAAGGAAGCCGCACACCCCTTCTTTGTTGCCAAATTTGACCCTTGAAGTGACCAGATATAGCGGCCCGTTGACGATATTTGGATGTTCACCGAGCAACAGCAGTTGTTTCAGCTCGTGGTACATGTAACTCGTTTGTGACGTGCTGGCCTTGAAGATATACTGAGTACCTGGTGATCCGCGAAGTGAGACTAATGTGATTGAGTCGTGGATTTCGGATATCAGCTCAAGCTCTTCAATTTTGATGTTCGGCGGCCATATCTCAGGTGGAAAATGCCACATGCTCCGCAAATCCTGAATAGAAGACCATTCCAGTTCAGGACGGCGGTCGGGATCGAAACCTATCTCCATCAAGCAAATATCGCGCGAGAGGTTCATGACCACTATTCTGGATCCAAAGGGCAACCCCAGATACTGTTTCTGGAATCCAGGCGTGCGTCGTGTCCAATGTCCGAGAGCGGCCGCCACATGCTTAGCGAGGAGAGACCTTGACGATCCACTTGTCTGAACCATGGTTGAGAGTTTTGACATGAGAGGCTTTGTCCAAGTATCAACTTCGAGGTCAACCTTTGGGCCAAAGATGACATCAACGCGTAGCGGCGGCCGGCCGATAGCGAATACTGGGACCGCAGACATTTTCCCGCTTACGAAGTCGGCGCGGAAAATCTCCCAGTCTGCCTCGCTTTCTTTGACGCTGTTAATTCGATTTTTCGGATTCTTGTTCGACATTTCCCATGATGAGCGAGATCCTCGAGACTCGTGAACCGCTAGATCCGGGGGGATGTGTACTATGGCGGGACCTAGGAGGTACTCAATCATGTTGGGTACTGGCTCCATTGGAGTCTTCAGAATTTCCTAAGTCACTTGGGGAAGGCTGGGAAAAGAAGCACGAGCAAAGCAAAGGGGCGACTTGGTGCGGGGAACGTGGACGGTTTTGTACCTTTACTGGACCCCGCTGGCTGACGGCTGGGGGTTGATTGCCGCAAGAACGCGAAGGACCCGGAAAACTTGACGTAACTGGTCTCGCTTCTATTCCGTATACGTCCGAGGACATACATGGCGCCTTCATACGGTGTTAAACGCTCAAGACAAACTTAACATAATTTCCTAAATACAAATCTAAGCTGTCATTTCTATGGGGTCTTGATTGCCGCTCTGTCTGGCAATATTCGATGCCTAGGATCAAAGTCAAATTTGTGGGAGATTCTCGTGTTTACTGAGACCCGTGTCAACTAACAATCTTTAATTAGTATCGCGCGTATATGGAGCTATTTAGTTTGAGTTGGACGCAAATTGCATCCGAAATATATTCAAATACTTTGCTACCAAGCGTTCAAAAGCTCGTCTGGCAAACATAAAAGACAAAACTCGAGATACAAAGCCGCAGATCGAGGGGAGAAAAGATTAAACAAGCGAGCCTCGACAGTCAATGGACAGGTCATCAAGACTAAATTACATCGTTCATTCATTCACTACAGACGAAGACCAGGAGAGGCGAAGAGAGAGAGACAGTCATCAATGGGAAGTCTTACTCGACGACCCCTGCCCGCCCGACGGGGACTCATAGCCTTCATCGCCCCAGTTACCGATCTCACCAACGGTCGGTGGGACCAGATTCCACCGTTCTCGCAGGCCGTTCTCCCCGTAAATTGTCTGGTGTCCCCTTTCGAGCTGCAGTGGCAGGTTGCAGGCGAGCTCTGGGTTTCGAAGCCAGAGTCTGGCGATGTGCCGCGCATGTTCGGAGTCATCACGGAACTTCTCTCTGGCGTGGAGCAGACCGAGGTTGTTGATGAACATCATGTTACCCCTCGTTGGTGGGACGCAAACACAAGCCTGAGTAGCGACATCCTGCACCGCCATGAGTGCGAGGGCTTGATCCGGTGTCAAATTTCCCATCATGTCGCCAGTCTTCCGGGTGTGTGCTCCG
The DNA here is from genome assembly GCF_019321695.1 of Diaporthe batatas. Taxonomy (NCBI): domain Eukaryota; kingdom Fungi; phylum Ascomycota; class Sordariomycetes; order Diaporthales; family Diaporthaceae; genus Diaporthe; species Diaporthe batatas. The sequence continues at coordinate 477,674 of NW_025408565.1, forward strand.
AGGAGAGGGCGGCGGCTGTAATTCAGGATAGCCTTTCTATCTTCCAGGAAGAGGAGGGGCCTGGTGCACGCGGGGAACAGCTCCCCACGACTGAATTGTCTCAACGATCCGGTACGACATTTACCTGACAGCTAGTGGATCTCAATGCGGCTTACCTTTCGAACTTCCAGTCCGGAAGCATGAGCTTCTCCACAACTTCGGGCTGGGCCTGGCAGAGGTTGTTGTAAACCTGCCACGACGAAGCTAGCTTCATCATTCCACCCTCTGCCGGTTCTTCCTGCACGTAGAACGCCAGGATATCACAGTAGAACTCCGCATGGAAAGCCTGAAGCAGGTTAGTCGAGATGTTGCAGCCCTCCACGTTTTCCTTAAGGATAGCTCATTACCGTTGCTTTGTTCGAAGACTTGAGCGAGGCCCCCTGGCGGGAATTCTTTCGAAGATCTTGAACATGTACTGCAAACGCCATTAGTATGCTATCCTATTGTCTATTTTCTCGCCCGGGAAGACGTGGTACCCATCATGCTGCCCGCATTGTCTTGCATGCCGCGCTCCTCGCCGATGTAGGAGGACACTCCGAGAAAGAGCAACGCATTGTCCTCCACGGTATACTTCCGTGGGTCGAGGCCGGCGAGGACGACGAATCCCGTTCCCGCGTGAACAACATGGGCGAAGTCATTCAATTTCTTTCCCAGCGATGGAAGTGGAAAGTTGGTCGGGCTAATGTCGGGTCCGTCGAGGCCATATCCTGGTTTCGTACCTTTTGTTAGTGACGTACCTAGGTAGTGAGCTGCAGCAAAGAACCGGGCACGGGCCAGACTTCATCTGCGAACCTTTGAAGATGTCCAGCGCTCGTTCGATTTCGGCGATTTCAGCCTCTGTAAGCTGGTAGGTATACTGGGAGGAGTTCAAATTACGACCGTCCCAGACCATGTCTCCGGTCATCCGGAGCCTGCTGGTCTCAGCTTTGCGATAGCGGGCGGCTGGGATGTTTTGGACCGGAGCACCATCGTCGAAGATGATGGGAGCCATCGTTTCAGAATGTTCACCGAAAAAAGTGACCCGCTCGCAAAGTTGACTATGATTTGGATTGCTGTTGAATTTGGAAGTGAGAACTGAAACTTTTGTTGGCCTTGGGTTCAGAGCTCGGGTTAATACTCTAATGGGTGGAAGGGCCAGGGATATCAGGCATTTCCACTTGTTGCTCAACTGATCAAAACTGCACTTTCAAACTGCACTTTCAGTACGATATGTATGGGTTGATAAGTATTCTACCCTTTATTGGACACTGATCAAACTATTTGTCCTTGTATGTCCCGCTACCCAGCCGGCTATTGGCCGCCATGCAGGATTAAATTTCGAATTGATCACCACAGTACCTAAGTTTCCTCAGCCAATAGCACCTTTCTATCATTGCTCCTCCGCGATGTGACTGATCACGCACTTGAAGAAGTCACCCACGGCGAATCACGGACGCAGAGGACGAATGAGGGTGCGAATCCTTCCACCCAGAGGAGGTGGGGCGCATTGCGATAAGCGAAGATGACCTACCCATCCCACTCCGCATTGGGCTGCCAGCAGCAGCACCGTATAGCTCAGCCGAGAAATCTGCCCATTAAACATTAGACACGTCGCACGCTGACTAGCTCTCATTGGCTGTGGGTCATCTTACCGTTACAGGCCACCAGACTTGAGTAGGGTTTGGCCGAGCCAGCAATTGAATTGCTGTTGTTGGTGAGAGTGAGCGGGGTTCCCGTCCCGGCATCAGTGTAAACACCGATGCGGCTCTGCTGGGGGTCATTCTGGGTCCCACCGGCGGAAAGACTCCAGATTTGAGGCTGGGTCGACTGTTGAGTAGTCTGCATGGCTGATTGCTAACCTTGGCTGCTCGAGGATTTTGAACTCTTGTTGAATAACGAGCATAGAGCACAATAAAGATTGTACTTCGCGTTTACTGATGAGACTTCGGGTTGCACCTTCAACGACTGTACTAGCTTTACTTATACATTTCATTCTGTCTCATATTGGATGTGACGCCCATTCAAACCTTCAAGCGGACGCCGTGTATGAGCAAATTAGTCGATAAGTATCCGAACGATGGAGCCGTCGACGAGCAAGTCGACGAGCGATCAAGAGGTCGATAAGCGGTGCAATGAGCAGGGGTACAGGAGCGATGAGCAGAGCGATGAGCCAGGGTCCAAGAGCGATGAGCTGGGCTGGGGTCCAAGAGCGATAAGCGGGGGGCTATGTCGGTCAACGCCACAAAAGGATTCAACATTGAAGTATGGCACGTAATAAACAGACTTTTTGTCAACCAGATTTATTGTCAAGTATTGCTCCAAGATTGTGTGCATTAGACTATAAAGGGAGCAAGGTTTCTATGTACTCTTGATGAGATCTCCAGGAATCTTGGCTCATTCTCTGGGTTTAAAATTCCGTTCCGACAAAAATGCGCCACCCATTGTATGCCCACGATAGGTTTGAAATCGTCTTTGAACAATTGATCCATGACTTCCGCCTCGCTCATCCTAACAAAACAAGACACCTCCCCATCGTTTGGTTCTGGGACAAGATCTGCGGGCAACTCCATTTCAAAGACATGCAAAGCATGCGGTATGGAGAGCGGGTTATTCAAGAAGCTGTAGTCGAGATGATAGGAGATCACCCCGCAATTTTTCAGATGTGACAAGGAAAACTCCACCGGGATGTTGGCTTCTTCAAACGTTTCTCTGGCCATCGCATCAAGGGGTTTCTCGCCGAGCTTCATACCCCCGCCAGCCATCGTGTCGAGCTTCCCGGGATGCATGCGCTTCTTCATGGACCGTCTCTGAAGCCAGTATTGCCTGCCTTGCGATGTGGGATTCCATGCAATCAGGTGCACGCCAAATGAGATGACGCCAAAGAGCTGACTTCCTAGGTCGTTCATGTTGAAGACGTGCTCACCCTCATGCGTGTAGACGGGAGTCGGGTCTCCTCTCCAGCACAGCTCTGGGATTTTTCCCTGCTTCTGCGCGATCGAGATTGTGGCATCCACGAGTTTGGATCGCTCCTCGAAGGCATTGTGATCGTTTAGAACGCAGAGGCGCAAGGTCCGGGCTTCGGAATCGATGGTCCAATAGTCAGGCCAGTCGACTCTCTCAATGATAGAGTGGTGAACGTATCCCAAGGGCTTGGAGTACCCATCGATGATGAAGTAGAAGTAGTCTTTCATGAACTCCTGATAGGCCGCAGGGTCATTTGCATAATATGGAAAGCTTTTTTTGGAATCAACATCTCTTCTCATCTGGACGCGTGTGGCTGTTCTCGTACCTGTCAATCTTGTCCACGATTTCCAAGAAACTGAGTGCCATTTTTCTTGGGGGTTCGAGGAACGTCGTCCGAAAATAGAGCAAGAATGTTCAAATCAACCCCTGTGGCTGCCTTACTTCGTCGACTTGATCAGAACTCGGTTCTCTGTTGGTTGGTAGCAAAAGTACAGTTCAATTGGCCACGACTTCTTCAGCAAGCCAACAGCCGGCAACTATTTCCGCCCCCCCCTGCACGACAGAATGAGGGCATTTGAACCCAGAAGGCCATCCGACCGCATTCAGCACGCGGAGACGCTCCCATTTTGAGTCGTGGGGTACCGAAGTGGAAGACGTACAGCGAAGCCGAAAGACTCCACACGAGTCTGATGAGGTCAATGCCCATGTGCATGAAGTGTCGACTGAGCCGCAGGCGTGTGAGTGACTTTCCTAAGAGCATGCTAAGTTACAGTCACGACCAGCTCACCGTTGTCGTTGTGGGTTAACAATGTGTATTCGACCCCAACAATCCGACTGGGCCTTGTTTGCCCTGCCAGAAGGTTGTGTTCAACACCTTCAAGCTGCCTTGTCTTCGATACAAGATCACGGACTGTTCCCTGTATAGAACGGTTTCCAACGACGCCTTCGAGGCTGCACACATGCGAACCAGACAGAGATTCGGAGATTTCCACCTGCCCAAAATATGGGTCGGTGACGAGAATGAGATGCGCACCTTCGCTCTGGGCCAGCGGCGTGGTACAACTCTGAATCTGAGGGTACGACAATTCGAACCCCCGATAGAACCAGACGAGTCCACAAGGGATTCCAAGGGCATTGGCGGCAAGGGACGAGCTTACTATTCCATTCCATGGGCCATCAATGATCGCAACCCTTGACGAAGCTATCAAGGCTGTGAACGATTTCGTCGATGAGAGCACGCTTCCCTACATCGATCACCTAATTGGCGACTCAAGACCCATTGTGTCCACCGTTTTCAGAGAGTCCCGCCGTCTTGCATACGGGCAAAATCCAGGAAGCCTCCCCTCCTACGCCTGATATATACCATCTCCTAGATCATTGGCTCGCTCATCGATTAGAATGTCCTCGTCCGTCAAGCCCTGCGCCTATGGGTAGTGGCTCGATTCTTGGAAGGAGGTTGGAGGTGCGCCGGCGAGGATATGCTCGGCGCCGAGAAAATGTCGCCTTCATGGCGCACAAAAGACAATATCGCGTTGCCCCCGTATATCGACTTCCAGTTCTCCGCGATTATCATGGAGAGGATTCTCGGGCCACTCAGCCGAGACGTGCTAAAGGGCCTGGAGAACCTGGTTTTGAAGAACCAAGCCAAAAAATGGTTCACGATCTTCCTCGTTGTCTTCATTCTCATGCATAGCTATGAGCTCATCCTGCAGCATGAAGTCGCTTTCACCACAAGGCGGCTGTATCCTGTGAGCCCCGCCATCGTAGACAATCTATACCTATGTAGGAACATGTCATGCTGACCCCCTCCAGGACAAGTACTACGACATGAAACTCATCCGAGGCTACCAATCCGGAGCAAAGACTCTTGTTGCCCATTTTCATTACGTGAACAAGGGCAACATTCCATTTCAACCCCAATTCGACTGGAACTCCCCGATCAACAAACATATGGCAGACCTGTCAGAAGACGAACTTTGTACGGTCACTCAGATATCACACGAGGTTTCCGAGAAGTGTAAGTGGCCGTCACTCGTGTCCGCAATGATCATGCTGCTGCTGCTTCGTGAGTCCGCTAATTAGTCGGGTCAATAGCCGAAGGCCTAGAGAGCGCGAGTACTACAGACAATTACGAAGAGCCATTCTGGTTTGTTGGGCAGGTCTTCGACAAGAGCTGGGACCCTCGAATCACGTGCGAACATTCGCCTCCCCTCGAAGCAAACAACGAAAGTTGATCGTGTGTCCTTGGCGAAGGACGAGAATTTCCAAAGTTGGTGGTGACCTTGTTCAGTTCCAAGGTTACTTACTCGTATGCGGGCTGCATACGAGCGCCTTCGAAAGTCCCTATGAAGACTTGAATCAGTTGCAACATGGATGCTTGCCCTGCTAGGTTATTTAGCAATGCAAGGCGGTGTCACCATTAATAAGGAAGGGTTTGTAGAATGTTTCTTCAACACTTCTACTATGTAATTGATCAGGAAGTTCAGAGGCATATGTAGTGGAAACAAAACTAGATAACCGGGAAAGGATATACCGATGGGTCAATCTTGTGGGCGTGGAGCGTGGGCCGAACCAGGGTTTGGGCCGAATCCCCGCTTTGTCGCATTGAGCGCAACGATGTTGCCTCATGGCTGGCATCCTCATTAGTTCCCCCGCAATTCCAGCAACTCATTCGAAAAGATTAAATATCTAGGTATATGAGTGAGGAATGGTTTCCATCAAGCACATACGGCCATAGATACAGGAAAATACGGGATCCCGTCCGCTCTCCCATAGTCAAGCCTGTGATCGCTGGATTAGTAGTTGGGTCGGTGACGACCAGCGAATACCCGGTGCTGTATGTTTTTATACTTTTTTGGGCTACTAATTTATACATCATTAATCGTATTAACTCGGCGATACCTTCCACATAAGGGGAAGGTTTGCGGGGGTTGCAAAAGTGAGGCCATGGTCCGAGCCTCGACACAGTGCTCTATTCACAAGTCCCTCTTAGAGCACCTCAATAGGTACAAAGGAACCATCGTCTCTCGTAAATCCATCACGAAAGAATTCGCAGATGACGGTATCGGGGATGTGCAAGGTGAATCCCGCAGGGTCCATTGGACTTGCTGGTGTACTGCGTGAAAAAGCTCCGCTCTAATAAGGATGCACTCCCAGCTACCCTAGGGTATCTCGAGCACTCTGTCGGCTCTGCGCCGTTCATTCCCAGGGGGCTTCCTCTATGGCATACCAGAGCGGCTCTTCAAGTGGAGCCTGTGCTGGACGCCTGACAATGAGACCACGGAGCTCAGCCGGCGCACGCCGTCCACTCCATCTCTAGAGAGTCGTTGACACCCCTCCGAGCTGCCATCTTGGTCGTGGGTGGGGTGGCAGGGGAGTATTGCCATGAGCTCTCGCCTCGAAGAACCGATACTGCATGCGGGCTTGCATCCCACGCACCCCGTGAAGTGCGAGACGTTGGCCATTGCGCCGTGGTCCACGGGCGCCTCACCTCGAGATCCGCCTGAAAAGAGACGGAGAATTAGTTCAAGCTTCCGACGCGCGACAATTGTGGCTGAGGAAAAAGAGACTGAGGCGTCAAATCACCCTAGACCGACGCCTAATCCCGCAACAGCGGTCGAGGAACCTGGAATTCCGCTCGCGCCCGACCAAACGCCATTCCTGTTGTGCGATACCACTCGGACAAACTTCTTCGGTCACTTAGATGGCTGTAATGTCGCGATACTTATAAACAGCTCGGGATATCCCGTGGGCTATCTTCATCTCCACACATACCGCGATGTGAACCTCTTCATAGAAGTTGCGAACGGCGCTGGGCTATGGATAGACCTCGTAGCCGTCTCTAAACTTCGTATACACTGCTTGCAAAAGCCAACGCTAGACAGATATGCAGTTCTCTGGCTCGAGTGGACGGATGGAGTTGTACACCGTCGTGCAAGCTGAGAGGTAGACGCCGAAGCATGGGATGATTCAGGGCCCGAGGTTGTCTCTTTTGTCCTCGGATGACGAAAAGGGCTTGGACCACATCTTGCCAATGGCAAATGTGCAAATGTAGTATACTGATGAACTATCACTCAATACTCGAGATAAGCCAAGTTTGGCTTCTATTTGGAGCCCATCGGCGGAGCTGAGGGAGTGGGCGATGAGAATTAAAAACCTTGCTCTCTCGATGGGTGAGATGACGAGGTAGGATAAATATTTCTATTTAACTGGGCTTGAATTAGAAGTATATGGTTGACGGCGCAGTCCGAAGCGATGCCCGCTAGCCTTGTCCGTGCAGCTTGCGTTTGAGGTCAAGTATCCACAGACTTACTGTCCGCATTCCTTCATCCGAATAAACACTTTCTGCCATGCTAGGTCTATACTCAGTTGGCCGCGGATTCGGCCGTGGAGTTGGCCGTGGAGTTGGGCCGTGGCGGAACTGGAGGACCGGAAAGACCAGGTGCCGGTCGAGCTGCATTGCGAGCTGCAGTATCAGCGCGCTTGTTGCCATCTACACCTGAATGGCCAGGGACCCATCGAATCTCTACTTCGAATCCACGCCTGCGAAGTGTCTGTGAATTCGTAACGAGCTTTCGCACAACCGGATCGTATGGCAGCTTTTCCTGGCAGATGCTTTTCCACCGAAGGTCGTCTACCTGCCGCATGGCTTGTTGGCAGTCTGTAAATATGACCACCTTGTCCTTATTTCCGAGCTGGTAGCCGTGTAGCTGCGATAATTCTGATGCCGCAATTTCTAGCCCTTCAGCTATAGCAGTCACTTCCGCGACCTGAGGTGTGAGCCCATCCGCGAGACGAAAGCTCCACTGCTTCCACTCCCCTTTGGGCGTCTGGAGCACTACAGCAGCCCCAGCTGCCTCTCCTGATCCGGTGGCTTTTTGTTTGGCTTTGTCTTGGCCACTGAAAAGTCTGGAGCCATCCACGAAGAAAACAAATTGCTGAGAGTTTGTGACTGGCGGGGTGTTTCTGAACCGCTGATAGTTGCTCATAGTTCTAGCTGCATCGATGGCATTCTGTCTGGGCTTTATGATGATCTTTCCGTGGAATTGCAGGCGATTAGTCTTGTATAAGAAATCGAGTTTGTCGTCGTTGAAGTAGGCCATACTGTTTTGTCTAGCTATGCTGAATATGTGGGGTGTGATTCCTCGGCCGCTGGCCCTTTTGCTGCGATTTGGTTTCAAATGTTTGTTTGGTGAGGGAGGTCTGTTCACTCGGCTTTGCTGAAGGTTTTCCGCCCCGCTTGGCACGCACTCGTAGTGAACGGTCTTCTTGTGAGTTTGGCTCACCTGGCGAAGTCTTCTTGTGATCTTCATGTTGTGTTTTTAGGATGTGTGTGTGTGTTGGTGGTGGAGGGCTAAACTTTTGGCTGTGACTTGTTTCGTGGGATTACTTCTAAAGGGACTATCTTAAGGCTATTCCTAGTCTCGCCGTATAACTGTTTCGCCATATATTAGTCCTTACCCTACATATCAATAAGCAAGTCTACTCTACAGCGCCGTCAGGAGCGATACTCCTAGCCTTGTCTATGCGGTACAATACTGAGGCCACCTACCTACGTAGAGACTTCTACACTATGTTTAGCATTGTATTTTTTTTCCCAAAAGGCTGGGTCTCTTAGCGCTTACTGCTCTATACAAGGGCCGTACGCCTCTGTGATGTATACGGATTAAGAACGAAACCGGTCAAGTGCTAGCACGGGTAGTTCAAGGCGATGCTTCGCTACCTAGGTACCTAGGTAAGGCGCTTCACAAGTGCCTGCGGTTAAAAAGCCTGATAGAAAAGACCGTCATTCAAATATTTTCTTTAGGCATCTGAAATCTAGGTCTTGCCTCATTCTGTCAATAGGAACATCTAGAGAGTCCCTCTGCGACACGGTTTTCGGCCAATAGCTGCCATGTCGGCGGAGCGACCCACACAACATCTGGAACTTGACAAATGGGGACCAGACTGTGCTATGAGGCACATTCGGGTATGTTTGGGGGATGATGTGGATTACTCCTGCTATTCCAATGTTATAACCGTAGCTCATGTGAGCTTATACAAGTGCGTTTGCGCTTAGTGAATCTGCTCTTCTTCAGTTTGCAGTAGTTGGACAACAATCTCAGGAACGAAGAGGCCAAATTGCAATTGAGGAGCCGCAGCACACTCTTTTAGGGCTTTTCTACGCAAAAACCTTGATACAAGACAGAAAGAGTGATGGATCAAGTGGGACTCTTACCAGGCTAAGTCCTCGTTTTAAGTTGCGATAGATCCGCCCTAACCCTAATACAAGCTCATTTAATTATAAAGTTTTAATAAACTTTTTGTGAAGACTTTACGTGGTAGAGTTTGGGGACTCCACAGATGGTGGTAGCCAGATATCTAAATAATGGACTGCTACGCCCCTTCAGGCACCTATTTGCTCAAATGCTTACTGGCCGCCTCTGGGTACCGGTCGCCGGCGACTGCCGTGTGGTCCACAGCCTTCTGAAGCTCTAACGCCTCGGCATCGGTCAGGTCAACAATCTTGCTGTTCTCCTCGACTCGAGGCACTTTGGTCGCACCAGGGATAGCGATCGCCCCTTGGCGCAGAACCCTATTCACCTCCATCGTTAGCTGAACGCGGTACAGGATAATGAATGCAGGATTATAATTCGCAAGGGATGCAGGATACAAACACGTACCAGGCAATGGCAACTTGGGCAGGCGTTATGCCCTTCTTCATGGCGAGCGCCTCCACGGACTCGACTAGCTTGATGTTCTTCTCGAAGGCGCCAGGCTGGAAGCGCGGGAAGTAGCGACGATAGTCATCAGCTGCCAAATCATCCAGTGTCTTCAACTGGCCTGTCAACCAGCCACTGCCCAGGGGGCTGTAGCCCACGAGCGGGATGCCCAGCTCGCGGCACGTGTCGGCCACGCCGCCCTTGTGGAGAACGTAGCGATCGAACAGGCTCAGCTCCTCCTCAACCGCGGCGGGCGGGTGCACGGCATAGGCGCGACGGATGGTCGTGGAGGTGACCTCGCTGAGCCCGTACGACCCAATCTTGCCCTCGCGGATCAGCTCCGCCAGAACCTGCACCGAGGTCTCCACGGGCACTTTGCCGTCGATGCGCGCCAGCGCGAACAGGTCGATGGTCTTGACCCCGTCGAGCACGCGCAGGGACTCCTCAACGGCGGCGCGCAGGCCCTCGGGGCTGCCATTGGGCGCCTGTGTCCTGATTTCGTAAGCGCCCTTGAGGCTGAGCACAATGCGCGACGCATCCTCGGGATACTTGGTGAAGTAGTACTTGAGAAGGTGTAGGGAGTTGGCATTGGGGGGGCCGTAGAAGGTCGCCTGGGATTGTTGCTCTGGGTCATTATTACATGTCAAAGTGGAAAGGAAAATAGAAAAGAAGCGGGAATGACACAGGGAGAGGTCCCTGTGACAGTGCATACCGCATTCCAGAAGTTGACGCCATTCTCGACCGCTGCCTTCATTGGCTTGATGGCCTCCTCGTGTGAGATCTTACCGGACATGGTGAGATCTGGGACAATTATCAGACACAAAAAAGGCCAGGTCATTGCTCTAGTTTGTTATAGGGAAAATTAGACTCACTCATCATGCCATAGCCGATAGGGCCCACAGGTTTCCCTGCTACAGTCTTGGGGGTGTTTGCAATGGCCATTGTAGACTCGTAAGTGAAGAAGAAGCACCAGAAGGAAAGGTAGACGATTTTCGAACCTTAATTGAGGGTGAGACAGTTTCTGGAACTGTATTGAGAAGATAGACAGTTTCTAGATCGGAGTTGAGGGAGATGTTCGTCTTGGTTCTTTACTTGGATGTAATCGTATAGGGAAGCATTTGTTTACAATCCAGCTTTTGCTCGGTCTCCTGGTTGCACCGAGCACAGGTTATGTCAGATCGACACCTGAATAAATTTGTCAGCGGGTCAACATGCGGTTTCCGAAGTCCGAGAACCAACCCATCCTTTCTTCGCACGCTGAGGCACAGTATGCAAGGCGCCCATATGCCGTTAGCCTCGGGGGGCTGAACGAAGCAGCGAGGCGCTGCACGAGGTCAGCAATGAGACATTGTGTGCGTCATAGCATTGGTGGAACAGATCCAGCCTGCAACCGCTCGCTGATTATTGGTCGGATCCCGAAAGTCGATGAGTGCGCAATTTCTCTATTTCCATTCTTGAAAAAGAGCCTGACTGGGAAAAAAGACAAGATATCTTGGCGCCAAGCGCCTTGTTGCAAAGGTGACGATTTCGGAACCGGGCCAAATAGATGTCCAGGAGCAAAGAGGACGTCACATAAACCCGATGTCCTTACCTTGACGGGAGAACATGGTTCTCCGGGAGAATGTTCCTAGTCACAAAGTACCTGGTCATTAAGGCAGAAAATTTCACCGTCGACACCATGTAATTAATAATAACTAATGATATTCAGTACTGTCCCTTCTATTTAATATATATCCTAGAATGTATATAATACCTTTATTTAATAATAAGTACTTAAAACTTCCTAGTTATAAAGATATATTATTAATAATTATAAGTATAATATTATAAAGATTAATAATATTAATTATATAATATAAATAATGTTATAATAAATAATATTTATTAAAAATAATATTCATTAAAAATAATATTTAAAATATATTTACTTTAAATTTATTATTATTTATATACTTTAATTAATTTAAGTATATTAGTATATATTATTTAATTTTTATTAGTAAGTTTTTTTATATATTATAAGATAAATAAAGGTGTTTTTCTTATTATTAATACTTTAAATAAATAATAATAATAATTCGTTAATAGCTTTAAAAATATCCATACCCAGATTCACTCCTAAAAAAACAAAAAGAAGAAAAAGGGACTAGACATTAATATCACCAGGGGGGCCCGTTAATGAGTATGAGTGGGATAGATTTTGGTTTCCAATTCCATGAAACAACACCCTCTATGAGTCTGCACTCACATGTCAAGCTCCTGACAATGTGATAGAATTTCATCACCAGCAGAGAGAAATGTTCCTCAAGTATATCAATATCAAAGTGATAGGGACTGTCGACCGCCGTAGGTGGAAGTGTGCCAAAGCGCTACCGAGTTGATGTGGGTGGGGCGAGATGGCATGATTGGACATGGAAGGACCTGCAGGCAGAGTCACAGTGGCCCTTATGACCAAGTTACGGCCAGAATAATTTGGTCGAAGTGGACCAAACAGAAATGGTTGTTCGCAGGTGGAACGAACGTACTGGGGCTCACCGCCGAGTGAATACCCGGTGTTGAAATAGCGATTGCTTGAGGTTGATCATGGCCGGTTCTCCGAGGATTGACTGGAAGAAATAGTCTCTTTCTGTTTTATGCCAATTCAACAGAAATCACAGAGGCCGAGGTCGAGACAGGAAATTCGTGACAACCCTGGGGAGTTGGAAAAGCGCTTCCTACAGGTGAGCCGCATCCTTGGAGTGTCTCCGGGTAGATGCAAGTGGCGTAGCCAACTGAAGCTCAGATGGCATATGAATCACAAATTACGACTCCAATAAAGGCAAATCGACTAGTTGCCGGTCAGGAATGTGGATTCCATGCACCCTAACCAAGAAGTTCAAACTTCTCGACATTGCCTCCAATGGGGATATGCAGTGTGGCGATATCCTCGACCATCCAGATAATTAACTGACACAGGGGCGGATAAGATGGATAAATCGACATAGTTTGAGGCACTACAATGGAATGGTGCAAATGGATATTTAAATGTGATCTTCTACGCCACGCGAGTTTGCAGGGGCCTGGTCATGTGCCAGTTGTACCTTCCTAGGGCGAGGGATGCGTCCCTGATCCGACCTCGGGATCCGCATGTTACTCACTCAACCCCCCGCATCACAAGCTCGCCAACAACTGGATGCTGAGTGACCGTTCTCAAGCTGATGGGACCAGATTCAATGTCTAGCCCGCTCATCCTGGAGCCGCCGATCGCAGACTACCTTCCTGATTTCCATTTCAATGAGATCCTGAGGTCAGTCGAGAAGCGACTCTGACCGAATCCATCCACAAGGTGGCCAAAGCGGCCGATCCATCCAATATTTCTCCAGCGCAAGGTCCAACCCTCTTCAGCATAATGAATCTTTCCTTCGTAACCGTCATCACGGTATTTTCTGCTGTCATAGCGGCGACAGTGTCTTACGTGAGTCCGGACCAAACAATGGCAAGCGGCTACCTGCGCAGACCAACAAGCTGACTTGTCATTAGGTCCCTGCCACCAATCTTTCGTCCCCCGACCCGAAATACGGCGTGGTAGACCTGTCTTGGGCCGTCGAGTCGATCCCCGGCAACGCGTCGTCCCTCGTGATTCTCAATGGCACGGTCCAGGAGGTTTACCAGCAGCTCAACGAGGCAAACCCCGACTACACGAATTTACTTGATAGGTATTGGGCCTCGCGTGCATCTATGCGTTTCCAGAACGCCATGCACTCCAGCGAGTCAATGGATGACCGCCCTGACTGCGGTTACTGCAAGGTTTGCACCAAGCGGTGGGCCCGTAAGTACAAGGCCACTACTTCTACGTGCACCCAGCAGGCAATTAATATAAATCAGCCGCTGGGCTTGGATCCGTTCTCGACATCATCAGCGCCCTGAGGCGACTGACTGGGCGCCCAAATGCCAGTGTCCCACCGGGCCCGGGATACTGCGGCAGATTCGCCTGCATTGGTGCCGCCCAAGCCTGGTTTTGCAACGACAACGACGAGGAGATTACTCTTGACTCTTGGGAAGTGTTCGCCAGGGCGGTGGAGGACATCATGCGGCAGTGTTGGTGGAGGGAAAAGGAGGGGCTTCACCTTACTGACTTGACAGGGGGCCAGATCTTCAGGCCAGATGGGTGGAACGTCATCGTCCTGGGAGGTGACGATGTTTGCAAATCCTGAAAAGTCTCGATGCCTCACACAGTCGATCTCGTCACTACTAGGGTGACAAGAATTTTTGAGAATGAATTTTGGTGGTCACTGAGACCAGAGAACGAAGCTAATGGAAGTCTCAACCCATTTTACCTCTGTCTATGTAACTATCGCCCACCGAGCCTGTTCTCTAAGTCTAGGACAGCACGATTAAGGAACTGAGGCTTGACGGCAGCAAAATCCCCGAACGCGCCCCGAAGTATATGGCACTGAAAATGACGACCGTGATGATAAGCCAGACACCCGCCGTCGCAAGCATCATTCCCTTGATCAGTTCATTCAGTGCTGCTGCGTCGTTGACCCGGGGGAAAGGCTCCTTGGGCACAGGCTTGTTCAACATCTTACAGAGCGGTGCCCATCCATCAGTGATCTCCATCCAATACATTTGCCCGGGTGGAGTCTTCTTCTCCACTGTCTTGTTGTGGAGCGCTATAAGATCTAGGGGATGGGGTTGTTAGCGATTGTACTTGATCAGAGGGACCGAGCCGGACATACGAGGACCTGGCACCACATTGCCGGAGACTTTGGCGCCTAGTTTTCCTCTCCCTCTGATCCCCTCGATAAAAGCCGGGAACCATCGCCATGTAGGCATTGGCGCCAGGAAGTACGGGAGCCACCATGGTGAAGCAACCTTGTTCAGGTTGCCCATGCTCTTCCACCAGGCGTCTGGGTCTCGTCTGACTCCCATAACCTGTTCGACCACGGTTAGTAATCATAATACTTCTACGCACAATTCCCTATCTCGAAACACGATGATGAGGGTGCTTCAGTATAGAATCATTGATGACTGGGTAAGATGGGTGAAAAACAAGATCTACCTTGACATTGGGGTAGAGCTCGACCAGCTCGCCGATAAAGTCAACAGCAGGGACATCAGTGACACCTGCAAATCCTCTTGTCGCCTCACGGAGGGCTCTCATCATCGCTGGGCGGTTACCCGCATCACGTTGCTTGTAGACTTCGATCCACTTCTGGACATAGCCTGTTTGCACAATCAGGTCAGTTCCATGATGCAGACCAGCGCCTTCTGGGTCTAAATTCGGGGTACTTACTATCCTCTCTTCCCAGCATCTGTGAGCCACCGTGGCAAACGGGCCCATCCAGAAGCCTTTCAAGTGCAATCGCCATGGACGAAGTTCCAGTGCGGGAGTAACCTGCCCCAATGACCTCCAGGGTCCTGTTGGGATCGGTGGGGACTGAAGGTACGCCACCCATCTTGACGATACTGCCGGAATTGTGTGTGGATGTAGATGCTGGAAATGGCGAGGAGAGACTGACAAATTGGGACTGTATAGTTCAAGATCACAGTGTGGCGATATTCAGCGATTTCTCCGCGAAAAGATATTGAGCTGGTAACAAGTATTCAAGGTTTCGAAGACGCACTTGTCGAGCGGAAGGGTTCCCAAGATCCAGCCACAAGGAGAAATGGGGATAGTTTTATGGGTTATTGGCTTGGCATTTCCGAGCGACTGGTCAGCAAATTGTCGTAAGGCGATTAGGTTGACGTAGTGCATTTCTATAAGATACCCGATCGCCCACCGCGACTTCGCCTCTACACCAATTCGCACTGGGATCTGAAACGCCGTTGAGTGCCAAGGTAAAGTTCGGCAACCTTTGGGAGTGCACCCTCCAGCGGTATCTTCGGTTCGCGATGGAGGCGTTTGCCCACATGAGTTTATCTCTACGAATCCGAATCCGACCCGCACTTGCCACTGGGGAGCACCCGGGTGCATCCTTAGGAGCCTCGCTCAATCTTGGTGGCGGACTGGCTGACGGTCAGCACGCGAGGCTGACCCGTCAGCGTTCCCGGGGAACTTGGGAGACCATTGCGTCGCTGTCATCAGCGAACCTGACCTCGGGTTTGAATTGAAAATATTTACAAATCTGCGCTTGCCACTTTCAAGGTTCCAAAATTTCCTCCAAATTGCACCCGTTTCTCAAATTCGCCCCTTTATGCTTCGTGCAACAGCCGAAGTGTGACAATCGTCGGGTGATCATCCCAGAGCGACACATCCACAGTCACAGAATTCCAGTCCTTTCTCTTTATCTCAATCATTCTGCTCTTGCACAAAGGTGGCAATAAAAAAAATCTGCAACCAGCGACTGTTCGCACTCCTCGCCACCATTTTCGTGCCACGAGCCTCTGAAGCTCTCGCGACCTCCGGAAGTCTTCATTCGGAAAAACCATCACGACAACTAAAATGGTTATTCACCAGGACAATCACGCGGAAATGCACGAATCAGGTTCTCTGGAATATCGGAAGCAGAAAAAGGTCGCGTTTGCCGCCGTTGAGGTGCGAGAGGAGGTGTCTGCCCGGCCCGAGACAATCCGGGTTCAGACATGGCCAAGGGTTGTTGCGGACAAGTCCAGGGAGATCGAGCTCGATATCGAGCCCAACATTTTCAGGCCCAAGGGAAAGTTGGTTGAGCGCGGAGGAGCGATAACCTATGTGACGGAGATGTTTTTCTACATGCGCAACTTCAACTTCTTCCCTCTCCAGCATTACTGATCAGGGTTTGGAAGCATCATTACCAAGTGCGCAGTTCAACATCATATCACAATGGGAAAATGGCGGTTGCGAAGTCTTTATGTCCCGTTCCAGACTTGTGCTCAAGTGTGGGTTGAAATTTAGTCGCATTGAAGTATGATTATATCTTGAAAACCTGAGTCGTACAAGGGTTAACCGCTGCTCAAAAATCGGTTATTTCTATCCTTAATAGTGTTCGATAATCAGTCATGACCATGAAAATTAACCGTGCAGAGCATATCATTTAAATTCCGTTCCGTTCGCTCCACGTGCACTCCCAAAGTCTTAGGCGTCCTCGGATCATAAAACTGAACGCAGCTGCTTCCTTCACGAGACACCCCAGCAGCCCTGAAGCCGGAATATTACCCTTAGCCGCACCTCTCCCCAGCGGCAGAGAACGAAACATTCAGGGCCCAACCACCCGTAAACAACTCGCGGGCGTTAATTATAAACCTAGCGGGCCACGAGGGCAAGACACCACCACGGTTGCGGTGCGTGATCATCCCACATGCGAGAAAGGCGACGAGGACTTGGAGCAAATCAGTACTCCATTCAGAGCTTCACCGCGTAGACAAGGGACCACGGCATGAAAGGCTGTCTTGTCGTGCTGGTCAGTTTCTATTAGATCAACCTTCCCTCGCAAGCCAGCTTGACAAAGAGGTTGTTCTCCGTTTACTAGTTGGCCAGGAGCCAGACGCAGAAAGATGGAGAGCGGAAGCAATCGGATGACTTAGCAATGAAAGATGGTAAAAAGCCTTGGTCCGTACCTAGGACTTCGAGGTCTCGTGTTATACGAAATAATGCGGTGGCAGAATTGGAGAGTCAGGGCGATTTTAAACACTAGGTACAACAACTCTAATAACCAAGACCCCATGGTCACAATAAATTGGACAAAAGTAATGCGTTTGCTTCATGTTGTTCCATTTTAAGAGTCATAAACGGATTCACATTGAGGAGAGTGGAGGCTGGAGCAATGTTATGCGGTGTCTAGGTTCTCCTGAAACGATAAATGCAGTGAATGGAATCATTACACACTTGGAATCTTGGAACCTGATCACAAACGATTGCCAGCTATCAAATTTACCTGCATCCTGACATTCATATGCGGCTAACTGCACCTCTGCCATCCGTGGATTCAGCATCAAACAGCCCATTCGGATTGGGCTTCATGTGAAGCTTTCAAACTCAGTACCATCCATCCATCCATCCATGGATACCTACTAATCTATTGGAGCTGTGTCAGCGGCAATCGCCGTCAGGCCTTCGCCTTGTTGAGTCAATCCCACATTAGCTTTGGTCACTTGAACATGTGGCAATGGCACACTGAACCCAGCCAAGCCAATTTGTGCGAGGTTGTTCCCCGCATTGCATAACCCTATGCCTTAATAAATGCATTGTGCAGCAGCCTGAGACTGACTGGGTGGCCGAGGAGGGGTTGGTTCTCCACCAACCCAACAGCTGATAAGCAAACCGAGCTCTTCCACACAATGTCCGCTTACCCTTCCGACCACGAGAGTGCCCATGGAGTCGAACGAGCCGCAACGGCACCGAAGCAATAGCGATGGCTGCGATGAGCCGTCCAGATGCATCGAGAGCCTGCCCGCCGAGATCCAGCGGCACATTATGCTCTGCCTTCCTAGTCTAGGATCTCTTGGCGCTTGTATCCTGTCCTCGCCGGTATTTTATTCACTGTTCCAAAGTGAGCCCAAGAACTACATTGCAAATTGTTTGATAAATATACTCGGGGACACCTTCGTCGATGCGAGCACAGCACGGGCTGCCATTCAGGACAGCTTCCAGCAAGCTCGCTGCGCCGCCATGAAAGCAGGCCACGAAACGAGGATAATATGGCCGTTTCTGGAGACATACCGGGAACATGTGCAGCATCTGTCATGCAAAGACTGGATTCACTCTATTTCTTTACCGGAAGCCGTTGAGATGGCCACGTTCCAAACATCAATAGTCGAGCCGCTCGTCGACGAATATGCATGCTGGGCCCTGGCAAACCTGAGCACATCGGCCAAAGCGATGGAGCTCAGCAAGATTGAGCGCATACGCATTCAAAGAGCGATGTATCGCTTCCAAATTGTGTGTGACGTCTTTGGGAATAAGCTCGAAGGCAACAATATGGCGAATCAGCGACTAAGACAACTGGGCTGTCTCAGGTTCCTTGCAGGTTATGACCCTTGGGAGATTGAGGAAATGCTTTGCATCAATGCCTTCTTCCAGCAGCAATACCAGAAGAGACTTTTGGAAGTCTCTGGGGATCTCGATCCCGTTGTCTGGGGATCCCCCGGGGAGCCTGGAGAGGAGATTAGTCCCGTGCGACTTCGTACGTTCAAGAACAGCACTCTCCTGGCTAACACTGCTATTCATGCTAACGTGGACAGCAGACATGAGATCAAGCTCACGAAATTTCCTCGTGAGCCAAGGCCTGCCGCTTATGGCGTCCGTATTGCGCATCCGAGACCGCGAAGAGCTCGCGGCTACCCTGCGCGCCAACATGGACTCGGGCTACCGCGTGTGGCACATGTGGCTCGACGATGTCACTGGGAACACGGACATGAACGAGAGATGGGAGAGGTCGTATTCGGAGCGAGACCTCGCCCAGGACGAACAGCGCCCGATACCCTTTCGTGGGGACAGCCCAGATTCACCACCGCTGGCATGGGTTCTTATCTGGGGCGAGACCTACAGCAACTTATTTGGCATTTTTATTCCGAAGCCGCTACATCTTTGGGGTTACATTATGTGGGATGCACGCCGCATGGAGGAGACGGGTGCTAGAGAGAGGCTGATGCGTGAGTGGGATGATATGTGGCAAGGGGGTGACTATAGGGATACTCTGAGGGCTTGGAATAACGCCTGGAATAACAGAGGATGATGGGGTTTGTGATGTGGGCATATTGGGGGACAACACTACATAGACTGGATATAAGCAATGAGCCCAGGTGTATGGCGAGTTAGGTAGAATTCATGGATCACGATATGTAAAGACTTCTGATCTACACATACTTCAGAGTTCAAGACAGCTGGGTGTTATGTTAAGGTGCTACCCTCTGGTGCGAGACTGTCGGTGACTCGGTAACCTGGAAGTCATCTATGCCCGGGTCTCGGCTCTTTGCCGAGATTTCCGAGACGGGGGATTCACTCCTAAACCGTCACGGAAGTGCAGACTTTTGTACAACGAACCCACAGGAACGATAATGTGCTATTCCACGGATGGCCGCCCGATCAATATAAAGTTTGGCCGAGCGATCACGAACGATTTGAAGGGATCTGCTCCACTCTCTCACGTATGATCTGGGGAACTCGCAATCTATCTTCCACCATACCGAAAAGGATGGGAATCTGTGAGCGAGGAGAAGTCGGAGCCGTAGAAGGGTCCAGACCTCATAGACCGCCAGGGCACACACCCCTGTCGTGAGTGACAAGGTGTCAGGGTGTCCACGCTGGAAGCCCAAGTGGGCTAACCCTTTATGAGAAAAGAGGAGAAAGTGATGTCGAGGCGCCACAATTCTTGATTTTTTGCACGCTCTGTCTCAGGCGGACAGACGGACCTGCCGGCCAACTGCAGGTGATGGCGTGTGCCGGAGCCTGGCGTGCTTGTGTAGCTGTCTCTGGCGGGCCGGTGATCGAGATGAGCGAAGATCCCCACAGCTATCGTGTGGCTTGGGGGCTGGTATGATTGCGGTGACATGCAACACAGGTGCCCTGCAGGGGGACGTTATCCTGCCGGACATGAAGCCTGGGCGACGTGAGTGGTCGCTGGTCTGCGTCAGCTAGGCCCAAGTGTGGCGAGTGAGTTCGAGGCGCGATGTGCATCGTGCATGAAGGGGGTATGATTCAGGCGAATCAGCATCGGCACAGCGCCTGCGCCCGACGTCACCGGCACCAGACCCCAGCTGTCATCTCATCACACCTGATGCCCGCCCCCTTCAACCAGCCGTGGCGCCCTACGTCACCGGTGAGCCCCCGATTTAAGTACATGTTCACCTCCTCAGCCACACTTCCGGGTGAGTTGCAGTCTCGGTCCCAATCTTTCGAATGCTCGATTTCTAGGACAGTTCTAGTCTATTTTTTATCAGTTCGAAGTAACAGTATGGCGGATATACAGAAACAGAACGAGTTGTTGCAGCGGGAGGTGGCTCGTCTCAAGAAAGAGGCAGCACTGCAGAAACAGAACCAGGCTCTGCAGAAGGAGATCGCACAACTGAAGAAGGCAGCCGCTCTACAATGTAAGCTATTCTTACGAGCCATCGCAGTCCCGTGCTAGGTCATTACCAAAATCCAAACGCTAATCCGGACCGTGCCTAGCCTCAACGTCGAACAAGGTGCCAAGCAAGCCTTCAACGGACGATGCGGTTAAGAAGGTCTCTTCGGCCAAGAAATCCACAGATGATGCCCTGAAGAAAGTCTCATCCAGGAAGCCAGCAACCGATGAGGCCGTGAAGGCCGCCCAGGAAGAGGCAGCCGAGGCAAAGGTATCATCGAGACACGCCATCAAAGCCGCAGCGTCCAAGCCGAAGCCAAACCTGCCCCAGAGCTCAGACATCAAGGACCATGCACCAGTGAAGAAGTCAACGTCGGCCTCCAGGCCATCCGTCAGCAAGACAGCCGCAGATGCGAAGAAGGCAGTCAAGGACGCCGCCGCAGTGGATGCACCATCCGAGGCCACAACAGAAAAGAAGAAGAAGAAGAAGAAGATAAGGCACACGCCCAAGTACGAGATGGCCGCCGCCCTTTCGCGGGGCGAGGAGATCCCCGGCCTGACAGACAAGAAACCAGTCGTACGCAAGGTGCCCAAGCCGGCCGTCAGGGCACCGGAGCGTGCTGTCGACGTGCCGGCGCCAGAGCCCCAGGCTGTTGCCAAGAAGGTCTCGGCCCAGACGCCCCAGGCGGCACCGAAGAAGCAGAAGATCTACGTCGAGGGTGGCGACATGCCGACGCACCAGATCCTTGCCCAGCGCAAGAAGGAAGAGGCCATCAAGAGGCAGCAGCAGGCCCTCCAGCAACAGGGACAGGGCCAGGGCCAGAGCGGCCCGCTCCAGGGCGTCACCGGCGCCGTTGGCAAGACCGGAAAGGGTGCCCTAGACACTGTCGGCAATGTCGGGCAACAGGGCGTCCTGACTATCGGCGACGTCGGCAAGGGTCTGCCAGTCGCTGGCAAGGCTGTCAACGGCGCCACCAGGGGCGTCAGCAAGACCCTGGGAGCTGCCACGGACGGTCTGGGTCAGACGCTGGGCGACACGACTGGTGCCCTCGGCCGTGGAGACATTGGCGGCACTCTCGGTGGTGCTACCAGGGGTCTCGGAAACACGGTCGGAGGAGTTGGCAAGGGACTGGTGAGTACTAAACCGATCAACGCACGTCCAACTTCTTGTGAACTAGAAACTGACTTCTCGTGCAGGGAGATACCGTCGGAGGCAGTAAGCAACAACCACCACAACCACAAGCACAGAAACCTCAGCCACCACAACCACCAAAGCCACCACCACCACCACCACCTCTACCGCCCCAGAAACCCAAAGTAGTGCTGTCTCGAGGCCAGCCGCTCTCAGAGGCTGCACTCAAGCAGCTCTCTGAGAAGTCGGGCCCGAGGAAGAGTCTGCAGAAGTCTGCTTCGTGGATACTGTCGACGCAAAGTGAGAAACAACAGACTAACTAATGGTGATTTTACAGCTGTCGGCGGCCTCGGAGACAGCCTAGGAGGACCAGTCGTGAGTACTTTCCCTTTGACTCCCCTCCAACCCCCTAAAAAACTTCGAACTTGGAGAACACTGGAGAATATTAGCCTTGGCACCACCAACACTCCTATTCATTGAGCCATCTTGGAAAATACGCATAGGATGAAGACATGATTTATCGATATCAGATTTTCCGAGATATGAAGCTAATACGAAACCCAGGGCGGAATTGTTGGCGGAGCCGGTCGAGGAGTCGTGAGTTGAACCTCTTTCGTCAATATTCCAATTGAAACCACGTATCTAACCTGTGACAAAGGGCGATGCTGTCGGCGGAATCACTGGCGGCCTAGGAAAGGGTGTCGGCAAACTTGGCCAAGGAGACCTGTGAGTTGAATCATCGCTGATTCGTTTGGAGCATCGCGATACTAACAACATCATAGCCTTGGCGGCGTTGGCGATGTTGTGTAAGTCACAGGATCAATCAGCCTTCCCTTAATCACAGTCCAAGCCAGCCGTTGACTTGGCACCGATCGATCTCATCAATGCTGAGGCGTATCATCTCATTTTTACCTGACTAATGCTAACAATCCCTGACAGCGGCGGAGTCGGCGATGGAGTTGGCGGTAAGTGTCATATTATTCTCAGTCAGCGGTGTGATCACGAAGCTAACGCACTTTCGAGGCCTTTTAGGAGGCGTATTGGGTGGACTCGGCGGGCAGCAGGGCGGCAAGGGAGGCAAGCAAGGAGGAGGCGGTGGTCTTCTTGGCCTCGGAGGTGGTGGTCAGGGAGGCGGACTTCTTGGAGGAGGAGGTCAAGGAGGGGGGCTACTCGGCCTCTGATTGAAATCTATTCCTCTGATACGGATTTGATGACAGTGGTGACTTGCATCCCAATATGCAGATGGGGTGCGGTGAACAGGCCTTCGGTAAGATCTGCAGTTCATAGCGATGCACAAGCAACAAGGGTAGCCAATGGATTTGTGGATTATAGTCAACCACTTCTCCGGCCTCTATACGCAGGCGGGATGGTATTCTACGGTCAGGTTGACTCAGACGTCACAGGACGCCGTCGTGGACGGTCTTGGCTACTCTGCTCGCAGTCTTGCCGATCCATGATTCAATCCAGCTCGCACCCCAGAGGCCTCGCAGAATATTCAGCCTGGCTTACGCACAGTTGGTCGCCCTATTGTTCCACAACCTAAGAGCGTCCCGGCCGTCCGACCTCCAGGGGCTTGTTGAGCGGGGGTACCTCACCAGACTCCATATCAACATCAAGCTCGTGATTAAGGCATTAGGATTTGACTTGGTGTCTGTCAAATTTGGGACAAGGAAGAAAAGCCACTCCATGATTGTTGAATCACCTGAGAATTTGAAAGTAGTTTCTGGACAAATGCCGTACAGAATAGCCATTGTATCGACTACCAGGACATAAAAAGCCTCAGGTGCCTCATGGATCGCAGGCAAATTACGCAAGTGCTCGCAAACATGCAAGTTCCCGTAAAGACAATCACCCAAAGATACGACGACGGTGATGGAGCCCCAGCCGCCAAGTCTGGCTTCGAAATCAACAGTCCCCCAATAGGACCCGCGAGCACATTGCCGATGCCCTTCCCGAAGTTCAGCAAGGTGAACACTATCGGCCCTGCTGTCACGTCGTCGGTGACAGCGGTACTCATCCTCGCCCAGATTGAAGTGAATCCTGCGGCGAAGAAACCATATACGATGGCAAAGAAGATCAGGACCGTCAACGACTCAGCTAGCCTCCACATGGTGAAGCAGGCAACTGCCGCAACCACGGTTGATAAGCACGCCAGAACATTAAGCGGCACTTTGCGATCAGAGAGGAAACCGAAAACAAGTTGACCGCCGACCTGGAAGACGCTCATGAGCGCGAGGAGAAGCGCGCCACTCTTACTTCCGAGCCTCAGGGACGATGCATAAGAAGGCAAGTAAAGAGCAGGGAAGAAGTAGCCAAACCCTTGCAACAAATTCGAGCATGAATATACCCAGAAAAGCGGACTCCGAAAGAAATCCCACTTCATCCTGGGGATATTGGCGCGTTCGGAAGGTGGCAGACGGCCTTTGAGGAGAGGAATGAACGGTCCAGTGAGCACCGTGAGCGCCACGGCGACGGCGCGTAGGGTGATCCTGTATCCGTACTTTGCCAAAAGCGCCTGCAGCACAAACGGCATGACGGTCCCTGAGACCCCAGAGGCACCGCAAAGTACACCATAGGCCATACCGCGACGAGCTATCCAGTACTCGTTCACCATGCTAAGGATGGGGTAGTAGAATATGAGGAAGCCGACACCATAGGCCACGCCTTGGGTGAGGATTAGCATCTCCAAGGTGGATGCAAAGGACCCTAAGACCAGTCCGACGATGCATATTGACCCTGACAAAGTGGTCAGAGGAGCCGTTTCCATAGCTTTGTAATTGTTGAGAAGGCACTAGACCTACACCCGACCCAAATCATCTGCCGCTGACACCGCTGGTATCGCTGAACCAAAGGCATGATGACCGGCGCTCCAAGGTATCCGAAGCCTGATGCAATTGTGCCTACAATTGAAATGTAGCGGTTGTCCGCAAATTCTGGTGTTTTCGAATAATACTCCTGGAAGACACCAAAGGAGAGGGGGAAACCTGGGTGGTTCAGCTTCTGCGGACGTTACGAATCAAGCTCAGTCGCCGGGATTGGTGTACTTACCCCATAGCAATGCTTCAAATACGAAAGCAGCGCAGAGCAGTCTCCAAGCAGCCAATCCTCCATCTACCGGCGCCAGAGCCTGTTCCGCTATTTGTCCACTGTTCGAAGTGTCACCCTCTTCATGACGCGACGGTCGACGCGTTCTTTCGATGTCCTCGGCAACAGTAAGGGATGCGACCGGCCGCTGTACGGCGATACGTGTTAGCTCTGTTTCACTCATTGCGCATGCTCAAAGACAGGTGTAAAAGAGGGTTTAGGAATCGGTAACAAGAGCCCGTTTGAGAGATTGTTGTTCAGCAGGGTTGCCGCTGGGGGCATTGGGCTAGGCGTCAAACCTGGAACTGGAGGCAGTCGGCGATCATCACATGCTAAAAGTCGTTGCTTGGGAAGTGTGCCACCTGTACTAGTACCTAGGTAGTAGTGGCTTGGCCCTACCCGTCTGCCTGCCGACTCCGAATCACCACAGCTGACGAGAACATTGTAGTTGGGTGTGCATACTGGCATCGTATAGATTCCTTTCCAGCGAAGAATTCTACAGTCTGGCAGTCATCACGATGGTCCTTTTCAAAGTCGTAGGAACAATACAGGAATAATACAGAGTATTGTATGATGTCAGCGAGAATGAAGACTTTCCCGCAGAGGCTCATCTTTCAAGTGCCAGTGCTGATGAAAATGATCTTCGATTGTTTCATTCGTCCCTGTACGCTTGGCCAAGAGGTGTCAATCCACCTTCTTCATCAAGCATGGTAGCCCACCGCCCAACAGTGCCACAATCCCTCATGGGCCCGAACCAGGCATAACGCTCCACCCAATCCAGCGTGTCCAAGTACTTGACGCTCTCCCTTGCAAAGTTCTCAACATGCTCCCGCGGCAGCGGGTCCTCGACGCTCCAGTTGGTACAAGCAAACTCGGTGATCCACACCGGCTTGTCCGGGCCGAGCTGGTGGTGCGTGCTCCATATGTAGTCGTAGAACTGGCCGAGCTCGACGCCGTACCAGTGGAAGCAGTAGAAGTCGACGTCGGAGCCGCCCTCGCGGATCTTGGCCAGGAACTCCTGCAGCCAGCCGACGGCGTGGGGCGCCGACGAGATGCCCGGGCTGCCGGCGCGCACGCCGGCCTGGCGGAGGGGCTCGATGCACCGCAGCCACTCGGCGGCGGCGAGCTCGACGGGCATGTTGGACTGGTCCGGGAGCTCGGGCTCGTTGAAGCCGATGACGGTCTGGGCGCCGGCGTTGCTGGCGTGCTCGTGCAGCTCGTCGATGTTGACGTGGTTCCACTGCATGGGGACGAACTGGAGCTCGCTCGCGTCGGGTGTCGGGCGCGGGGACCAGTTGTACAGCCATGATACTTTGGACCCTGGCCTCGTGAAGGCGATGACTTCGTCGCGGCCGTGGTTGTCGGTTGGCCAGCAGAGGCCACGTTTGGAGGTGGAGCCCATTGTCCTGGGCGCTGAGGAGTGACGGCTGGAAAACAAATCTCTGAGATGGAATCTAGGCATGAAGATGATTTAGGTCCGATGAGTGTGAAATGTTGCACAAGTCCAGGGGCAAGTTTGTGCAAGCAGGGCTCTGGAGACAGGCATGCGTGAAGCTTCCATCGCGAGACTGAGAATCTTCAGTGTTTGCACTTGGCGTGATGTCAATAGTGGCTGAGCAGCTGACGTAATGGCATGCAGAGAAAGGATGAACGGGGATAATTCAGTGGGTTGCTTGCTCTGTTTGCTTTACGATATACGTACGTATTGGGAAGCCGGAATAAGATTCATTCCCAAGAACTATTTTGTGTGGAAATGGTATAAGTCTCGTCCTGCGCGTATAGTAATAAACGTATAAAAGAATATGCTGATCCCACCATCATTTCCCGTCCATGTCGTTCTCCAGCGGCCAGTGTCAGTCAGGTCCAGGGTTGCATGGTCTTGGCACATCTGGCAGGTGGGCAGGGCTGCCAGGGCAGTCCTGGATCAATGTCCAATCCATGGATGTTCAATCCCGTTCCATGGAGCAAATTTATGGCATTGTTCATTCCGATGCAGGAATTAAGCTCAGAAGCTCGAAGATATCCGTGAAAGGAGACGTTGATCACGACTCATAGGCAGCTCTCAAGCGACATCGACCTAGGTACTTGGAGTAATCTGGTACCCGTTGAGGAAGACACTTCTAACGAGCACCAGACCGACGTTTAAATGCGCCGTAGCCATCACAGGAGTGAAGGTCGGCTGACTTTCACGAATCCTAAGATCCCATGGGGTGCTCTTGCACACGCCAATGTGGACATAAAAATCCGTCTTTGTTGAATGCATGGACTAGTCTACTCTGGTCATAACAATTCAAGAACCCCAGAATGCCGTGCTCGTGGTCTGTAGTCTGGGCCAAATAGATCTCCATTCGTTTATCTCAGGTCGGGGTCTTATGCCAGAGATCGGACGTTCCTGGCTACTGTAAGGCTAGCCGAGCGCCGTAACAAACACCAGACGACGTAAGAGATGCAACCAAATCTATGTTCTAGAACTCAACTGCCAGGCTCATATTTCCGGGAATATGCCGGGAAATAGTAGTGGAGCCCAGATCTCGATCTGCCGGTGGATATGCAGTAGATGAGCCACAAAGAGTACACTTTGAATGGCTTTCACGTCGATCTGTCCATAATCGAGTTCCGATATTTGAAGGTTTGCAGCAGATCTTCCCGGGGTCCCGTTGGCTGATGATGCCGATGGTCGATCCCGAAGAATGCTAACTACGACCGGTCTCCCGATAGCGCAGCAAGTTGATCCGTGGCCAAGCGCCGCGGTAAGCAGAGCAAATTTACACCTCGGCTGCCAGCCGTGGGTCTCGGTGGACTATGTCCAACATTGCCAGCGGAGGATAGCGCGCGGTATTCGTAACCAAACCCCTGGCCTCAGCGGTCCTATGGTGTTGCCTTGGCAAGGCTCTCTAGTGACGCGGCGGGTATTTATTGCCAGCCTCTCTGGAAGAAAATGCGTGGGATGGTCGTGGAGCACTTGATCCTTCGGAACGGTACTGTATCCATTCCGAAACACCGACACCAACCCAGAATAACCAGCTCGGTGCAAAGCCACAGGCGCACTGAACATTAAAGCGGAGCAAGCCGCTCGGGCGAAGCCACTCACACTTTCTCCACTCACATTCTCCCTGTTGGTGGGCTCGACGCCCAACGATCTCCGGCGTCGAGAAAGCGGAGGGCCCGGTGCCGCGGTACTTACCGTGCCTGCCGTGTTGGAGGATTCATCGGCCGGTCGGGCTGAGTTTGTAACAAGGTCCGGGGAATGGCAAAGAACCCCTCATGCGCGGCACTGGATGAGTTCCCCGGGAGAGTTCATGTGCGCTTAGTCGACTCCCTGCCACTCACAGCGGAGCTTGCGTGGTCTTGTATCCATAGTGCCTAGATACACGACTCAGGCGCCGAACACGGCAATCAGACACAACTGGTACGCTCAGCAATACTGTCTTCTCCATAGCAGAAAAGAGATGAGGCAGTTGAATTATTAATGTTGAAATCATCGAAATTAAGCATCAGAAAAGGCATAGCGTTCGACGCGCAAAACAACAGGCCCCGGCGAGCAGCGGCCAGGGCAAGCAGCGTACCAATGCACAAATCTCTCAACAGCTTATAGAAGCCCAGGTTGTGATTGAAACTTCAGCCCCTGCACGCACAACGGGGCCCTGTTGGACAAGCTTATCCGGTGATTACCACCCGAGGGGGGTCCACTGGACGATCAGGAGGGTTCTGCAAGATTGTCATGGAGCAAGCAGCCTTAAGAACTCCTCTTTCCGCAGCCACTGCGGACCTCTGCTTGACTGTCAATTTTACCCGAGCTTCCTGTCACTTTTCTTTTTCCGCGCGCAAGAGTCCCTGTCAAAATGACATGCGACAAGCGCCGGACTTCACAGCATGATTCTTGAAACGAAGTCTCTCTACCTGACGCCGACCGACGACCTCGCGATTGGGACTCTGGTGCTGTCGATAATCCTATCTATCCTCACCTTTTTTGCCGTCTCGCTACGATGCTGGATTCGTCTTCGGGAGGGGCTCTTCGGAGCCGACGATTGGGCCATGCTCGCGGGCATGCTCACATTCCAGGCCACTTGTATTGTCACCGCGTACGGCTGTTTCATTGGAGTAGGCACCCGCGATGAGTTGATCAACATGGTGCAGTGGTCTGAAGGTCATAAGGTAGGCATTATGTCTGATGCTTTGCGAAGCTCCACTTTGACTCAGATATGCACGTACCGGTCTAACCAAGTCTTTCCAGTTTCTCCTCATCTGGGAGTGTCTTTACTTCGTGGCCGCCATGTTCGCCAAATGCGCAATCTCCTTAACCATGCTACGTGTTGCGGCTAAACGAAGCCACAAGATTGCACTCTGGACTGTCATTGCCGTTGTGGTCATGACGGGGTTGACGGGAGTGCTCGGCGGAATGTTGGTCTGCCAGCCTATAGAAAAGAACTGGGATCACACAGCTACCCCTGATGAGTGTGATTACGACGCCGTGCTGGTCATTGGGTTCGTGGTCACTGCGACATCTATTCTCACGGATTTTGCCTGCGCCGGACTACCAATCTTGGTCCTGTGGAATATGCAGATGGACAGGAGGACTAAGGTCCTGACATGGGTCATGTTGACCCTTGGTGGCAGGCATGTTAAAGCCCGAACCTTATTTATGCTTCATAGCTAACCATATTTTCACAGTGCCTCTTTGTCGACAATCGTCCGAATCCCTTACCTGAAGTACTGGGGTATCGATAAGGATCAGCTCTGTGAGTGTATTCCCACCATGTGCAGATTTGCTACACACCCGGGCAGCTGTGGTCGCGAAATGAATACTGATGGGATTCCAAACCCCAGATAACATCGCCAATGTAATAATATGGTCAATGTTTGAATGTGGGATTGGAATAATCGCTGGCAGCATGTCAATG
The DNA here is from genome assembly GCF_019321695.1 of Diaporthe batatas. Taxonomy (NCBI): domain Eukaryota; kingdom Fungi; phylum Ascomycota; class Sordariomycetes; order Diaporthales; family Diaporthaceae; genus Diaporthe; species Diaporthe batatas. The sequence continues at coordinate 507,438 of NW_025408565.1, forward strand.
CTGCGGCGGTTTGTTCTCCGCCGGTTGCCTCGACGGAGACTCGACCAAGAGGAAATGGCAACTCCGCAGCCACCCACACATTCTCTAATCACAATCGGTGTGTTCGCTTCTGGGCAAAAAGCGAGGACCACATCTTCTCAGTCTAACCCTGTAGAGATGGGCACCGCCGTTGATGTCAATCGTGTGGACGCATACGAAGAGCTCAGCGGCTCGTCGGCCGGGAAGCCCTCAATCTCGGCGGATCAAGGTGTTCGCGACGGCGTGGAAATGACGGATCTTGGCCACAAACGGCGCCAGGGGAGTGATGCCACGGATAAGAGGCCCCTAAGAGAAACGTTTTGACCGTTCATGAAGCCTTCGTCGGGTTGGGGAGCTCATCTGTCTCTAGAGCAGGCCTATACGGATCCCCCATAGCACCCTCGCAATCGAGTCATTAGATCCCGTCCCGAATGGGCATGCAGAATCATGGCCTAATGCTTTCCAAGCCCAACTGGCCCCATTGGAAACACTCAACATGGAGGTTCTGCATTAGTCGTATCAAAGCTCCCGTCTAGGCTAGGCGAAGCTGGATTAGCCCCCCCTCTGATTTGCTGCTCGGGTTCTGGCTTGTCTGACTGCGGGTCGGCGCCAGGAACCGTTCATCGCTAGTGATGGTCGACATCAGCAGCTGGTGTGCACAGGCCGGCCCCCAAGGCCAGTTCGAGAAGACGCTCTTTGTTACCCCTTTTCAAGGTTCAAACCCACGGGCCTTTTGAGATGGCATAGCGGTTCACTATGGCATCTCACACGTGCAAAATTCGGGCCGGCGCATCATGAACCAAACTATTTCCATACAACTATTCCAGGAGAGGATGTCGGGTCTGGATGGTGCCGAGCACGAAAGCATGCCTTTGTCAAAGACACAGCTATTTCTCAGGACTCGGCCGTGGCAGAGCATCACAGCTCAGGCCGAACTGCTTTCCCGACTTGCCTTAGCTGAGCCTTCGACCACCCAGGGCCCCACGATGCTGTGAACGTTCAGCTGCCGCCGGCCACAAGTTCATAATCTAACTAGGCCCCGCGCATTGCGGTTGTACATGCCCTCGCACCAATCCGGACGGGGTTTTTCAGAACCTTGAATCAGTCCCCAGGCTACACTGGCATAGGCACCAATCAGCTCGAAGACCAGCATGGCGGCAACAACACCTTCTCCGCGCCAGAACTCCCCGCTGGAGTCCCCAGATCCTCTGGGGGTTGCGGCGAGGAAGTCGGACAGCTCTGACGACAGCTTTACTACTCCTTGCCTTGGGGATGCAGGACGACATCTGTATGGGACTTTGTTCAGGCGCGATTCCTCACAGACCACTCTGCCCTTCCCGGAGTTCAAGATGGACAACGAGTCATCTGAGCAGGCTGCCAGGCCGTTGTCGCCGCCTCCTTCGCCCCTGTCGCCATTGAGCTCTCGCAGGAAGAAGATTCCAGACCCACTGACCAGACGACTGAAGAACAAATCAGGTCTCAAGTCACATGTCAATGACTCTGCACTCAGGCAATATACGGACTACGATACTCTTGGGACACCTCGGTCGCCATTCTTCTCTCCTGGCATTTGGACGGGGAACACGTTCGGCGAACCAGACGCCAGGACTAATCTGGAGCAATTCGAGGACGCGTTCACTCCGCAGCTTCCAATCCTTGACGTCTTCGCAATGAAGACTGTCAATGCCGTTTTGAAGGATCAAGGGGCTATCGCTCGTATGAGACACTTTGCGCAGTCTCGCGGCCGTTACAAGGATATCGACTTCTTGATGAAAGTGGAGGAGTACAGCAACACAATGAGCATGGTCTCATCCATCATGGCCAATATCTCCATAAAGCACACCGGAGTAGCAGCATCTCAACCCATCAGGCTCCCAATGGCTGTCTCCAAAAGCCTCAATACCGACATCAAGAACGTCTCTTCTTCGCTTCTGCCGGGACTGGAAAGCCTGTTCGACGACGCGAAATCACACATTGAGAAAAGCCTGTCACAGGACATATACCCTGATTTCCTCAAAAACCAGCTATCTCTCGGCTTGCAAACCATTGGGCCAGGTTACTCGCCCAGCCAGATCTGTTCAGGATTTGGTGACTCTTTCTGCATTACGGACTCGTGGCAGGACGACTGTCCAATCGTCTATGTATCGGACGGGCTAGCAGGTATCACTGGATACAAGCACGAGGAGCTTTGCGATCGTAACTGCCGCTTTCTCCAGGGCCCAGGAACCAGGGCAAGCGGCGTCGACCGCATCAGGGACGCCGTCAACAAGAACCATGAGTGGTCCGAGCTGCTGCTGAACTATCGCAAGGACGGACGCGTCTTCTGGAATCTGCTGTTCACAGCACACCTGATGGGGCTTGACGGGCAGGTCCGCTACCACCTTGGCGGTCAAGTGGACGTGACTGAAGTCCTTGAGTCGCAGGAGAGCGTGGCCGGCTTGCTGGGCTACGTCCCTCCTCTCAGGGACCGCAAGCTGTCGACCAACGACGACGGCGAAAACCGCAGCTCGTGGCGGAATGCATTCAGCAGCAAGGACAGGCGGCCCGGTCGGGATAGGGATGCCAAGTACCCACCGCAAACTTCCCGTAACAAATTCTTCAAGGGTTTCAGACGCCATTCACGGGGCGACGCGCCCGTGTCCCCAATCGAGACGGAGAGCACCCATGACCTGTCGACGTCTGAACCGAACACGCCAATGGAACATCGTGGTTCGATGAGCTACCCGTCTCCGCCACTTCCAACCCACCACGCAGTCCTCTCGCCTTACTCACGCTTCATCGTCCTCGAGTACATCCCAGCAGGTAGGACAACGGGCAGTGGTAGTGATAAGAAAAGCCTGCGTGCCCAACTACCAGTAGCCTTTTGTTCAACAGCTGTAATGGACAGCCTGAACAACGGTTCAACCCAGAAATGCCTCGCAGACGTCATCGGAAACAACGTCTTCAAGGTCCTCTCGGAGGCCGGAAACTCACCCTCGGTCAACAAGTCATTCAAGTCCACCGTCCGGGCGAGCATCGCCGAAGGGCGGTCGGTCAAGCTCGATCTGACGCTCAATGGGAACAACGGCCTGCGGAGGCCCCGGGGCCTTTCGCTGTCCAGGAAGTCCAGCGGGGTCGGCCTCGCAGCTCTGGGGCTGGGAGGGGGAGATTCGGCACCTAGCACCCCCGGTCACGCAGGTCGGACTCTGCGCAAGAGCATGAGCTTCGAGAGGCTAGCACCGCTTGGTCACGGTGGTGCGGAGGACTTTGTGAGTTACTGGACTCCGTTGAAGGATGGCCAGAAAACCACTAAGTATGTTGTTGTCGTGCTCATCCCCGAAGTGTCTTGAGTAGGCGATGTTCCTTTGTCACCTGCCTTCTCAACTCTGGAAGATGAGCATCTAACTAGATGACTTGGGAGTTATTTGAAGTCGCAGTTTACCAGAGTTGCAGTCGTAGTGATTATTTGCTGCCATCATTATCTACTCTGAAACTTGTTTAATCAATAGGACAACACAAGTTCGTGACATGTCACCCAAACCACATGTGCAAAGAATTAAAACGTTCCCATTACGTCTGGCCAAACTCGATGTCATCTCCGAGCTGTATCCCTCCAAGTCATTATCCCAGACACCTTCTCCAACAACTTTGATGTGCCGCTCAATCTTCACTATCACCCACACCATCATCGTCACCATTCTACCGCCCGTCTATCTCATCCGCAGGCGGCATAAACGGGAAAGGATTGCACGGGCTCGCAGGAGGGGGAGGGGGCGGCATTGGAGGGGGCTGTGTGCCTGTGCCTGCGCCTGTAGCCGATTCGCGTTGCCAGAATGCCCAGACCCCAGTCTGGTATGTCGTACACTGGCCGACCCGGACAATCCGAGCTTGGTTGCAGTTGGCATCGGCGCAGGCAAAGAGGGTGGGGCCTCCACAGTTTCTTGTTAGCCATATTCACTATGGGACTCCCCGTAAATTGTTGGCAGGACACTTACTCGTTGTACACAAGACGCTGGTGCAAGTCACTTGGACCCATTGCATACTTGCCACGCCGGCCGGACCGGGCTGGACAACATTGTTCGCAGGATATTCGGTACCTGCAGGCTGCGTGCAACCGGTGTCCCAGAAGCTAGAAGAGACGATAAGTCAGTCTGGACATGTGATGAAATGAACGGCGAGTGATTCTCTTACAAGTTCACAGTTCCGTAGTCTGGTGACTGCCGGGGTGACAGTGCGGCTGGACTCGCAGCGGCCAATGCAATAAAGAGCGTCCAGATGGAGACGAACATTGTGAAAGTTGTTGGTGAGTGATCTTACGGTTCCAGAAGAGAGGAGGCAGGGTGCAGTTTGAGTGAGCACAGACTTGCCAGCGAGTGATGAGATGAACACCAGAAGCAAGGTTGGGAGAAGGGGACTTTCCATTGATTTTATAGGCACAACACTGATATGTGGCTTACGGTGAAGATGATTCTCGAAAACCAATGTACATTTGACCCACCGGATCCCGCTGAAATATCCGACGCCGTCCAACATACTCAAGCTTATTGCGGATTCTTGGCACACTGCCTCAAGGCAGCTTACAGCGGCCCGTTGTGTTGAACCTAGGTAGCTCTTTCGGTCGCACTCGGCTCGCGAAGCTTTATCGAGAGGCGAGCATGGGCGCCTGCCGACGTCCAGGGTGGCAGAACAACGGTCTCCAGGCTCGGCCGCTGCACGCGAGGCTGGGTATTGTCCCCGTGCGGCTGAGTTTAAAGTATGACCACAATACCGATAGGCCTCCGCCAAGCAAATTCTGGTGTTGTTACGTACAACCAAAGGGTGACAATAAGTCTCTGCGGTAGTTGTTCTAGGCCGATCTATACATACTAATTAGTTCGGGGTCAACTTCTTGTCGGAAAAGTCGAGTGGGCACAGTACCCTGGGGCCCAATCGCGTTCTCCAGAGCGAAATTCATCTCATGTATTTTGCGCCCGTCCACTCAATTGAAAAGCCACATCGGGCCAACCAAAGCATCCAACAAGAGCAGCAGAGAAGCGTCGGCAAACAATATATCTCGCGCAAATGCATACTCCCCACTAAAAATATTTTCCGGTGCTTCCGGCGTACCGTAAGCTGCCGCAACCCAGCATATCTCCCTCCGAAGACAAGGAGTTTCGACATCTGCTTAGCAGCTCTTCCAGCAGCAGATGAACAGAATGAATTGTATGTGCTATTCTTCCAGTATAACGGCCTACTCTTATGTTCAAGGATAGGTTGATGGTCTCCCAGATACTCGATAGCGTGTATCCGCGCCCGGGCAGAAAGCCGTGACTATCGTGAGGTGTGCGGTGCGAATCACGTCGTGAACATTTAAAGATCCAACGATCGCCAAGCAGTGATTGGTCGCCTGGTTATAAGGTTAGAGTTTCACGGTAGGACCCGTCTCATCAGGTGGTATTTCTGGCCGGCGTCCGAGAGGCGCTATTTTTAGAGTTAAAGGTTTTGATCATGCCTGGGGCGGGTCAGCGAGAACCGTGACCCTAGGTCCTCGCTGCGATGATCGTGGGTCAGGTAGTCCACCGGCTATGATCGTGGGTGAGGTCGTCCACCGGCTCATCCATCTGCCCACACCAAGTAGAGCCGTAGGCATAGCCGCCAAAATTTCCCTAGGGAAGCCTCATGTTTCATTGAGGTAAGATGTTGGACTGGAATATGGACTAAACAGTCGAACAGGGACACAAGCATGACCCACAACTGGACGGGCCCAAAGCACAAAGACTTTAAGTAGGAAATTGGTCCGAACACCAAAAGGGACACGTGGTGACCTACACGTGTGGTTTCGTTTCTGGTCCCCATACATGTAAAACACTTGTAACGCCTTCATAAAGTGGTAAACGCCCAAGGCCGTGACCTACAGTCGACACCAAATCTCAACGCAGGAGCCTTTCGTTGGATGCGGTTGCCATTCAGAGAGACCTCGGGAGGCTTCGGCAGTCTACCCATCTCGTAGCTTCGGCAACGCCAGTTCATTATGCTGCTAATATTGATCTGTAGAAGGAATTCTATACAGATCACCTGTCCCTTGATGGAGTAAGATTATAACAGCATGGAAGTTGCCGATGCAGCCGTTTTAGTGTCCCATGATGAAAGCATGAGGGGTGCCAAGATTTCTATCAACGGGCACCACGCAGCTGATATTGCCAAGTAGTAGCTTCGTCCAAGGATCATAGCCAGTCCGTGAGCGAGTCGAAGCTCAACGGCACAGTAGCATCAGTGCCTGGCCCATCGGTTTGTCGAGACATGAAGCGCAGTCTGGAGCAAGACGTTGTCAACTTGAGCCCAGTCTCCGGTGTGCCACTAAATCACGAAAGAAGGACAAGAGTAAAGAGAGAAAGAAAAAAAAAAGGGAAAAAAAAGAGAGAAGTATGAATGCCTCAATGAGCTCATTTAGAGCCTTGTTCGGTCTGGCTATATGGACTTCCTGCAGGAAGACGGGAAGCCAGCATAAATTACGGTGGACGCAGCATAAAACCAACGACAAGCTGGAGCCTGCACATGGCTAATGCAGAATATCCGAATGGGATTCGAATATTGCACACTGAGCAACACGACGGACTCTAACCAGAAGGGTTCTGGCTGCAGTCGAAAGCTTTCGAAAAGAGGGGGTATTTTGATACCGTCGGCATTGCGGCCAAACGTATACCCTAGGGTAGGCTAGGTTTCAAAACTTTGATTGGAAATGATTCTCGATGCCTCGAGAATCTCAAGTGGATATATATCAGATGAAATGCATTCTTTTAAGCTTATCGGCATGGTCCCCGAGGGCCGGTTTAAGAATCGTCTGGGACTGGAGATGTTCAAATGTTTTCATTGCAGAGCCCCCCATCCTTCTCATTAACTACAGGCTCGACCATGAAAGAGTAGACGGAATTGCCGGAGTTTTCCAATATTTTTACACTTGAGTCTACACTACATCACACGCATTGTGTTTCTTAGTGGCATGGAGTGGAATTGCAAAAGTCTTCAGTGTAATGGTTGTAGTGTGCTTATTTTTATACAGTACTACACTCGGTGTAATAGGTGTCGTGGGTCGCAACCCTGCAGACCATGGAAGACGACAACACGTTATTATCTCGTCCGCTCGTAATACTCCATTTCTATGGTTCTGCCTTTAAGCCTTGGTAGAAGTTCGCTCTCCTCGCCAGCGTTGTCCAAAAAACCAAGTCAAAATGGCAAGCGGCGCACAACAGGCCATGACAATCGCCAATGTAAGAAACGCAAACTCAACCCCCAAGTTCGCAATCATGGTATCGATGATAGCCACACCGATGGCGCCAAGCGTACACCGGACAAGGTTATTAATCGCCGTAGCACTGGCTCCCTTTCCAGGGCAGAGGTCCGAGATAAGCGTCTGGTTTGCAGCAAAGACTGCGTTGCTCGTCGCCGCGATGATGAATTGTAGGGTGAGGGGGAGCGCGATGTACCCAGCTTGGTCGGAAACCCACCGCGGCACGCCGAGGGAGAAGCCATACCCCACGATGGAAGCGATGAACAGCGACACGATCCACCACAGGTTCCGCAGGCGGGCGTGCTCGATGGGGAAGTCCGCCGGGATGGCTTTGGTGGGGATGGTGTAGTCGCTGGGGAGGTTGTTGTCGGCCCTGTACGCCTTCTCGCAGACCCGGAAGTCCCGTGTCATGAGCTTGGCCACCACTGCCGAGCCCGCTATGGTGCCGATTCCGTTGGGCAGATATGCGAGGCCGATCATGGTCTCGTTGAGGTGAAAGCGGTCTTTGAACAGCCCCGTCGTGCTTGAGGTCACCATTGACCAGATCGCGTAGACGACCCCGCCGAAGACCAAGTTTGTCAGAATATCGCGCTGTACGAGTAGTTTCAGGGGTGAGGTAAATGTATCCAAGTCAACTGTGATCTTTGGCCCGTCTTTTGGTGCGTCTTGCGTATGGTATTTCGACTTGACGCCACAGCATTCGATCAGTGGCCTGTATATTCCTCCGAGGCGACAGCTCCCGTTGCCTGCAATCGATCGCATTGTCTCAGGGAGAAATGCGACCAGGGACCCGAGGGTGAGTGTCGAAAGAACAAGGAGAAAGACGAAAATTGAATGAAACCCAAGATAGTTCGCCAACACGCCGCCAAGCACGGGCCCGACCGCAATGCTGAAGTTGCGAACTGGAGGCACTTGATTAGAGATCTCGGGCATGGCGTGGGTCAATGTGTTTCGGACATACTGGCTTGGTAAAAGCTGATGAAGTTGCCCCTCTCTGACGAGGGAGTGATGTCTTGAATCACGCCATTTCCTGTTTGCCAATACTTAACGAGTCTTGTCCAAACCAACATTCCGGTCAACGACTTACCAATGCTTACTGTGGATGCACTCCCAACAGCCTGCATGCCCCGGAATACCAGAAGGACAGCAAAATTCGGAGCGAAAGATAACACAATGTTTGAAATAATATAAACACCAAAAGACGCCATATATATTGGTCGGCGGCCAAGGGAATCAGCGAGAGACCCCCATATTATGGGAGATATTGCTTGGCAGATGAGGTACGATGTGATGGTCAGAGATACTGCTTGCGAGCTGACATGAAAATCCTTTAAATGAAGATTAGTGAAAAAAGCTCATCCAGCCGCAGGCCGTGATCTTGGAACAAAAGTACCGACCTGGGCGATAGCGTCTAGAGCAGGAAAATAAATATTGGAAGAGAGGCCGGAGAAGAGCCCGGCAACACCGATCAGAATAACGATAGCCCATTTCCGGCGGTGCGAGAATACATGATACAGCTCGGCATCCTGACTATCTTTTGAGTCGAAACTGGTTTGTGACTCTTTGTGGAGATCACGGAGATCGACCATCGATGACTGTCGCGTGTAGGGAGGAGAGCTAGTGGGCGTGCCGCTCGGAGAGTAATCAAAGTATATGGGCTCTTCCCAGAAAGTACTTCCACGATTCACCCGTGTTGAATTGAGGGAGACCAGTCCGAGGTCACTGGATGCCGGAGAGGAGCGACTGCTGGGCTCAGAAGACACTTGAGCAGCATTTTCGGACATCGTGGGGCGGGCTGGCGAAGTCATTGTCTGGTTTGGGCTTGAAAAGTTCATTGCACTTGTTTACCACGCAAAACTTTCTAAACATGACCTCAAATACCTCGCTGACTGATGGAATTTAAATCCAGCATCAGGAAGGAAACTTATCTGACGTCTTATACACTTGCACGGGTATTGCGGTGCCATCTGAATCAGCCATGCCAAGACACAGAGACTTTGCTTGCTCGGTGTACAAAAGAATACATACTTCCATGTAGACTTGCGATCCTGACGCCATCTCTCGGCCCAATGAGACCGGATTCCCGTTTCGTTTGAGAGCACTGGCTGTGAGCCGCAATTTTGACTTGTGTGGAGTCGAGTGGGACTCCTGCGTGCAATCTAAATCACCTCGACGATTCATCCCTTCATCTTGTTTCGGCGGCTCCACTTGACGTGAGCTTTTGAAGTGACGTCTCCCTTATTTTTGGTGCTCGATAAAAGTGGGCAAATGGGGAATAGCTCAGCGTTCATTCTACCCTCGTACAGTCTTAGGGTACCTAGGAATCTGGAACACTGGGTTTGCTTTCATAAGCCACTATGCAATCTGCCTTGGCATAAGCTGTGCATTGACAGTTGACCAGATGTCGTCCGAGGCGGACGGCTGTGGAACAAATGCAACATTCGGACGAGGTATGGATGTCCGACACAACCCGCGTTTCAAGCCGCCATTTTGCCTCCGATTCGCCATCGTCGTCATAGCTGACGGCGCATTATCATACCGGATGGAGGATATCCACACCCAACGTCGAGCTGGGATCAAGCGTCATTTCTTGCCAAGAGTCCGCACCTGATAATATTTGGAAAGACCGTGGATGGCGATCCGCCAGGACAGTAAGGAAAGGACCGACTGAAAACCCGGTTTTCTGCAACAAAAAAAAAAACTGAAGGTTTTGGCAGGCGGAGCCTGTGACATTATCGAAGTTTGTATCGGTGCAGTGCTGTGGCGCCCAGCTTGGCCCTGGCCCCAATGGTGTTCGTCCCGTCTTGAGGCGGGCGTACGCGCTGTCTCTCAGCTTCTACAGCATTGACCGACGCAAAGGACCGGGTTGAGGCTTTCGGGTCATTTTCTTTTGTTATCTCAGTCTGCAGGTCGTGTGAAACCGGATGAAGCTTTGTGACACGGCACCGTTCGGAAGGAGATAGGAACACATCAAAGTATTGCTGTTGTGATGTTTTGGAATGAAACGGTTCTCATAGAGGGCAATAACGTCTAAATACCAGTAAACAATGGGCGCAGTCCTGAGGCAGGTACGTAATCGAACATTGGGGTCACACCGCAGCTTTGCATCTGCTTGGCACGATGCATGTGATAATTCAGAATCAGATCGGGAGACCTCGGGAGGTGTGGAGCTCCGGAGCAGGATACTACTAGTATATGAGGCAATGTCGGCAGTATTGTAGATGCGCGGGCTTTAGCCACATTATATTTTTTGTTCAACTATATATTTATCTATTCGTCATCTTCTCAACTTTTAGATTAGCTATTAGCTTATACCTCAAGCATAAAGTCAATAATTACTTAGTATATACCCTTAAACTTATTCATATATAGAGTTACTAGCTTCCCTTATAGAGCTCCCTCTTCCACTACATTCCTTATATATTATATAAAAGTAAATAAATCCTTAATAATAAAATAATATACCTAAAGGAGAAAGATTTAATTTTTAAATACCTAAACTTTCACTTTTCTTATATAGTATTTATTTAATATATAATAAATAAACTTTACTTAACTTTTTAAAAGGGTTTTAATCTTTTTATAAAATTTATATAAAAAGGCTTTTTTAAATAGGTTTATTATTATAATATTACTATTTTATTAGCTATATACTTAGGACAGGGACTATAATTTAGCTTATTTAATAAGGGTAGATTTAGGTAACTATCAAGTATATTAATGGGAAAGAGCTAGCTTACTAAGTTTCACATTATAGAATTCTTCTTTTTATAAGGGCTATTTTAAGACTATTTTAATTTTACTATATAACTACTTTACTAACTTTAACTTTAATATTATAATAAATTAGCCCTTAAGTTATTTATATTAATAATTTTAATATAATACTATTAAAAGTAATGCCTTTTAGCCTTATCTATATAGTACAAGGCTTAACTACATACCTATATATTATATTCTCTCTTTTTACTATTATTAGTACTATATTTCTTTAAATGCTGGGTCTTAAGTATTTACTACTATATAAAGGCGCTACATATATTTTATATATATAGGGATTGAAAACAAAACTATATTATAGATGTGCCTTTGGCTGCCTCTTGTGTTTATTTAGATTTAGTTCTTATTGTTAAGATGTTGGTGGGATATAGGGGATTAGTTAGACCATAACTAAGTTGATGGAGATTGGGGCATGCTTTTTATATTGGCTAGCCACAAGCTCTGCATTACTTGATCTTGGAATGCGCTATGGCGTACAGAGTCAGTCTGAACCAGGAAGAGGAAGACACGGAGCCAAGATAATGTGATGGAGGCTTCAAGGTTATGATGTTCGAATCAGGGGCGCGCTGCAAGTCAATGCCTGGGCTGGTAACTTGAGTAGCTTGAGTTCAATGTTGCTACGGCAAAGCCTGTATTGGGTCATCTGCAGGTAATGTTTTTCTGAGCTCCACTTCAGGCCTGGAGGACCTGACAGCCTGAGCCTTTGTGACATCATCCCATGCAATTGTGTATGGTCAGCCATCAGAGGCCGATCTGTCCCTCCAGCAACAAGCCTAGTGAAAACAACATTCATCCATCTCGCCCTGCCTTCATCCTGCTGTTCACAATCCCCCGACTCCCAGTCTTCACCAACCATTCAACAACCTCACATTCAGCCAGCATGCCAAGTTCTGCGTGATCATCATGACAAAGACGACCGCTGCTGAAGTTGACTATAAGTCTGGTGATCTTGAGTAAGCTGCAATCCCTCCATTGCCCCCATCGCAAATCTGTTCTGGAAGATCTCAATATTCTACGAAGTCTAAATACCTCCATCACAGCCTTCTGAGTTCCGGAAACTTTTCTGATGTTGAAGTCGTCTGTGGAGATCGTTCGTGGAAGTGTCACGGGGCCATCCTTGTGCCGCGCTGCCTATGGTTCCGCAAGGCTCTCACGGGTCCCTTTCAGGTGGGTGGCTCAGCAAGCCAACCAGGCATGCGCTGACCAATGCTGACAATTTACCATCAACCACAGGAGTCAAATACCAGAAAGATCACCCTTGCAGAGGAAGACCCCATCTGTATCGATCTCGTTCTCAAGTACATTTACGGTGGTGGTAGGCATACTAGTAGATCACAACGCGAATTGCTCAGGCTAACATTAAAATAGGGCTTGATATCATGGAAAATGTCTCCCAAGAACACTTTGTCGAGCACTGTGTTGCTCTCTGGCGCACTGCAGACTTTTTGATGATCCAAAAACTCAAAATCTTGGTGGGAATCGCTGTGCAAAACTACTGCGACAAGCGGATGAAGGAGCTATGCATAAGTCCTCATCGGCCAACCTGGCGCCACATCGATCAGGGCTTATCCAAAAGCTTGAGCCCATGGGCCATTGACCTCCTTCAAGGGCTCCAGCAGGCCTATATCTGGCAGATTGTGTACCTGAAGGCAGTGCTCATGGAGTTCATATGGGTGGGAAGATCAGTGACGCTGCAAAGGGGCATCGCTTCCGCCTTGTTTGAACACCTCAAAGACACGCCGGAGTTCGCAGACGAATTTCTAGGAGATTATGTCTCCAGGTCTTGGAAGAGCACATCGGTATGGATCCCGCCTCGCGAGAATGTGATCTCGCAAAGAGGCTCTAGCTTCTGCATTCGGTGTCGCAATGCGATAATCTGGGGTGACTTTTGGAGTACATCGGGCTCGGGGCAGGTCATAAACCCTTTCAGGCGAGACGGCGACAATGGATATCAGGGTGGCTGGTGTAGTGGCTGTGCGGCAGGCGACAATATTCCTTGGCGGGGACCACCGCCACAAAGAGCCCCTCAACCTTCTCAAGCTCAAGCTGGCAGCAACTCACACGCTGGTCAGCCGCCGACTGCAGGACGAAGGCCTTGAGACATTTTAGGTTGTGGGATGCCTTTCGCCCAATGAATCATTTAGTTGAGAGGGGGAGATGGTTGCGGGGAAACCGAGAGTCCTGTGCTGGGTACCTGAGGACCCCCCAACATGAGGCTGTCTTGACGGAAAGTCACGTACCCTAGGGTACTTACCTTCATATTATATCAACAATTTTGCGCAAAGTACCAGACAAAAAATGCGTCACCTGATTTGTCTTTTGCATGGAATCATCCAATTCCTGGTTTCCAAGGCTCTTGGCCTGCAGCTGCCCCTCGCGCTGCACCATTTCCTCCCTTTTGATGGGAGCTACCGGGGCTTGGTCAGGCAATAATTATTTGCTGATGTACAGAGTAGCAAGCCTCTACGCCCCCATCTTGCCCTGGCGTATTATTGATCTTTGCAACTATTGGTGAGTAGTAACTACATGGGCCAGTCGTGCATTGATTAGGTCTTGAGCAGAACCACCTCCCGCAAACTTCAGGTGCCTGCCCTTGCGCATCTGCCGTTACATCCGCCAAATCTACTTCGCCCTCAGAAAACATCGGACCATGACAGTACGGGTAGCGGCATGAAGCCGGCCGGGATGGGGTCGCAAGCCGCCACTCCAACTGTAACCGTGTGAGTGGTACTGGAGAAAATCCCTGAGGAGGGTCCAATCCATCGACAGGAGGGAAAGAAACAATCGCTGTCTTGGACTTGATCACCCGCACTACTCTCCCTTCAACACAAGTAGAGAGGGGAGGCTCATTGAATCTCAGACTCGTCAAAACGCCAACATGGGACCCGCACTATCCTGAGGCTGATCCAGCCTTTGTTGTCCGTGGTGGCCGGAGCCGCTCACTGATTCATCATGGGAGACCCCCACAATACGGCGGCTCATTATTCAAGAACTTGTTTAGACCTTGAGACTATCTTCATATTGATAAGATTAGATTCGCAAGCTGCTATTCACAGTGACGTCGTAGCCGAGTCTTCGTCCCGTCACCAGAAGGGTGAAGAGGGGATGATAAGTGAGTAAGCCACTGTCCGCTAACGATATACTGTATGCATAGAAAAATCGATTGAAGCCTGGGCTAAGACGGCATTTCGTTCCGTGATAAGCAACTCATTCCCTGACATTATTTACCATCCTTGCATCGCCGGTGAACGTTTGTGACCCTTACTGAGAATGAGAACAACGCATCCGGCGGTTGAAGTATCAGTGAACAAGTCGATCCCGTGAAGAAGTGCAGACTCCGGTCTATTTGTGTCAGTTTGATCGTAGGTTTCCCTAGTGTGCGTTCTCTGATCCAAATTAATGTGCAAAAGCAGTGGGCCGTCAGATTCCAGGACGTCTACAAGACAGGCTCATGTGAGGCTCCTTCTGTGTGCGCTAAACCTTTCCTATACGTCCCAGGTCTGATCAGCGGCGGATGTGCTCGCCCGACAACAACATGACGCGCAAAGACGCGCGCTGGAGCAAACGTGGCCACCGAGCACCGAGCCACCGCGGTGGCCAATCATGGCGCAAACCGCAGTACAAGGATTAAGAGCTTCCCGTGCGTGACCGATCCCTGTCGAAGTGCATGCCTAGGTATGACGACCCTGAGGCGTGATCGACGAGCATAGAGCTAAAAGGGAATTCAACAAATCCCAGTGCATTTGCATCGGGCATTTGTGGGTTCTACTGAAGTATACATTGGCTGGTTTTACGGAAGTATTAATAGAATGGGGGATTTAAGCTAGGTAACTCATTCGCGAAACTAACTCGGGGACGTGTTACAAACCGGGTGTTTCTGAACGCACAGATGCTGATCCGGAATGACCCTGGCCTGTTCTGGTACAGGTGCCACTACTAGGCCCTTTTCAAGAGGCCGGAATGGAACCAATTTTTTAATAGTCGTCTAAACCCTCACTAACAATCACTCGGAAAAACGAAACTAAGCCTTCCCCTACCCTAGGGTAGTTAAAATTGACACATGCACGAGCCTTAAAGCTCAAGGTCAGGAGTAAGTTTAGTACTAGGTCTTTCTTTTTTAGAAAGGTAGTGTGTTTAATAATGCTGCTAAGGAAACAAAATCAGATAAGAAATCTAAGTATTCATACCTATATTATAGCACAGGGTCTACGTGTGCTGTAGTGTTCTTGCGTATACATTTTAAATTTAACTGGGGGCCAGATAACATTTTCCGTGACAGCGTTAACGGGCAAGATGGTTCTATGAATGAGACTTCGCACAAGCTTTCCAAAAATGATGACGCTGGTCTCTAAGCTGAATTCATCCAGCAGAAATCTGATCTAGTGACGGATGCAAAAAAAGGTAAGGCCAACCACTTGATATCAAAGCTTGTTATGTTATACTAGGGCCACAGCAGCTCGTCCAGCACGAACCAAAAGTATTCCAATCTTTCTATACTTCGATCGTGTCCTTCTCTCTCAACTTCCCCAAATATAGTATAGAACTCCTGAAGGCAATCCAAATAGTGCCATAGGACGTTTTACGAAGGCACCCGCGACACCCGCTCTTGCCTCTCATTTGAATCCCTTGACTCATTACAGATTAAACCACATTACGTGCTGCACTAGTTATACAAGCAGAATTCTCTGTGCTGATGTTGACTACAGCAAATACCTGAGGAGAGTTTGGTGGCGTGTGGCCTGTAGTCCTATGTAGATATCCTAGAAAATATTCTGGACCGACTCATCAGCTGTGGTCTAATAGATACCAGAGAAGCTTTGAGGGTCAGTAATGGTATGGCGTTACCCTAGGGTAGCTGCTCCGGTGGATCGTCAAAACCGTTTTTAGTCACTTTTAAAGCCGAAGGTGAAACTTGAGCCTTGCTACCTGCAGGATTCCAGATATTCTGATGGTCGTCGGATGCTAGAGGACGGTGTAAATAGTATCATTGTTCATTCCGGCCTCTTTATACTGAGGATCAATTTTTGGTCCCAGATCTTTTGTTACCTTATCCACTCTACGATTTAACAGTTGTTTTGTGGTTACTTAATCCGCTTGCCAATCATTGGATTGTTTTGAAGGCCTGAATAGCAAGCATAGTAATCACAAGAGTGACGTACTAGTTGGCATCCATAGCCGACTAAAGTCACGTATTACTTATGAACACCTGCCCTCGTAACGGCCATTGTCCGATCGAATCATTGGTTGCATAGTATCAAACTTCATTAATCACTTAAAAGCGACCTCAGCAAACCTCTAGCGAGATGGACTAACATATACTATGACTTGAATGAAAGCGACGAGGACTAGACCACTCTCCAAATCACGCATCCAGATCCGCGAATAGCCCATGAGAGTACTAGTAGTTCGAGAGTGTTAACGAGTAACTATGGGCAGGGTTTGTTGGTTATGTTGCGGCGTGCACTGTATTCCATGCTACATTTCTTCATACACCACCAAGTCAAAGATTCGTTTTCCACGAAGACGTAGGCTAGAATATGTCCAATTCCTGACTTATATATACTGGAAGATATTTTTTGGTACACTAGCGGAGAGACCCGAAACATTTTGCTTCATTCCGTGCCCGCTGCTTCTTTGATCAGCTCCCTTAGACATGGGCAACGTAGTTGACACCAGCCTCCCAGGTCTGCCCAGGGGCCAGGCTGTTGAACTTGGCGACGTAGCCGGGCTCGATGGCAAGGTAGTGCTGCCAGGCGTCCTTGGGCGCGAAGTCCTTGGAGTTGAGGATCTTGGTGGCCCAGGTGTTCCAGATGGTGGTGTCGGGCAGGGTCTCGCTCCTCTCGACGGTGACGCGGGGGGCACCGTCGGCGTTGAGCACGATGGGCGCCACCTCGGCTGGGCTGTAGATGCGGTCCGTCTCGCCGGTGATGGTGAGCGCGTCCGAGGCCTCGGTGAACACGGTGAAGTTCTGGGTCTTGTCCTGGTAGGTGGAGCCCTTGAGGCCAGAGACTGTTGTTGTGTTGATGTTCTGTGTTGGGTTGGTCAGTATGATGACAATTTGATGCACTTGGGGGTATTATATGGCTTACAGGGACGGTGAGGTAGGTGTGCAGAAGGAACTGGAAGTCAATAGCCTCAGTGTCCGTGTTTTCGACACTGAAATGGACGTTCAAGTTGTCCTGCTTCAGGTTGACCGTGTAGGCCAGCTTGGCGGAGTAGGGCCACTTCGCCTGGTAGTCCGCGCTCAATGAGGCCGAGTCGAGAAGGAATTTGAGGGCGACACCTGATCCATCCTCCTCGGGTGTGGACGAATCAAAGGTCCATGTGCTGTTGCGGGCGAAGCCATGGGAGGGCATCTTGGAGGTCTGGCCCTCCGCTGGTGGAGATGCAAAGTTGGGGAAAACGACTGGGATACCACCGCGGATGGCAGCGCTACCATCCAGGGCTGAGGCGGTCGATAGGAAGATCTTCTCGTCGCCATCGCTCGACTTCCATGATGTCACAGTGGCTCCGTGGAGGTAGACGGTGACGGCGTCTCCGCTGGGCAGCTTGGCCTCAACAGTGCCCTCGCCCTCGGTCACGGTCGCAGGAGATGCACGGTAGGAAAGGGGTCCGGCCTGGGCCTGGGCCAGGAAAAGGCAAGCAGTGCCGAGCGGTACGAGTGATGGAAGCATCATGGCGTTAAAAAGAAATGCGTTTTGAATGAGGGACTTTCGCTCAAAAGAGTGTGACTGGGGCAGCAACAAGTAGCATATAGTCAACTAACCCATCATCCACTGTCTGAGGGGCTTCCATTCATATATCAATAATCGACGGCTTTTTCGCAGCGTCCATTTTTACCGAGTCGACGGTATTCAGTGGCGCATGATTCGAGACCACCGAGATTACCGGCCCCTGAGTGAAGATCCTAGAGGGCGAGATGAACGCCAAGCGTCCAAGCCAAACCTTGAATCGAGGCATAGCCCGGTAGTAGCCCTTTTCGGTCGATTCACTGTCTATTTCGCGAAACTTTTGTAAACTTGAAACAGCGAATCAACGAGCGTTCTAAATAGAATTCCTGGGCCTTCAAGAATTGTGTTCACTTGCAGACAACACAAAGCATAGTTCTGACGGTCGTATTCGTGCTCTCGAGTAGCTGGTGTCTCTGCATATACAAGGAATATGGCCCGCTTAATGATGCACCTGCACTTGTATGAGACCCACTGCCATACGCTGTCGGTCGATAGAAATTTGGTATTTGCCAAGAGCCTCGCGTTGTGCTTCAACGGTTGTCGTCACTCCAACACCGAGTCACGGCGTCAGGCGGCAAAACAAATCTGCATATGTACTATTACCTCCTCGTCCTCCACATGCGAGCCGTGTTGGATGAAATTAAATTTGACTCCTACCGAAAGTCTTATTTTCTGCGGGATGTGGTGTTATGCTCAAAGCGACTGCACCGGTACCCTCCGTGGTAAAACGAATATCTGGCCTCGCCCACTGGAAAACCCTCAACATGCGACACAATTGACCGGCCCCGGAGCAGTCGATCAGGGTGCAGTAACATATGAGGTCGTGCAGTCTTCACAGATGCAGCACCTTAACCGGTATAACTCTATGCCCAGGCTTTGGGGGCGGAAGATCTGGTCTGCTGACCCTTATCGCCAGCTTATAGTTGCTCGGCAGGGCAAACTGAGCATTTGTGGCTTCCAACGGTTGCTGGTCACGCAAGCACAGCGCCACAAACCCAAGCCAAATCTTACACAGGTCTGGCCCCGATTCGCCAACATCTCCAAGGTTGCCTAGACATGACTTCAGCCGCCTACCTAGGACGCTTTAGCGCTTACACCATGTGTTCGTCTTCGGTTGCATCGCCTCCTCGCATCACGAACCACCAACTCTGCGGGGAGCGTTCTCCCGAATATTTAGTAAAGCTTGAAGTCCACCCCCAGGGAACCCTTGGGAAAGTTTCCTGGATGTTTGCGCCAATCGACCCGGATTGATTTAGCTCCCGCATTTTGGAGTCGGTGCTTCAGCCATCCAATCCAATAATGGCAGACCCACTCCCTGACTCTGCCAGTGCCGGATACGGCGACCCTCCCCCTTACGACTCCGTGTCCAGCCCGGGAGCGCCGGCAGGCCTTCCCCAGGAAAAGGGACCGCGCCCTGGCGCCATCGAAGACAATGATGAGTCAGCGGTCGACCTAGAGCCTCCTCCACCGTTCACGGTCACTCCCGGGACGCTCATCCTGGCTCGCGGTGCCGTGCTCGTCAGGGGTCAGGTCCCGGGAGCCAGGCCGCTTTACCAACTTTCACGGCCGCTCGACGGGCATGCAACGATGGTCACACTGCTGAACGTGTCTGCAAATCGGCGTCTGAAAGAAGACGGCACGATGGAGGAATCAGACGCGCGCGACAAGCTCTATAAGATCTACAAGCATCGCGACCTGGGGAACCTGGATGCACCCATAGCGGCAGTCAGTTCACAGAAGACAGGGCAGCTCGAAGGCATACGGCTAAAGAAGGAAACATCGAGGGGTTTGACGGGGGTGAAAGAGTTCTATGAAACTATGTGGGGCGAAGAGGACAGCCGGAAACCACTTTATCAGACGCGGCATAGGAAGGGCGTCTTTGAATGGCGCGATACCTCGACCCGACTTATTGCCGTCAACGGGCAGGGCAGCGCTGAGAGCCCCCAAGAAGAGAGCCTCGAGGTTCTGGTAGCTCTCAACAAGCAAGAATTGGATCAGATAGTAGCGGTGTGGATTGCGAAGTTATGGCTGGAAACCCAGGCCGAGGGGCTGAAGGCGGAGAAGCAAGAGGCTAAGAGGCGAAAGTCTGAACAGAGGGAATTAGACAAACAGGAAGGCCGGCCACATGGGCCGATCCACGATATGAAGGAAGCCCTGGGCATCGGATATGGAGTTAAGGGTCCTTCTCACGGGCTTTATCCCGGAGGCATGCCCACCACTAACTCAAGGGGGCGTATCAACTGGCACGGATCGGAGGCCTAGAGTCGCTGGGAGGTCACTACCTATTCAAATGAATGAGGTCGAAGACGGAAAAGTGGCCAATCCAAGGTAACTCATCTATCTCCTTGTCGTAGCTTCATGTGTTTCTCCAGCGCAAAGTTTCGGATATGAAATTTTTAATCAGTATGAATACATCCAGAGGCGCTGTTATTGTATGCAATTTATCATAGGGAAAATGGTGACTTTGACCCGCAATTTCACATGTGATGACCAGGCCTTTCTGACAAGCAATACGAGGGAATTCAAGTCCATTCAGCATCGAGGTGTGGAATTCACTGCTAGGAAGTAACGCGAGTGTCTCACTTGGATAGGCCTTGAACCACGGAGTTTTCCCCTCTGAGACAAGGCACATCTATCGCACCGTTTGCACACAATGAAGCAAGGGAGCCGAGCTATATAGTACCGAACTACCGGCCTTATCGGACTGTGATCCATGGGGACAGTCTAGCATGGTTCACTAGCCCGTTCATTCCATGCGGTTCTCGCAAATTGGCGAATTCTCTGGATCTGGCGCAGCGGAGCCCACGAGATCGTCGACAAGATAACGTTTCAGAGCTGTCATACAGGCTATTCAATTCCTACGATCTCAGTAACTCCACGATTGAGCGCGACTTCAAGTAAAATGAGTCGTCATGGAGCGTGTATGGAGAACCAGGAGCATAGACCACAGGAATTATCAGACCATCTCAATTAAATCGCCGCGAGCCATGATTGTAACATCGCCAAATCACTTTTCATTGTTGGAGATGGGTGAAGCATCCTCCAGAAGTATTGGAAACCTACGAGAGAAATCCGGGGTCACAGAATGATTCTAATATCGAGTCACTGGCAACCCTGGAAATTCAAGACATCTAAATGGCTCCCAGGTCACTTTCAGTTGATGATATCTCACGATCAGTGAGACATGGGCTAGCGTGGTTCGCGTATTCCTGACCATCACAGTAATATGGATCGTCGCGTCTAAACATACGCGAGAACGCGCCGCCTCTCTCACATTTATCATGTAAGGTCTCCTTCAAAATTCTCCACGGATACTGTTTCGCAAACAACAACGTTCGAAACAACGTTCGATTGTGTTGTCGAGACCATCACCTTCTCTAAGCTCTCTCTCCTTCTGGTCACCCCCACAACAGCACACGAGACACTGATGTCATGATGTTTACCTTCCAATTCTACAGTATCTTGGGACTCCTTCTTTTTAATTTTCCGTCTGTTGCTCCTCTAGCTGTCGATGTCTCCCCTGCACTACCCGATGAATTCGGTTCGAGCTCTTCTCTTGTTTCTGGAGCAGATGAGACGGCCTTAACTCCCAAGTCTATCGACACTACCTCTGATCTAGGACCAGCATTGCTCGATCCAATGTTCAATTTGGACACCCCAATCATTCTTTATGTTACGACTGGGCAGACATTCTTCTTTTGGGTCGTGAGCTTCCTCGTGTTCAATATCCAAGACGTCGTCATTCAGACCACTCCTGTTGTGAATTGGGTCACGTTAGACCCATCAAAACGGGCAATTACTGGACAGGTACCACTCGGTATTCCGCCGGGCCGCATTGTTGTGGACCTCGTTGTGTGGTACAGCGTTGGTTGGAGAGTTGTGAATCTCCCGGTGTCCGTGACACTGGACGTGCAACCAAACTGGAATCCGCTCCTCAGCACCCGATCATCCACCTCAACTGCCACAACAACCTCTACAAGATCAACGAGCTCTTCTTCTACACTCAAAACTCCAACGACCACAACCACATCGCGTAGTACGTCGACTACTTCCAGGTCGACATCAAGTTCTACATCACAGGCCACCATTGGATCCAGCTTGAGTAGCAGTTCAAGATCGACCTCTTGTTCGACATCGAGTTCCAGGTCGGCCTCTACCACCTCTTTGGCATGGGCTCCCACATTGCGCCCGACAGCTACGGTGCCTTTTCCTAACATAACTCTACCATTCCCGATAGAGTCTTTGAGTTAGACCCTTCGGTACTGGTGCAACTGCTACTGAAGAATATCATTTCGATGACCGGGATACATCTTCGATTTCTATCAATAATCCATCTAAGGGAACACATCTTCAGCGCGTGGAACGCGTGTAACATCTCGACGTTGATGGTTCGACACAAGCTTTCGAACTGACTTACATGAATGGGGATTATTCATGTAAGGCGAAACAAAGGTCTCTTTAAGGCAGGAAGAGCTTTCTGGAATGACAGTGTGCTTGAACTTTTCACGGAGAGGACATTCATGGATGGCTCAGTTTCTAATGGGATCATAGTCTGTTTGGAGTGTCCACGGTGCAAAGTGCCAATGTCAGAATCTTAATCTTTTCATCAAGCAATCTATTAATTCTATGAAGTAGTTAGGAGATTCGGACTATCATCAATTTTAGACTATGGCCTAGTACGCAATCTTTGACAGCGACGCATCTCCGCCTGATATGTCTCGATTAGATGGTCGACTTTTTCGTTTCATCATCGCTTTATAATAGTTTGATAAATGGGGGTACCACTTGCCACGGCGATCTGTACTCTTCTGTATGCACGTGAATCAAATTCAGATCTTTATTCACTTAAGGTTACGCTACGCTTTGCTTCCTGACCCCGTCCTCCGTCACATTTACAGTTTTTTTCATAACTTGCTATTGTGAACTTATTCATGGCGTAGCCGGATGTATGTATTCTCCCCCTAGTGTTTTGCAGTGATGGCTGTAATACATTTTCCAGGTGGATAAAGTGCCGGGATCTATGTCCACAAGATGTGATCCATTCCGGGGATTTGACGACCTCCATGGACGGGAATAGTCTGGGTAATATCATCTAGTCTCCTTTTCTCGTCGAGCGTCAGGTCAACAACCTCGCAATTCTCATGAACGCGGACGTCGGCTGAAGCACCAGGGATCGGAATGATGGTTCCGCAGACTCCCACATTCGAATGAGACCGAATCCACTGAAGCGCGAGCTGAGCCGCAGTGACCCTTTTCTGCTTCGCTATCTCGACCACCTGATCCACGAGCTCGATGTTCTTGTAGAAATGCTGCGAGCAACTTTTGTCAGTCTTAAATCATCTTCTAGCTAAGACCAAGCATGTCTGTGCAGGGAAAATCTACAAATATCATATCCTTACCTCAGGCTGGAAACGACCAAACATCAGGCGTACGTCTCCCTTGGGTATATCCTCGAGCCTCCTCACTTTGCCACTCAGGAAACCATAACCCAGGGGGGAATAGGTCAGAATGGGGATATCCAGATTCTTGCAGGTTGCAGCGACACCGTTGGTCAGGATCTCGGTGCTCCAGAGCGAGAACTCAACCTCGACGACGCTGATCGGGCAGATCTTGCTGGCGTTTCTGATGGTTTCAGCCCGCACCTCGGACAAGCCCACAGCCCCAATGTCACCCCGGTCCACGAGTTCCTTCAGGGCACCAATAGTCTCTCCCAAAGGCACTTCAGGATCGATACGGGCCGGCCCAAAGATATCAATCTTCTTAAACGGCGCTAGGATCTCGTCGCACTCGGCGAAGCTGGCAAGGACACCCTCCCGAGTGTTGGTGGCGGCCAGCGTGGCAGCATCGCAGCATGCACGGATAAATAGGGTGACCCTGTCGGCGTACTCTGGGTATCTTTCAAAAAATCGGCGGAGAAGGTGGAGCCCGGCGGTAGGCGGCTCAGGAGCCATTCCGTAGATGGATGATGAGGACCACACCGTAGCGCCGTTCTCAATGGCTGCTTTCATTGCCCCAAAGCAGCGATCGTCTGGCAGCTTCTCCGGACGCCAGGTAAGTCCCAATAGACCATAACCGGTCGGGGGTAGGGGTTTTGGAAGAGGCATGTTTTTAACCACACACCGTCTTAAATGGTGGGCAGCGGCCAGCTGGCGCATGTAGTAACTACCTAGGTAGTGTTGGATGAGAAACTGAAGATTCCTCGATGTCTTTGAACATAGATGGAAACAAATTTATAAGTTTCAGCAGGGCTAAGATGTTTGTATGATCCGTTGGACCAGACTTCGCGTTCACCTTTCAGTTATCTCCGGAGACGCGAGTCGTCAGACGAGAGATCGGGAATACGGTGTATTGACCATGACATGTGTACTTGTGCTGGGTATGCCAAGGATTACCTGTCAATGCACAGTCGGACTTATCGCGTCCATTTCCAGTCTCGGGAAATAGAGAAGGTGTCATAATGTGTAGGCGATGTTTATCTCGCAAGTAGTGGTGCATGTCGTGATGTAAGACACGGAGGTACCTAGATAGGTTATAATACTGAGGGGAAAACATTAGTATTTCGTTGTAATGAATCGAAATAGCTAAAATCTACAGTCCCTTGGCAATCCTTTCTCGGTTTCAATTCCAGCCCCAGTGAAATACACAGTCCACATGTGCCCATGTGATCACCCAACCTGCAACTAAAGTATTTTGCACCACATGGAAGCAACTGCTCGAGTAAACTTCAGACGTTCTTTTGAGCAAGGTGGCAGTATCTCCTGCAACACGGGGACCCACCACTCTTCCTGGCTTCTGTGCACCTTTGGAAAGAGTTCCATGGCAAAGGCGTACTCGGCATACTCAGGCCAAAAGCCGCTCCTCTCCCAGTCAACTATGCCCGTGACGACACCGCCATCCACGATGATGTTTCTGGGCGACAGGTCTCCATGAGTGAGCACGAGTTTTCGGTGAGGCCGCTGCCGGTCTTTCTCAAGCCAGCGGGCCCATTTTCTTTTGGTGAGTCCAAATACGCCATCTGGCACACGGTCCAGACACCACCTGTCAAAGTGTTCCTCGTCTATGAAAGGCCCACAGACTTCTCCAACGATCGATACAGGCTCGTAGACGTTACACGTGGATCTGTTGTTCAGCCGCCCGATGTAAGACTGTGTGCACGAGCGCATGTTGCTGATCTGCTCGCGGAGCTGCGCTATGATGCTCTTTCTCTCCTCGCCACTGAGCTCGGCCCACACCTCTGATAGGCGTTGCCCCGGCAGCCTTTCGCTGACCATTGCGCTCGCAGCAGGCCTGGTGGACGATGTTGTATGTATGTTGTAGACGGCGCGCACTTTCGGTGCAAGCACACCGTGAGTGGCGGCGTAGTGCATCATGTCGGCCTCTGTCTGGAGGCCATCATTATCTCCTGCAGGGCTTAGAAGCTCCTCAAACTTGATTGCGAGATGGTCGCCACTGGCGGTATCGTGCTTAAGAACGCGGTGGCCGTAGAATTGGTGAACTTCATCGTGGGGTGCCACACTCGAACTGCGGATGAGTCTTTTGAGTCGGATTAGTTCTTCGCGTTCTGGGTTCTTAACTGTCGTAGTATTATCCATTTGTGTTTTGAATGATCGCGAGTGTGAACGGGGACAAAATAGATTGTAGATCGAACATGTCAAACATTGGATATATACCTTGAGGCAATGTAGGCAACAACAAATTGATATGTGTTGGTTGGGTGGCGCAGGTGTGCGGTGCCTAGCCGCTGTAGTACAAGTCTGTGGGGCTGTGGGGCTGCGGGGCTGCGGTACGAGTAAGGAGGACCTCGGTATCTACTGTAACGGTGCTGGCAGAGCCTGTCTTATATCAAATAGGCCACCTAATAGTTACTGAAGGACTTAAGACTAATATAATGTACTATAGTAGAATGAACTGCATTATAATTTATAATAATAAGTGTATTTATATTTAACATTAAATCATTCTCACTTATTTTAACAAAATATAAACCCTAGGTAAATCTATCTCACTCTTCTCTTCCAATCACTTGAGGTCCCGCACAGAAGAGGTACATTCTCAGATCCAGCAAAGAGGCTCCCTGGCCAATTTGCTCAACGAGCGAGCTAGCAGCATATAGCACGTAGAAACATTTCTAGAATCAACTATCACTCGGGAACAATCGGCCCAAAACTCCTCCAGAAATCGCATCTCGCCCCGCGTCCCCCTTCCCAACCATACGCGTCCACGACGCGAAAGTCGTTGATCAGTCCCGGCTCCGAATGCAAAGTCACATTCTTGTCCCCGCCTCCAACAACCGTAAGCGGCCCGTCGTTCCGGACCTGCACCGCCGTTCCGGACCTGCACCGCCGTGAACTCATAAGGGGTACCGCCCGTCTGGTTAAAATCGACCATCAGGGGCCGTGCAGCAGAAAACTCAGGCCAGTGCTCCAGCGGGTGCGGCTCTGGGCCGGCACTGTCTGTTCCGTCTGCCACGCTCGAGGGGGTGGACGGGTCCCCGAAGCGCACGAAGTTCCCCCAGCTTAGCTGCAACGCGCGTACGAAGTCTGTGCCTTGGTTCCTGCGCGGAGGGCCGAAGTCAGCTTCTAGGTCGTAGCCATGTAGTGCCGTGGGAATCGAGTACTGGTACTTGTAGCTTCGGTGTCCTGTGCTGGGCGAGCTGAAGGCGGTGGCGAGCCAGTAGGATGGGCACATGAAGGTCGTCTCGCCGAGGATGAGATTGGCGCGTTGCTGGTGCCCGTGTGCAATTTGGCTGGTGGTTATCGCACTGGCGCCAGAGTCTCCGGCAGTCGGATACGTCAGGGTAGTGTTGTCTGACGGTGGGACAAAGGGGTAGTAGTATAAAATTCTATTGGCGTCTTCGATGCCGAGAAGAGGGAACGTATGAAGAAGCCATGCCATTAGCTCCTCCTCCGAAGTGACGGTCTGCGGTGTGTAAGCAGGCCCTTCCTCTGCAGTATTGCTTGTGAGGAGCAGTTGACCATTAATTCTCCGTTTGAGGAGGGCCTCACTTGGGCGTTCGCGAATGAAATACCCGTCCGTGACAGGGAGAAATCCCCAGGATCCAAATGTGCCTGAGGCAGAGATTCTATAAGACGCCTGCTGGAGAGTGAGGCTATCTTGAGACTGGAGACATTCGAAGATGGTCTTCGTCGTATTTCCGTAAGCAAAGTCTGCGGGACACCCCGATGCCCCGGCGAAAGCATAGTACGCTTGAGTGGGTAGGAAGTCATTATACCTGTACTGCGTGGGTAGGTACGGAGATGCAGCAATAGCCTGAGATGGAATTTTAGCAACATAGACCACACACTAATTACGGCATCGGCCACCTACACTCGTGAACAGGGAGGTTCCGAGGGTTCCTCCATATGCGATAGTGTGCAGCACTGGTAATAATGAGTTAGTCAATGTATATTCGTGTCTGGTGGTCATTTCATGATTTTTGCTCTACGTCCCGGGGACTCGCATTCTCGGGAGCCGAGGAGAGGAGTACAGTATTTGCGAAAAGACAGGCAAAGAGTGCCGGGGTTACTTACTGACTGAACCCGCCCCAGCTGACAACCCCGAAATGGTCACTCGTGATCTATCACCTCCAAACTTTTCGATATGCTGTTGAACCCATTCCAAGGCAAATTGTTGATCCAGAAGGCCAGCGTTCAGGGCGCCGCGTCGGGCCACCTCATCTGAAGACAGGAAGCCGAAGGCCCCAAGCTATAGCATCCGTAAGCATTCATATGATCCTCCGCATAATTAGGGAGGCATATTACCCTGTATTGAATACCAACTCCGATAAACGTGTTGTTGTTTGTCGTGATAATCGAAGACATGTCCTGCTGCCCATTGAAGAACCCATAGCCACCACCATGGATCCATACCAGGACTGGCAGTTTGTCAGCATTAGCGGGCGCATAGACATTCAGGTTGAGACAATCCTCATCGCCTAGGATGAACTCATTTCCTGGTACCGCATTGAAACTCTGTGGGCAAATCGGCCCGTAGGATAGGGCAGGCTGCACCGAGGTACGGTTCAGGGCTGGTAGCTGAGGGGGTTGCCAGCGGAGAGGTCCGGTTGGGGGTGCCGCGTAGCGGATGCTATTCACAAATCAAATTTAAAGACACATGGATATAGTCATGGGTACAGGTCATGTATTCACCCTTTGAAGGTGTTCAACCCAGTTGAGGCGTTGGTGATACCCTCGTAGATCGCATATCCTAAGTCAACCTGTGCCGAATAGTTGCCACTAAATATAGTGCTACTCTGCGGATAGACAAGAGCATTTGATGAAGTTATGGGATGACAGATTAACATTGGCAGACACAAGTCTGAGAATTTGGAAACGCGTCGTAACAGCGACATGGCGGTGATGTTGAGTGACCGTTTTTGAGAACCAATCTTAGCGGTGGCGGACTTTTACTCACATTGACCCGACATTTGTGGCAAGGGGCTTGTTATGCAGATGGATTATAATGATCTTCCCCGCACCTGTGCATTAAGCCAAGGTAAATCACACTGCTTGTGGTCACTTAGCTACTATGTAAGCACTAAGGGGTGATAACTGCCACATTCAATAGCGATAAGCATGAAGGCTTTGGATGCATTGTGCCATTTCGTCCGGTTATCTATCTATTGAATTGTGTTGTTGGCGGAGAAACGCAGGATCTGAGGCCCACAAATGCAATACCGAGTGTTTCCATAGACCCCTTCAACACGACAACACAGTAAATGCACGCATCAATCAGACTTGAGGTCCCCGTTAGCATGTCGTTTCCCGTTTGTCTCCTGCACTGGTGTCTTCAGAAAGATCTCAGGGTAGACTGTTTTGACCCTCTCGGGCAGCCTTTCAACACTGCCGCATTACTTAGTAAATTGCCATAAGGTGAACTAGGGAACTCCGTGCTTTACTTACTAGGAGCGGAACTTGTCACGGCATGCCTGGCACAACTGAACGCCACCAAACTTGTGCCGCACCTCAGCGCCGTAAGAAGCGCGATAGGCACAATCTTCACATTTCTCACCGGCCTCAAAGGCTTCTGGGAGTCCTGGAAACATCCACTCCTCACGACGCGCCATCAAGTCCTCGTAGCGTTGAACCCCCTGCGCCTCGACGGAATTGGTGTTGCCATTTCCGTCCGGCTTAGGTGCCACGTCGACACGATTCCAGAGCTTGACCTTCTGGCGGGCCAGCTCGATGATGTCGTCGCCCTCAACTCTACCGATGGTACAATCCTCCTCGACGAAGCGGTATCGGCGCATCATCATGTGCACCGGCCCACCGACGATGCGGACGAAGTTGATCATGATAGGGCCCATGGGATTACGGACATAATATGCGTCCAAAGCCCAGAGCATCTCGCGAGCGATGCGAAAGCTCTCGATGCGCATGTCCCACGGAACGTAGGCGAAGGTGTTGTTGGTCTCACCCTCGGACCGGTGCTTGAAGAAGGCCACGGCGTCGTACAGGTAGATGCCGATCTCGCTGAGCAGCTCACACTCATCGTCGGTCGGGACATCTTCGATGTCATTACAGGCCAGGGCTGAGAAGATGGTGAAGCGCGACAGGGCATCGCAGTCGCGGATGCGGAACCAGGTTCGAGGTGATGAGGCCAGGGCGTTGACATAGCGTCGGAATAACTCGCCATGTTTCCGGCCGCTGGACTTGTCCGCGGCAGGAATCAGGAACGACTTATACTCCCTCGCCATGAGGGCATGGCCTTTGGTGCCTTCGAAGAGTTGAGCCAGGACGCCATCAAGCGAGTAGCCGACGATGCTGTCTCCGCCATTCTCGTCCATGATGTCGCCCCTAAACTCGGCGATGATGCCTATGATCATGCAACGGGCAAAGCCCACATATCGCTTGTAGTTGGTGTAGTGAGGGATAACGCAGCGGGTATATTCATATGCGGCCCCGATGATTTCCACCTTTTGCGCTTCAGTGAGACGAGTCTCCCCGTCAAGATCATGAGCGATCTCAGGAGGGTAGTACCACGTATCGCGTGATTTGGCGGCCATATTTCTTACTCTTTTCTGAGGCAGATGGGGTTCGATAAGGACACTCTTCGCGTTGTTGTGATCATATCCTGGGGGGGAATGAACGATACTAATACTGAAGTAAGTGGCAACCCGGGCCGGGACAAGTACTGCGTCAAGGAAAAAATTGCTGGATGAGTAAAAATGACTGCCGCGAACTATTCTTGATCCTTCTACCATCAACGTCACGTCGCCCAGCTTCTAGTCCGAGCTGGACCCACCAAGCTCACCTCTCCCCGTTGCAGAAAGACTAGGTTCCCCGCCCTCTAAGCATATAAGCTGTAGCCTGATAATTGATCTACTATGCTACTGTAAGCGATACACATTAGACTGCAATTTAGAGTTTGAAGCTATGAAAATACAAAGAGCCACAGGGACACTATACACGGGTAGAATCCGAGGGCATACTAGGTAGTCCGAGGCCGTCCCTACTTGGATTGTGTATCCCTTCTGTAAAAGAACCATAGCAATAATGGCGGTGTGAGGAATAACGTCGTGTTGAAGGATTCCCGAGTAAGATTTTAGACTCGGATTTCCTGCTGTCAAAGTAATCATTCATCCTCGCGACAGCGGTTTTGTCCTTCTTGATCACAAGGAGCTTAAATCGCCATGCTCTCGGAGTGACCTCGCCATGCGGCATCATCACCACTCCACAGTCAAAACAAACCATGATTCTCATCCCCCTGACATCTGTGGCACTCTGGTATCTCACCAGCAGTGTTGTAGCGTGGTGGAAGCTGCGCAATTTCCACCCAGTATCCTGGTTTGCCAACTTCTCATACCTATGGCTCGCCAAGACTACATACAGCGGGCGGATGTACTGGGTGCATCGCGAGCTGAACAAGGAGCGCAAGCTGGTGCGTGTCGGCCCCAATGAGCTCATCACAGGCGATCCGGAAATCATCCGCAAGATCAACAAGGAGCGCAGCGGGTATCACCGAGGCACCTGGTACACGGGCGGTCGACTTAATCCATATTATGACAACATGTTCTCTCAGCAAGAGCCTACCGCCCACACCAAATACAAGTCTCGTGTCGTCCACGGCTACACGGGCCGTGAGATACTGGATATGGAGATTGGCATCGATGAGCAGGTTGGTATGTTGCTCAGCGTCATGAGGGACAGGTACGCCCATCGGAATCGGCACCTGGACCTCACCGAGCTTACGACATTCTTCACCATGGACGTCATCACACGCCTCGCATTCGGAGAGGCCTTTGGGTACTTGGCTCAGGAGACCGACTTGTATGGCTTCTTAGGAAGCCTCCGAGTTCTATGGCCTGGCACGTCCGCGGCGGCTGACGTTTCCTGGGCACGTAAGATACTCTTCTCCAAGCCATTCCTTCATTTATTCGGTCCCAGTCCACGGGACAAGAAGGGCTTCGGAGCGCTCATGGGGTGAGTAGCAGGACGCGTATGCAATTTCGTCCATCTTATTCTCTCTCTAAAAAGGTTAATCTTACTCAATGTTATACAGCGTCGCGGAGCACCATGTTGGTAAGCGCTTCCAGCCGGACTCGGAGCAGGTAATGGACATGCTAGTAAGCATCACCCACTCTCACCGGTACCCATATGACGAGGCATATGTGAATGTTCCTTTCATTTGTTAAGTTGGATGTTAGGGGTCCTTCATGCACCATGGATTGAACCAACAAGAGTGTGAGGTTGAGGGCCTCTTCATGATCATCGCCGGCGGTGAAAGCACTGCGTCGGCAATACGTTCCATCCTGGTTCATACTATGACCACGCCTCAGGTCTATCTAAAGCTGAAGGCGGAGATCAATGCGGCCGTTGAAGAAGGAAAAGTCAGCAGACCCATTCAGATGGACCAGGCCCTGAAGCTGCCTTACTTACAGGCCGTTGTCTATGAGGGGCTCCGCAGTGAGTGCTTCCTGGAGTCAACTTTTGTGCGCTTTCATTACCTTTTGCACATTACTACCTGGACTATATGAGAGCCGCCATCCACAGAATCGGGCGGCATATAGACACACTTGATTAATAATGACATATGTAGTGAGACCTCCAGTCCTAGGGCTCCTACCCAAAGTCGTCCCACCTGGCGGCGACACGCTGGGAGGGCAGTGGGTACCAGGCGGAACCAACATCTGTTCCAATACCGGCGCGGTCCTCCGATCGCGATCTATGTTTGGGCCCGACGCTGAGGTTTTCCGGCCCGAGCGGTTCATCGAGCTGGATGGAGAGCCCATCCGCCGCGAGATGGAAAGGAATGTCGAGTTAGCCTTCGGCTCAGGCCAGTGGCAGTGCGTCGGGAGGAGAATCGCATTCATGAAGTTGAGCAAGACAGTCTTTGAGGTGAGCTTCTCCGTCTGCACTGTCCTGAGTCTTTTCCCGTCGTTGTTCATCGGAGGAATCACGTGGTCTCTAATCTCGGAAAATGCCGTTCGGGCCTCCGTTGTACCACACAAGCTAACTTGCTTGTTTCTGATAAGGTATTCCGTAATTTCGATCTCCAACTGCTCAATCCAACCAAGCCGTGCGATGTTGAGAGCTATGCTGTTTTCCTGGAATCCGGAATGTTTGTCAAGGTCACGGAGAGCAAGTCCGACTTGTCCCTAGCTTGACACATTCCTATTGGAAGGCGTGTATATTCCAGAATTAAAGTTTAAATAAAGATAGACTCAAATTCAAATCTTATATAAAATAAAATATTAGTAATTATAAGTATTAAAGTAAGTATTACTAATATAGAAATTTTAAATTCTACTATTAGTTTATAATAAATAAAAATTTAGAGCTAACATCCACTCACCCAACAATTATATCCACTCACCCAGTTTTTTTTAACCACTCACCTAATATAAGAATTTATATATAAAGCCTATATAAAACTATATACCTAACTAGAATTCTTTAAATATTTAATACTTTTAATATAAGCCCCTTTTACACCCCTTTTAACACCCCTTTTAGTATACTTTCTAGCACCCCTTCTAATATACCTTTTAAACCTTCTAGTCTATATACATTTAGATATTAATTAAGTATTTAAATACTAACTAAATACTAAAAGGTTAGAAGTTAGAAAGGTAAAGGTAAAGACTATATATTTTCTAGCTTTTTAGCCCTCCTTCTAATCTTCTAACCCTTTAAACTTCTAGCCTTTTAGTGTTTAGTTAATATTTAAATACTTAGTTAGTACCTAAATATATATAGGCTAGAAGGTGTACTAGAAGGTATACTAGAAGGTGTGGTAAAAGGCGTGCCAGAAGGCGTGCTAGAAGGCATGCTAGAAGGCATGCTAGAAGGCGTGCTAGAAGGCGTACTAGAAGGCGTACTAGAAGGCATACCAAAAGGCGTGCCAGAAGGCGTGCCAGAAGGTGTGCTAAAAGGGGCTTATACCTAAAGTATTGAAATTAGAGAAGGAAATTATATTATAGAGTTTCTTAGTATTAACTTAAAAGGTACTTATAAATATAAAGGAGTTATTTAAAAAAATTAATATTAAATAAGTAATTAATAAGAATTAAGTAAGTAGATATAATTATTAAATAAGTAGATATTAGCTTAAAAATTTAATATTAACTTTAAAATATAAAATAAAAAATAAAAGACTATAATATAATATAATTTCTTTTATTATATAATAAAAATAATTATATAAGATCTATTATTTATTAATAAGAATATAAAAATAAATATAATATTATTTAAATATTATTTATAATTATTTATAATTATAAAAAGTAAAGATTATATAAGCCTAATAATATAACTTATAAGAATATAATAGAGAATAGGACCAGTCTGAAAAGATCTATGTTTTAGCCTGAGGTACACCCTCGCAGCGTGGTGTCCACCCTGCTATAATTCGCTTCTTGTTCGGGGTTTTGTCTTTTGATCCGCAGTGTTTGTGGAGTTGGCAAATCAGGGGATTGAGTCGCGCTCCCTCGAGGCTTGTGGTATGATATCTGCTAAATCGCTGCACACCCGCGGTGTGAACTGGTGATTCCAAGTGCCTCCATCGGCTATTATTCCTAGAAACGATAGTAGACCTAATGCTGTGATCAATGAGGCTTCATGTTGTGTCCTTGGGTATCACGGTGGGTCGCTCGGGATCTGATCACGTACAGATCCCGTGCTCGTGATGTTCAATTGGAGACCTGAGTCAGAGCGACCACACGCGCATTACTAATTCTCAGTTACAACATGTTTTTTTTTTTTTTGAATCAGGGTCTCTACGGCCTCTTCGGCATTCGGAGTTGAGCCATACGCCTACTTCGAATACAAGCGAGCACTAGTTTCCCGAACCCAGTCTTCCCTGCCATAGTTCCAGCTGAGCAGTCTCATGACCTCCTTGTTTGTCACCGCAGCCCTCGAACAGCTTCTTCAAGCTCATCTCAAGGCGAGGTACTGATATATCGCACCTTCGTACACCTGATTTGAGTTAAGATCCTTGTGATGAGCGCTCAAGGTTTCAAATGTGTGGATAGTACTACATGGCTACTCCACATTGGACCCAGGCTGTAGACAAGACTCAGACATAATTGGGTGTATGCTGTATTACCAAGATAGATCGAAAAACAAATGCCAGCTGTGCTTCACCAACAGATACGTAGCACCATTTTCCTTTTTCACATACTGGACCTATCTCATGTGTTATAGTGTCACACACGTCGGCGGGGGAATCAGATACATTTTATGCAGTAATATGAGTCTGTCATTCAGCATCAAGGATCGAAAGGAACTTGCATGACGGCGCAGTCGACCACCGAGTGGTCGCGCAAGCCATCCTCCTGGAACTCGAGAAGGGATCGAAAAGATGAGAAGAGCCAAGACGCGATGTCTCGTTTCATTATGCTCAATGAAGCAGAAAGATGAAACTTGTTGAAGGATCACAGATGCATATAACTGTAAATCACCACCTCCTGACACAGAAACAATCACTGAATCGAAACAACTATGACAGCCTAACAGACTGAACGACATCACTGGGCCGAGGACAAACTTACCATATGAATGGCCTTCGAAATGAAATGTAAAATAGGACTTTACACAGTAGACTGGCTCCGCTTCACAATCGTCTGCCTTCGTGGCAATATGCTAGAATTTCAATGGACAGACATATCGCTGACTGGGATAGATGCGGGATCATGGGAACTATTGGTCTCAGATGCCATCATCAGTCTCAAGCTGTGTTGCTTTCAAGGCAGTGCAACTTCGCCAGCACCGAAGCATGACCGTTGCTTATTCACAGACCAAGCAAGTGAGTCAATTCAGTATTACGCGATGGCTTGCAAAAGGACTAAGACTCACGCTTTACTCTCGCCATACTATAAAGTCAACCCGCAGAATCCGCCTTTCTGGGAAGACTGTATGATTTTTCTTCAGCACAGCAATCAGCCGGACAATCCTTTCACCTCATTTCTAAAACTTGTCCACGATGCAGTTCTCCACTTTCAAGGTCGCCGTGTTCGCAGTTTTGCACTCGGCCACCAACGTCAACGCCATATGTCCAGGTTTCAACTATGCCGTTGGCAGTGCGCAAGCCCGAGGCGCTCTCTGGACCCGGTGTAAGTTCGAGATCTTCCAAGCCGGCATCCCGTCCGCACATTTGCGCACTAGTGCAAGGATGCCCGCTGTGTTAACGAAACAAAGGGTCCGTATACGATGATAGTTGTAATGAAGTCGACGGCCTCACGACGACGGAGAACCCTTGCTTCACGGACACATTCACGTGTAGCCCGGATCCCGTCCATTTCACCAGCTACACGAGTACTTTTAATGGTGAGACATATGCGTGCCGGACGGACCCTAACTCAGGGAGTTGCGGCAGTGATACGATTAGTGTCTGCGTAAGTCTAAATTATCTTGTTCTCTAGAATGAACAATTCGAAAGCATCCATGCAGCCTAAGGTGTCTTTTGGGCTGACTCGGAGCCATAGTGCCGTAATGATGGGGGCAAATGAGCACTGGGCCTAGCTGAATACACATGCAGGTTGTCATGGAACAGTAACTGGATACACTACTTTGAACGAGTACCTTAATAAAAGACCGTGTCTACTATTAAACTCATCTGCATTCTAGATATCAGAAAGCTTATTAGACTATTGCCCCCCAACTGTGCCTCAATTAACAACCGCAGCTCCAATCGTGCTGCAAGCACATTCAGGAAGCTCCTCATGAATGTTCGGCTACTATCTCTCCAATATCTAACAAGGCATACAATTTAGAATTCAAGAGACGGGAGAAAGTCCGGTGATGCGATTCGAGCTGCCACCACGGAGCGGCCAGAGCTGCGTGGGCCAAGATACAAAGGTCTCGTGGTCAGACCAATGAGTGATGAGCTTGGCGACGACATGCTTGCCCGGTAAGGTCAAGAAGCGAGAGCTAGTGGGGGTGCCGTGCGAGTTATTCAGACAGACCTTGACCCTGCTCGTGCCAAGCTGGGACGGACAAGCCCTGCTCGTGATGCATTCAGTAAGGCCAACCGAAGATCACAAAACACAGGTCCATTTTTCACCCCGCGGGAAAAGTATATTGTGCAGCAGTACGGAATCGTATAAGCGAATGATTCTTTCCAGTGATCTGGGCACAACAGCTAATATTGCAAGCAGTCATCCAACTACCAGCTCGTATTATTTACAGCTACCAACGACGTCTTCAGAGTCGAATACCTATCTAAGCACGCTATCTAAGGGGTTCGGTCCGCTGTTTCGATAGTTTGGCCGTAGGGTGACAGCTGAGGTCTCTAGGGCTAGGGCTGAGACAGGATGGTATCATCGAGGTCGACGAGGCGCATCGTCCCGCGTGGGGTGCCCGTGGGGAAAGAGAGAAGATTTCAGCGACAGCAGACGCACCTCAACGGCCTCAATGAATGCCAGACATCATCATGTTTTCTGGCGTCCTTCTAGCCTCCTTCCAATGCACCAACTCGTCCAGGACTAGCCTGACACATCGAGATGGGCCGATAGAGTGGTACTGCATAGTATCCCCAGGCCGCGATAGGACCAATCGGTGGGTCTGGGGTTGCTTTCCGGGGCAGATTGGGGAAAAATCGGAGGCAATATTGTGACGGCGGCACGGTAGTTGGGTGGGAGCTCTGGAGCTATGGCCCCCCTGCGCCCACACCCAAGCAGCCAACAGCCCCAAGACCTTTCCAAGACAAACGGCCGTACGCCCCAAGACCTGGGGACTCCGCAGCGGCGCCGCCGAATCGAGCGAGGATTTACACGCGAGCACTGGGTGCGAGTCTGCTGCTCACAACCCGCAGGCGGGCACTCTTATCTCTGACACACAAACCTCCGTACTGGGAAAGCTACGCTTAACTCATAGCTATTACTTACTTAAGGTGTGGCTAGAGAGGAGAGGTCAGCTTTCAATATACAAAGGTCTATAACCAAAACACACCCCTTATAAGGGTAAAGGGATGCCTATTTCCCCCCCTAACTTTAAATTCAAATTTCTTCCCTATTAACTCTTCTCTCCTTAAGTAAGTACCCTTCTAAGCTTATAATATTAATACTAATTATTTTACCCTAGGTTATACTCTTTTTCTAAAAGAATTTAGATAAGGCGATATAAATAATTAAAGGAGTAACTTTTATCCCTCTACTTAATTTATTAATTAAGTATATTAGATTCTACTAAATAGAAAGCTATAAAAATAAAAAAAACTTTAAAAAGAAGCTTTTATTAATTTTCTTTTTTAATATATTATTTCTATAAGGATTACTAGTTGGAAAGGTATTAGAATTATAGAGTATTTAAAAAGAATACTTTAGAATACTATATAAACCTATCCCTCCACTCTAAATTTTTAGTGTTTTAATTTTAAATAACCTTTTAAGTATTTAGAATAGGTTTCAATAAGTAGATTCTTTAAACTAATATATTTTCTCTAAAAGTTCCCTAAATATTTATCAGTATTTTAACTATATTAGCTTCCGCTATACTAAATAGGTGGGGAAAGCTGTCCTGAAAAAACGCTTGAAAAAGGGGCATCTGAATATTTGAGATAAGGGCACTCCACCTGCTCACCCGCCGAGACACCCAATGCCAGCCCTTACCACGGTTGCCATGCGAGATTGCCTGGCAGGCCTGGGCCAGCCCCGTCTCCGGCGCATTATTCGGCGCCATCAGGGGTTCTACACTGATCCCATTCGGATATCTGATTGGCTCGTCCCTGCGACTACCGCCGCATCGGTAGAGCCTCACACACATCATCGCCGGCCGCTCCATGCTTGGGAGGTCTTGGCCCCCAACCTTGGAAAGCCAGAATGGTGGCACACCGTGGGGAAGAATGGAACGCATTGTTTCTAGGACGGCTCCCGCGTGCTGTCGGCTTGAGGTCCATGCGTCGGCTGCCAGACCCCATACTCCAGATCTTCAACTCCAGACCTGTGGGCCTGGGGAAATGTCGCATGAATCAGGTCTCATTGCAGTCGGCCCGGATGTATAAAGCCTCACCGCACCCAGCTCCTTTCTGGCATGAGAGCTCTGGGGACCTCATCCGCATCGTGGGCTTCATCTTCACGTTCGGTTTCACCACTCAGACATCCGGGGTTGCTTCTGCATATAAAGACGCTCTGCTGCCTATCTCAGCTTTGTCTTCTCCGACATATATTATAAATCTAATACTCCACACACCCCACATATCTCAGCATCATGGCTGGTGGTGGCATGCCCATCTCCACCGGCACGGTCGCCGGTGGCTACCTGACCGGAAAGGCCCTGATCTTCCCGCTGTCACTCGTCATCTCACTCTTCTTCCTGTGGGGTTTCAGTTATGGTCTTCTGGATGGTAAGCATTTATCCGCGGTGCTTCCTGGAGATTGACCCCAAACAGTCACTAACACTGTTTCCACAGTGCTGAACAAGCACTTCCAGACCGTCCTCGATGTGTCGCGTCTCGAGTCGACGGGGCTGCAGGTCATGTACTTCGGCGGCGGTTACCTGCTCTTCTCCCCCATCGCAGCCGAGGTCCTCAAGCGACGCAGCTACAAGTTCACAATCATCATGGGCCTGTGCCTCTACTCCCTGGGCGCCATCATGTTCTGGCCGACAGCACACTTCACGACGCCCGACAACAAGAAGGCCGCCTTCGGCGGCTTCCTCGCCTGCACCATGGTCATCGCCTGCGGCCTCGCCACCCTCGAGACGAGCGCCAACTCGTACGCCGTCGTCATCGGCAACCCGGCCACGGCCTCGGCGCGCCTGCAGTTCTGCCAGTCGTGGAACGGCGTCGCCTCCTTCATCGGCCCGCTCATCGCGTCCAAGGCCTTCTTCTCGGGCGAGGGGTCCAAGGACCTGACGTCGGTGCAGTACGTCTACCTGGCCGTCGCGTGCGCCGGAGCCGCCGTTGCGGTCCTCTTCTTCTTCGCCAAGCTGCCCGAGGTCTCCGAGGAGGTCATCGAGGGCACCTCGACCGCCGACAATCCGGCCGCCGCGAGCGACGAGGGCATCGGGGCCGGCCCGCTCTACAGGCAGTACAACCTGATCGCCGCCGTCGCCGCGCAGTTCTGCTACGTCGGTTCGCAGGTCACCGTGGCCGCCTTCTTCATCAACTACGCCACCGAGAACGCGCACTTCCACCCCTCCACCGGCTCCCAGATGCTGTCGTACGGCCTCATCGCCTTCACGGTCGGCCGCTTCGTCGCCACGGCCCTGGCGACCGTCTTCCAGTCTGACTTCATTATGATCATCTACGCGGCTATCGCTATCGCTATGACTGCATACGTGTCCAACGGAACTGGTGCTGCGTCTGTGGGGGTCCTCATTGCTATTTTCTTCTTCATGGCGCCCATGTATCCGACGCTGTTCTCGCTCGGGACCGCAAACCTCGGCCGCCACACCAAGCGCGGTGCCGGTGTCATGGTCATGGGCGTGTCGGGAGGCGCCGTCTTCCCGCCGATCCAGGGCGCCATCGCCGACTCGGCCGGCACCCGGATCAGCTACCTCGTGCCGCTCGTCGGCTTTGTCTTTGTCCTGTTTTATGTCCTGGCCCACTGGCTGCGCACGGGGCGTCACATCATGCGCGTCAAGGAGGTTATCGCTACGACCCCTGAGGCTGCCATCGCCGCTGGCGAGAAGACCGAGTTTGAGAATGTGGAGATTGTCGGTCACCACAAGGTTTAGAGATGTTTTCTTTCGATTCATGTGTCCCGTCTTGAAGACATTTGTCTAGATTCCACTCCTGATTTAGAGATGTGATTGGGAAAGCGTCCAGGATAGAAGACCGAGTCATAGAAGCTCAACAAAGAAATGCTGTTAAAACACAGTGCAACCTGCCGTGAAAAGCCTATAATCATACAGTGCCAATGTTTCCTTCTGACGTCGGCAGCAAAATGCCAACGGACCCATCGAATCCTCCCGCTCGGGTCCCACCGGAGAGCTACCCCAACTTCCAAGCTTCACGGTAAGCCATCTCGGTATTTGGGGCCGCTGTGCTGGGCGTGCGTAAATACGACAATGCTCCACCACGCCGTCGGGAAGGATCATCAAACTTTGCAGCATCTCAGAGCGTCTCATATCTTGTGGAGCGGCAGGTGAAGCACCGCGGTGAAGCGTCGATATCGACAGAACATTGCAAGACCTGCAAAGCATCCCGCGGCCCCAACACTCCGGCATTTGTTATTAGACATGGCAGACTACACCGGCGGCTCGGAGCCCCTCGGCACCATCCACCCGAACCAAGAGAAGCTCATCAGCCAAATCTCAGCCTTCCTGTCCGAGGTGGAGAACCTGTGAGTCCTGGCACATACGAGAGCCGCTAGGACTTCGAATTGTAGTCTAGTTAAGCCCGACCGTCGCCGCCCACTGACCACCCAGCAGCACACCGGGCAAGTCCCTCGAGGACCACCTGAACAAGTCCTACGGCCCAGGCACGCCGCACTACGACACCCTCGCCAGCCTGATCAAGTCCGGGCTCGAGGAGGGGTGGGTAGCCAACATCCCCATCGACGGGTCCCGCTACCGGCGCTCGCGCGTCTCGCCGCCGACAGAGGCGACCCGCTTCTGCTCGGTGACGACCGTCTACATGGCCACCGTCGACGGCGAGGAGGACTTCAAGGGCCAGTACCACGCGCACCCGTACGGCGAGATCAACTGCGTCGTGCCGATCGACGAAGGGGCGCAGCTCGCGGGCCTGAACGGGTGGGTGGGCAAGGGCTGGACGAGCCCGCGTGAGTCGTTCCTATCCTATCCTGCCCGGTAGATCCTCTTGGGAACTTCTCTGACATATTTCACGCAGACCCTGGCAGCCACCATTTTCCTCAGTGTCGCCGGGGTGGAGTCGTGGCGCTGTTCTTCCTGCCGGCCGGTAGGATCAGCTACGACGCCAAGCCTGAGGATGCGATGCCTCCAGGTGCCTGACGATAATGGGCTCCGGGGGCCGAGAGGTGGAGTGATGAGTGATGTTGCACAGGTCATACACATACATCTCTAGAATTACAGCATTGCTGCGACCTGCACAAAAAATTAGAGCCTCTCTAAATGCAACACGCCATGCAAATTTCGGTGTCAAAATACCCAACCCAGTCTATAGCAAGAGAAACAAAAGGCTTCCACACGCTGTTGCGAATGCCGCTGACAGCATCTGCGACTGTCCCATGCCCGCTCTGAGGGAATAGCCACTGCTCGTAGAACTGTCCGTTGAGTTCGATGTGCTGTTGTCGCGGCTGGACCCAGAGCCACCCTCCTTGAACTGGCTGATGACAAACGAGGTAGCGTCGTTCAGGTAGGCCGTGTTGTTGAAGTAAGAGCCATGTACCCTCGAGCTGTTGCCGCTGTCGCAGTACAGGTCGTTGGAGTCACACCACGAGCGCATCTTGCTCGTGTAGGGCTCGCACGCCGTGACGTTATTCCTCGCAAAGATCTGGTATCGCGTCAGCTCAAACTCATACAGCCAGCCAGCCGCCATCGCATCGAGCGGGTGCGAGCTTACCCCGTTCCTCGTCGCGTTGCCCTCGTTAAACGGGGCATCCACAGAGTGGCTAGGATCACCAAACATGATCACAGCAACAATGTTCCGCTCGTACTCGGGCCCCAGGTCGGGCTTGTCGGGGAACGCCGACCCGGTGCCGTCGTCCGTCCCGCAGAGCGTGTCCGCCGAGACCTGCGCGCCCTGCGAGAACCCCAGCAGCGCGATCCTGCCCTCGGGGCACGCGGCCACGCGGTCCCTGATGGCCTTGGTCATGGCCGTCACGCCCGCGGCCTCGGAGGTGGTGTAGTTTGCGAAGGTGGCCGGGTACACGATCGGCTCGATGTACGAGTTCGGGATCGCGTCCGACACGTTGCGGGCGACGGCGCCGACGCGGCCGGTCCCGGGGTCCTCGCCTGTCGCGCGGGCGACGATCATGTAGAGGCCATCTGTGCAGGTTGATGAGGCGTCCTGGGCGGCTGTGAGGCCTGCCGCGGCCAGGATGAGCGTTGATGACCGCATCGTGAGTGATTTAGATGCCGTGCGACGCAGCTTTGGGAGGCGTGGTGAACCGCTCGCTAGAGAGTGTGCAACCGCTGCCGTCTATCGTTCCAAAGGTGAGTCTGAGAGGGTCGCGAAAGCCAGAGAAACAAAAAAAAAAAGCCCAACAAAGCTCGCATTCGTCTGAAGTGCCAAACAAAAAGATGATGTATGTGTCCCAGAAGTAGTTCCGTAGTAGCCGGTGCCAGGGATCAGCCCGATGTTCCGAACCTCGGCAAGCTAATATTCAGTAGTCTCAAGGACTCATTGAAGACCTGCCTAACCGGGAACAGGCTCGCATCCTTGGCTGCCCACATGACCGCGGGCGGATGACTCGAACACATACGCGGCCCTGGCTACTTGGCGCTATGGCGTAGTGCAGGAACTGCTCATCTCATTACCCTTTGTAATTCTAATCTGAATTTTGCTTTTTATGTTTGTTGAACTGTACTTCTTTTCACGAACCCGCTCGTATTCGGAAGAGGGCTCAGTCAGACGCAATGCGCTGGACTACCTACTAAGGTAGCTAGATCTGTTATTAGCAGGTTAAGGATGCATTTACGATAGTGCGGTCGATCCTGACTCCTTTAGCGGAACACCTCGACTCATTATCTTAACACCCGAGCAGCATTATCTTTACGACATATAGCGTCTCTCATAAGCAGGCCCACCTTTGTAATGTCTTACCATGTGACAGGGATGAGCTCAACTAAAACACGTTAGCTCCTCCTTGAGAATGATCCCTGTGGCTAGTACCTGATAATCTGTGTGTGCTCAATTCGATGAGCACTAGGATCACTACATCCATGTGTTGGAGAGGTCTACTACTCATGTATAAACCTGCATTTAATGTTGTTAGATGGTTTCGTTCTTGATCCGTATACATCCCGGAGGCGTACGGTCCCTGGACACAGTGGTAACAAACGCTAATAAACGCTGAAAAACCCAGCGTGACGAGCAATAAGTACAAGTTGAGAAGGCATGGAGAACATGCGCCGGCTTATAAATGGTAAGCTCAGATTATGACAATATCGCAGCTCAAATGAGAGTATCGACTTTAGAATATCCAGTGGCTGCTCAAGTACTTTTTATCATTTTGTTGGCCTCTGCAAGCCATGGCAACTTAGTACAGAAATTCACAAGTGCGCATAATATATCTTAGTTTCTAGGGACTAGCCAGTATATGGATTGTACCTAGGTAAATATCAAACTAACTTGAGCTGTGAGCGTACTTCCAGACCATCAAACACTATGCAGAGTATTTCACAAGTCAAATGGAATTAATTTCCATCCTGATCATATTATATGGAGGTAAGGTATTCGAACAATACACTTTTGTTAACATCGAATTTGTCCGCGTTCTTCACCGGATAGTAACACTTCAACGGGTCTCCGATGTCATCAATATTCGTCTGATTAACGCCAGAGGTGAAGGGGACACTTGATTTTGAACAGCATTCTATCCTACGGCTTTAGCCACACTATATTTTTCCTATGCACTATATAACTACTTATTTCTTCCCTTTAAAACTTATATATAAACTCTTTAATAACTTTATATATATCCTTATAATCCTCCTATAAAGGAATTTTAAATCCCCCCTTTTTTATTTTTATTATACTTTTCTATATTATTAAAAAATTAATAGTTATTAATAATAAAAATATAAACTTAAAAAAAATAAACTTATTATATTTTTTCTTGATTTTTTTTATAAATTATTTTTAAAACTCTCTTTAAGAGTTTTAATACTTTATTATAAAAGTTTTAAAATAATATATTATAAATTATTTTTATTTTAAGTTTTTAAAGTTAATAATTATATATTTAAATAAAGATTATAATATTTATTTAATAAAGGTTTTATTAATATATATATATATATATATATATATTAAAAATAATAGTTTTTAATTAAACTTTTTAATATAATTTATTTAAATTATAATTATTTTTAAAGATTTAATCTTATTATATAACTTTTTTATAATAATTAAACTATAAATTACTTTTATTTATAATTTTAATTAATATTATTATTAAAATAATACTTTTTAATTTTATTTATATATTATAAAATTAAAATTATAAATATTTATTATATTATAACTATTATTAATAATATTATATTTTTTTTAAAATATTAAGTTTTAAGTATTTACTATTATATAAAGGTATTATATATATCCTTAAATATATATAGAATAGAAGTAAAACTA
Source organism: Diaporthe batatas (assembly GCF_019321695.1). NCBI lineage: Eukaryota > Fungi > Ascomycota > Sordariomycetes > Diaporthales > Diaporthaceae > Diaporthe > Diaporthe batatas. Next base: position 551,874 of record NW_025408565.1, read on the forward strand.
TATAAAACTATATTCTATCCTGTAGTGGTCCAATAAGGTTTCATACGCTGGAGCCACTGGCGGTATTGAAACTGCGAGGTCTCGTCCGAAAGAAGACCACGTCGTAACTGATCGCGCCACATGGTTCCGGCATGCGTCGGAACTCCGTTATTGAGACTGCTGCGTGCCACTGCGGTGTTATATTAATCCATGATGTCGCCTTGGCGGTTGAGTGACGGCATGAATGGTGCATGAATTGTTGGATACTTTACGTAGTTTAGGTAGTTCACGACGCTGTGGAGTAATCGGATCTCCGAGAGGGCCTCCCAGGGCCTGGGCCCTTCCCGTGGCCTGGGACGTATCGTCCCAATCGTACTTGTTCCAACGATCCACCCCAATCCCTGAAGCCCTGCGCATCACACGCGACTTAAAGAGTTAACTTGCTGCTGTAGAGTGAGCAAGTGCTCCGGGTGAGCGATGCTACCGATCGCGTCCCACATCTCGCGCTCCCGGCTGAGTCTTGGGTTCTTGTGCGCCAGTCTGTGTGAATACACTATTCCCACCACTAGTTGTGGCTCACCAGGGATCACAGTTTCTTACACTTCGCAACGACGACATCCTGGTTGAAAATGGGTTGTTTTCTGTCACCCAGAAATTTCCAATCTGTGTGAGGCAGTCGACACTGCGTGTTCTATAAATCGCCCTGTTCTCTCATCACGATGCATTATTAGCCTGCTCGCTCGCGGACCCCAATGCAACCCACCGTTACCTGCCCTAGGGTAGGTATGTACATAGATAATATTCTGAGAATCACGGAAATAGCTGAAAGATGACATGGCAGGCATTGAACGCCGATGTACTGTTTTATGATCCAAGAGAAACCAGGGTTGCTAATTGGGCAATAGAAAAAAGTGTTTACAGTTTATTGTATGGTACCAACTAAGGAACTGTAACCGCTTTCCCTTCTTTAACTCTTCCCTAAATGCGAGCTCCCCCCTGCCTCAGGTAACCCTTCACAAGATCCCTAATCTCCTCATCGTCGATCAAGTTGACATCCACCGTTCCCCCCGGCAAGACAACCTCTGCAAGAGCAACGTCATCCCGTGCGATTTCCTCGAAGGGAATCTGGCCCGTGTAAAGTGACCAGATACTCAAGCCCAGGCCGTAGATATCATCCTCCTTCCTCGGTGGCGCGTCACAGCCCAAATCATCCCCTCTACGAGTCCTGTTCGGCGACAAATAGTGCAACGTTACACTGCCTTCCCAGACGTCCTCGTCCTCGTCCTCAAAGAGCCCTTCTTCAAAGTCGCAGAGTTTGACATGGCCTTCAGCGTCTAGGAGCATGTTCTCAAGCTTCACGTCGCCATGTATGATGTGTCTGTTGTGCAGCGTCTTGATAGCCTCGATCATCTCCCGAATGGCCTGCTTGCGATTTGCCGATGAGGTCGTGGCGTGTGAAAGCGGTGTTGCCATTTCCATGAAATAGCCGTCAAAATATATCGTTCCTTCCGGAACCCTATTGAGTACTCTCCCATGAGTCTTAATTGCACAGTCCCCGGCTGCTATGTGCAGGATGTATGCTCGATGCATCCCGCCCATCTTATACACCTTCGTGCCGTCCTTGGTTTTGTACAGTTGGTTCTGATTTACAGCAAAAGGGTGATATGGATCCTCGAGGACTTCGTCTGCTGCCATGTTATCCCATGTCGTGTCTGGAGGTACCGGTGGCCACGGTTCATTCTCCATACCGCTCATTGCGACAACTGCGGGTCGAGTGCTGGCCGAGAGTTCGTGTGGCCCGGAGTCGGTGACAATTTGCCCCTTGGAGAAGATGTACGTCCTCGCGGAATAGAGGCGAAACCAATTTGGAGAAGATTTTGCTGTCAGGCCGAAGGAAAGTGGCTTTTCGTGTTTTCTTGTCCCGTGGAGTTGGTTGAAAATGTTGAACGCAAAGCGAGGTCAAGTCTAAGAAACATGAGGTGGGGTGGGGGCATTAACCACCCGCAGTGGGCATGTAAAGGAGGAGGCGGGGCGTGCCAATCCTGGGCAACCAACAGTTTTCAAGGCCGGCACGCCGGCTAGCGTGGTTGACTAACACCGCAAATAGTAGCCGCGCAGCGTCTGGACAGGTCCAACCGCTCAATGTCAACCAACATCAACCTCCTGGGCCAGTGGGGGCCTTCACGCATTAAGAGATGGCGTGATGATTCTTTTTTAGGGGTTGTAGTCCCAACGAAGGTCGCTAGGTCCCAGCCCCTCACACCACACCTGCCCGCTTTGCAAGACTGCGAATCGACGCTTAAAACTCGTGTTGGTCGTCAACATTGCCGCTATATTACGAACCCTAGCGTAAGTGTGGGCTACATGATTCCAATGTTTTGGTCGTCCTTATTCTCTTGCGTTGACACCTGATAAGTTTAGAACTGCCTGGCCGAGCAAACCTATCCCATGGATACCGAGAACGAGTTACGGTCGTAACGAAGATATGGGAACTTGATGAGGGCAGGTTTATAGTACCAAGATCCATGCTCGCTTAGGAACTCAGACGATTATGGAAACACATCTCCTACGAATATGCTAGATAGTACTGGAAGTAGGATAAGAACAAAATCCAGGTTCTATTACATTAAGCTGATTAAAGCCTAATGAGCTGGTTGTCAAATGTAACATTTAACAATGTCTGCTTGCCACACTCTAACTGAGGTCAAGATCTCATAAAAGTAGAACCGATGAGTGTAATACGGGAACTTCTTCCATTAATGCCTTACCTATTGGGAGCGCGCCGACCTGGGCAGATTTCATTTTGGGCTTACGATTTCGCGGCGCACGTTCATGCGACTCCACCATGTCACATGCTCGATCTTCCGGTGTATAATGAAGGTCTGCTCAAAGGCGGCGAGTCACAGTTTGGGCCATACTGACCGGTTCATTCAAATGTTTGGTCCTCACAATGAAAGCGGTATTGCATTTCCAAAATATTCTGCGAGTGGCGCGATGAACTTGATATTGTACTACCCGTAATTTTATGGACAGTTTCCCCAATAGAGACTCTAGGGCTTCAGTTGCGCCTGTCGTGAGACTTGAAGCCATGAGAAGTAGGGAGTTCGGCCACTGGAGACGCGCACTGTGGAATCCAATGTTCCGCAGCCCAGCACGCGTTGGTACTACCTCCGAGCCGTTCAAGGGATAATGTTAACGCCACCTGATGGACATGTAACCCTAACCCAACCTCGGAACTCACTAATGCTTAACTAAGTTACTTGTTACTGTCAAAACATGAAGCATGTTTGTCAATCAAATATGTCTTTCCGGGAAGACAAGAGTTCAGGTTGAATTTGAACAACACCTCCCTGCCTGTATCTCGTCAGTCATGCCACAATCACCTCTTATTCAAGCTCCGATCCTGATAATCGGCGCCGGGGTCGCCGGACTTACGCTGGCGCAAGGGTTACGACTTCGCTCCATCCCCTTTCGCATATTCGAGCGCCAGGCACAAACGCACATCAAGCAGGGCCATCGATTCCGCATTTCGAGGGAAGGCCAGGCCGCCCTCAACAGCGTACTCTCGCCGGAGCTCCAGGACCTGCTCCGGCGCACCACTGCTGACCGACGCCACCATGCGCCACGATACGTAGACGCCAGGAAGCTTGAATTCCCGGTCGCCGTGCCGGTGGACCCAGCGGAGTCGATGCCGCTCGACAGGACCTTCTTCCGGATGCTGGCCTCGCTTGACTTACAGGACGCCATTCACTACGAGAAGGAATTTGAGTCGTACGAGATCGTCGAAGGTCATGTACGGGTCAAGTTCACAGATGGTTCGGCCGAACATGGGTCGTTACTCGTCGGTGCGGACGGGCTCAGGAGCCGTGTTCGAAGGCAACTCCAGCCAGATCGCAAGCTGTTGGACTTGGAGCGCTGGGTCATGTGGGGTCGAACGCCACTGACGGATGACTTGAGGGAGGCACTCGGTAATACGCCAGATCTCTTGAGTTGGTGTATGTGCCTGGATCACGAGCCGAATGTCCAGACCGTCATCGAACCGATGGTGTGGTCGACCAGTGTACACCGTGAATCGCACGGCAAGCTACCAGACTTTGACGACTACGTGTACTGGGTTGTTTGCACCGCGCCATCGCAATATGCGGAGCTTTTGCCAAAGACAACGGAGGAGAAGAGGCTGTACATGGTGCGAGTATCTGAGTCGTGGCATCCAGCATTGAAACTCCTGCTCAGTTCTGCTTCCCACGAACTGTCCGCTTGCGTTCCGATCTTATCCAGCCAGCCGGATATTCAAATCTCCTCAGGTGACCATACCGGAATGGTCACTCTAGTCGGTGATGCAGTACATGCAATGAGCCCCATGGGTGGCTCCGGTGGGGATACAGCAATTCGAAACGCTGCAGATTTAGCACAGACATTAGCTGCAGAAGGCATCACCCACGACAGCATCAAGGATTTTGAGGCAAGAATGGAAGTGAGGGCAAAGGAGAAGATCGAGCACTCATTTAGAGGTGGAGTGAAGTTTTAGCACGGGAAGGAGTGGTTTCATTTTTAATCCCCATACATATAAAATATACATAGCACCTTTATACAATAGTAAACACTTAAGACCTAGTGTTTAAAGAAATATAATACTAATAATAGTAGAAAGAGAATATAATATATCTATAGGTGTGACGGTCTAGAGAGACTGAGCCTATAAACTACTAGAATAGCTAATTACTTTAAATTAGTTATTATAGTCTTTTAGCTAAGCGGTCTATTATATTAGTAGTTAATAGGTACTAGCTATTTTAATAATTAATTTTAAGGTTATAGGTTTAAACCTTTATAATTTAAAAAAATCTTATTTAAAGTGTTAGTAGGTTAATAGGTGTAGTGTTTATAGTTTATAGTTATAGTGTTAAGATAGGCTGTTTACTCTAATAAAGTAACTTAAGTATACTATAAATACTTATTTTATTTAAAAGATTTTTAGGCCTTTTATAAGTATCTAATCTATTTCTAAACTATTTAAGTACTCTATAAGGCCTTAGGGGGGATTATAATAGTTTAGAGAGACTAAGTTTATAAACTATTAGAATAATTAATTACTTTAAATTAGTTATTATAATCTTTTAGCTAAGCGGTCTATTGCGCTAGTAGTTAATAGGTACTAGCCGTCTTAATAGGTATATAGTTAAGCTTTATACTATATAAATAAAGCTAAAAAGTATTACTTTTAATAGTATTATATTAAAATTATTAATATAAATAATTTAAAAGCTAATTTATTATAATATTAAAGTTAAAGTTAATAAAGTAGTTATATAATAAGATTAAAATAGTTTTAAAATAACTTATATAAAAAGAAGTTATAATTTTATTATAGTAGGGTGTAAGGAAAAGGGGGTTATGTGGAATTTTTAGTGAAGGGTTTATAAAAAAGGTTTTCTTTTTATTATTTTAATCTTTTTCTTAAAGGAATTAACTCTATTAAATAATTTTTATCCTTTATTCCTTTTTTTTAAAACTTTCTTTTTTTAAAACCTACTTATATACTAATCCTTTTATAAAGGTTAGATAGAGTGTTCCTTTAAAGCTATTTACTTATTTTAGTAGCTTGTTTTTATTAGTTTTTCTAATTTAAGTTTAAACTTTATTTAAAGTAATTAAAAAGGTTAATAGTAAAAGGAGAAAAAAAAGAATATTAAAATAATAACTTATAAGTATATAAGAGTATATAAAGAAATTAAATATTATAAAAGTTATAATTAAAATAGTACTTTAATTAATTAAGTTATTTATTTAGAACTTTAATTACTCTTAAATTTATAGAGACCTTAGCTATATAGATAAAGGGATATTATTTAGTTAAAATATTAGTTATATAATAGGTAGGGAGTAAAATATTTATTTTTATATAGGTTTTAATTAGTATTAGTGATTTATAAAGTAATTATTAATAATAATAAAAAAGTAATCTTTTATTAATTATAGTTATTTTATTATTTTAATAAAGGAAAGATTTAATAATTTATTTTATAATTATAATATTAAATAAGATAAATTTATATTAAAGTATTAATATAGTATATATAGTTAGTAAAAATATTTAAATAGTTAAATAAATTATTATATTTATAGTTAGAAAGAAATATAATAATATAAGTATAATATAATTAGAATATATATATTAAGTTTATTATATTTAATTAAGGAAAGAAAGAGAAGAAAAATTAAAGTTATATTAATATAGTTTTAAACTTATTTTTAAATATTAATAAATATATATTTAATTAATGGTAGTTTTAATATTAATAAAATAAAAGTATTAATTTAATAATATAATAGGTTTTAATTAAAGATTAATAAATATTTAAAATCTATATAAAAGTATTTTAATAAAAATTTAAGGTTAATAATAAAAGGTATATTATATAGTTATAATAAATTTAATATATAAGGTTAAAGGTAAATTAGTTAAATATATATATATATATTTATATAAATACTAATAATTTATTATATATTTATTAGAATATACTTTTATATAAAACTTTTTTATTTTATTTTTAATTATTTATCCTTTTAATATATTAAGTTATAATACTCTTTTTAAAAGGATTTTATATATAATACTATTATATTAAAATAGTTTAAATTATAATATTTAATTTTAGTTATTTTAAATCTTTTAATATAATACCTACCCTTTTATTAAAAGATATTAATTCTATTAAAGGGTTTTCTTCTTCTATTTATACTTTAGGATAAATAAATCCTAATTATAGAAGGGTAAAAAAGAATAAACTTAAAGGTAAATATTATATAGATTTAATTTTATTTATAATCCCTTTAAATTAAAATTATAGATTTAATTAGACCTTATATATTTTAATAATAACTTAAAACTACTTTTTAAATTAATAATATATTTATATTTAATTTAAATATAGAATTATAAATATAACTTTTAATAACTTTTTAAAGTTTAATAGAATTAATATTATTTAATTTTTAAAAGTTTAAGGATATTATTTATTAATATAAGTATATTAATAAAATAAAAGTTAATACTTTTAAGTATTATTATAATAAACTTAATCTTTAAAAAGATTAAAAATTATTATAAATATTAAAAATTAAAAGATTAGAGATTTAAACTTCTTAATTATTATAAGTTTATAAATTAAACCTTTTAATTAATTTTATTAAAATAATTAAAAATATTCTTAAAATAAACCTAAATTCTAATTAAAAGTTTAAAAGTAAAAGATTATTAACTATAATTAAACCTTAAAGAATAATATAAATAAAAAAACTTTATAATTTAAATATTTTATAAAACCCTTCCTTTAAAAATTAAAGAATAATTAATTTCTTTTAAGATTTCTTTAAAATCTATAAAAGATATTAAATAAAAAACTTGAAAAATAAATTAATTAAAATCCTTAACTAAAAGATTATCTATAAAAGGTAGGACTAATACTTAACTATTTAAAAGGCTTTAAGAACTTAAAGAGTAAAGTATAATAATAACTAATTTATTTAAAAGTTTAATAAAGTTATTATTTAACTTAAAGTAAAAAGGATCCTAACTAATTTAAAAGGATTTATAATCTAAATAATTAAACTATAGTTTTAATTAAAAATAATTTTAATAATTTATTTTATAAAATAAAAATAAAATATAAATATAAAAATAAATTATATTATTAATTAATTATAAAAATTAAATTTAAATTATATTAAGATAATAAAAAGTTAAGTAGATAAAGTTAGAATCTATAATATATTAAATTTAAATAATTTTAAAAGGCTTAAAAGGTTAGAGTTTATAATTAAATTAAAGGATAATTAGAATTTATAAATCTAAATACTTTTAGTTTAATTAAAGTATTAAATAAATATAAAAATAATAAAGAGGAAGAAGTTAATAATAATATTTTATATAAATTATTATTATTAAATTTTATAAGGATAAATTAATATTTTAATATTATACTTATAATAAAAAAGCTATAATATATATAAATATAATAAAGTTAAGAAATTAAAATAATATAGGTTTTTATTATTTTAAATATAAAAATCTTTTATAATTATTAAATATAAAAATAACTAAAAGAATAATTTTAAATATATATTAAACTTAAAATAAGTTTAAAAATATTATAATTAAAATAATATTAAAGTTATTTATTATATATTTAGAGTTTTAAAATTCCTATTATTAAAGGGAAGGATAAATCTTTTATATATAATAAAGTATTAAATAATTATTATTACTAAGCTATATTTCTAAAAGGAACTTTTAATTAAAACCTTAAAGTAACTTTATTAAAAATAATACTATTATATATTTAATTTTAATTAGAGTAATATCCTTAAAAAGAAAGTTTAATTAAAAACTAATTATATATATACCTAATAATTTATACTTCTTTTAAACCTTAATATTATTAAATAAAAATATTATATAAAAGATATAAATTAAAGTAAAATAAGATATAATTTAATTTTTATTAAAGTATAAAGAGATATTATAATTTAAGAATTTATTATAATTATTTTTAATTAAAGTTTAAAAGTTATAAAAGAATTAATTTAACTTTAAATTAAAAAGTTATTTAAAAAGAAAAAAGGTTAAAATAAATTTTAAAATAATAATATTTAAAAATAATTATATAAATTATATTAAATTTAAAAGTTAAAATAATAATTAAAGATTTATTAAGTTTTAATAAAATAAATATAATATTAATTAAAAACTTTAAATACTTTTAATAAAATATAATTTTAAATAACTTATTATTTAAATTTATATATAATTTAAATAGTAAAAACCTTTATTTTTAGGCTTAATATTATAAATATATTAAATTTTAAAATAAATTAAATTTTTAATAAAATATTACCTTTAAAATTATTTATTATAAAATTAATTTTATAAAAATTAAAGAGAATAATATTATTAATTAAAGTTTTATAATTTAATTTATTTTATTATAAAGGTTAGAGTTTATAAGAATATACTTTTATTTATTTTATTAAATATAAGGGTTAAAATAAATCTTCTACCTTTCTCTATTATAAAAAAATAGGTTAATATTTAATATATTAAATAATATAAATTTAACTATTTATAATAGTATTATTATAATTTTAATAGGTATAATTAAAAATTAAATATTTATTAAAGTAAATTAAGTATAAGTAGTCTTTTTATTATTAATAATTAAATTAAAGGAATAATATATTATATTTTTTAAGATATTATTTTTTTAAAGATAAATTTAATATTTAAATAGTTTAATAGGTATCTTTATATAAATATTATATTTATAAAGGTTAGAGTAAAATATAGTTTAAGGAAAAGAAATTAAAACCTTTTAAATAGTTAATATTAAAAGTTTATTTATAAATAAGAGTATTTTTAAATATTAGAATAGTTAGGGTTAATTATATTATATTTAATTAAAAGCTAATTAAAGTTAAAAAGATTTTATCCTTAAAGTTAAAAAGTAATAAAAGAGGAGATAAAATTATTAAACTATTTAATATATATAAATTAAATAGAATATATATAATTTATATAAAAGACTTATATAATAACTTTAAATAGACTTATAAGTAAGAGGATTAATTAAATTAAACCCTTAGTATATTTATAGTATCTATTTATAAAAGTAAAAATAATATATTTAAAAATAAACTAATAAAAGCCCTTAATTCTATCTATTATAAAAATAATTAAATAATTCTTAAATTTAAAAGTTTTACTTTATATAAATAAATAGTAAATAAGGTTTACTTTATAAATAATTACCTATTAAATAAAATAATTCCTAAAAATAGTATTAACTAAAAACTTATATATAAAATAAAAATAAAAAGTAATAAAATAAAATAAAGAAAGTAAATATAACTTTTAAATTTAATTTAAATTTTTAATAATTAAAAAGAAAGTTATTTAACCTCTAATTAACTTAAAAGATACTAATAAATAACTATAAAGGCTTCTTACTTAAAAAAAGATATTTAAATATATACTTTTAATAAAAGAAGGCCTAATATAAAATTAGTTTTATATTAACTAATTTAGTAAAGATATTATACCTCCTTAATTTATTAAAATAATTCCTATAAAGCCTATTAAGTAAATTCTAATTAAATTCTTAAAGCCTTAAAGAGTACTATTATCTAAATACTTAAAAATAAAGAAATAAAAGGATTATTAAAAATCTTATATATCTTATTAAAATCTTTAATTCTTATTAATAAAAAATAAAAGTATTATTTAATTAATAATATTTAATATATTAATATAATTATAATTAAAAATATTTTTATACTTTCTATAGTAAATAAGTTTATAAAAGAATTTATAATATATAAAATTTTTCCTTATTCTTTTTTATAATTATAATTAAATTAAACTTAATAAAAAAGCTAAAATATTATAATATTTTCTACCTTTATTAAGTTATTTTATTATTATAACTTATTATAAAAATAATAAATTTAATAATTTAATTTATAAAATATATAATTTAATTATTCTATAATTTAATTCCTTTTATATATTATCTTTATTTTAATAATATAACTATAAAACTAAATATAAATTATAATAATATTAAAATATTAAAGTTAATAAAAAATAAAAAGTATATTATAAAGTATATTAAAAATCTTAATAATATTCTATATAATATAAAGCTTATTAAAAATATAATTAATATAATTAAATTATAATAATATTAAAAATAAATTAATCTAATAAAATACTATTATAAAACTTTTAATTATACCTTTATAATTAAAAAGATTATTAAAATTAAAAATAAGTACCTTATATAACTATAATAAAAATAAAGGATTTATTAACTTCCTTAACTTCTATTATATATAAATACCTTTCTATAATATTATTATAAGACTACTCTTTAATTTCTTAAAAAAGAGTTAAGTTTATTTAAATTAATAATTATTAAAAATTATAAATAGTTTAAAGAAAATACTTTTAAATAAGTTTTATTTAATTAATATTAACTATAAAAAGAAAAAATTATTTTAATAATTAATATTAACTTATTAAAATAAAATATTTACTTAATATAAATATAAAATAAAGTTTAATATATAATATATTATAAAATAGAATTTAAATAACTATTAAATAATTTTATAATATAATAAAATAAAATTTTAAATTATATTATATATAATTAAATAGTTATAGTTCTATATATATAATATATATTTTATTCTTAAAATAAACTTTAATATCTTTATTTAATAACTAAAAGGTTTAATCTTAAATATTCTAAAAGTATATATTACTTATTAACTTACTATAATTAAAATATATAACTATATTATTTACTATATAAAAGAGTTTAAAAATATAATTACTAATACTTTATTATATAAACCCTTAAAACTTTTAATAAAGTTAATTAATAAATTAAAATAATATTAAAATTAATATAAAGCTACTTTAAACTAAATATTAAGTTTTAATATATTTAATTAAATATTTTATTTATAATTAAAATATATATAATTTAAAGAATTTAAGAATATTACTTAATATTTAATATATAAGATTTTTCTAAATAGCCTCTCCTTTTAAAAATAGAAAATATTTAAAAAAACTATAAAGTACACTTTACAATTAAATTTTAAAGGTAATTAAATAAAAATATAATACTTAATATATTATAGATAACCTTAAATTAAAAATAAAAATTATTTATAAAATATATATTCCTTTAAAGTATAAAAGTAAAATATTATATATTCTTATATTAAAATAATATATTACTAAAAAGGATATATATAAATATTAAAACTATATTATTTAACTATTCCTAATATAATAAATAAAATATAAAATATATAATAATAATATTATTTTAACTATTTTTAACTAATTATTTTATAAAATTTATATAAATATTTAATACCTTCCTTTTAATTATAACTATAATAAACTTTTAAAAGTATATTATAACTTAATAAGTTAAGTTAAAGTAAAGTTATTAAAAGTTAATAATATAAAAAATAAAGTAGTTTTTATTAATAAAATACTTTTTATTAAAGACTATTTATAAAAATAATAATTAATAATAAAAGAAGAATATAAGTAAGTTTATATAATATTTATATTTAATTAAAGTTTATTAAATCTTATTATTTATATATAACTTATAAATAAATAATATTATAAAAAAGGTATTTCTTAATTATTATAACCTTTATAAAAATAATAAATAGTTTTTATTTTATTAAAAGGAGATTTTATTATATATACTTTATTAATTAAATTAATATTTAAAGGTTTTATAATAAAAGTCTTTTTACCTTTTATATAAATTTAATTTAATTATTTTATTAAAATTAAAATGTTTATATAAAAGTATAAATATAAATTTTAAATATAATATTATAAAAATATTTAATATAAAGTTATAATTTTTAATTAATTTTTCTATAATATTAATAAAGTAATTAAGTTAATAGTAAAGTTTAAAATAAAGGTTATATTAAAGAATATATATAAGGGCTTTTAATAATTAAAGCCCTTAATAATAAATAATTTAATTTTAATTATTAATTAATAAAGAAAGATTAATTATTTATTATTTTAAAACTTATATACTAATAATTTAGTTTATATTTTATAATAAAAATTCTTTATATAATATTTATAAACTTAAAATATTTAATAAAGTAATAATTTAAAGAATATATTTATTATAAAAATTAAAGAAGTTTATTAATAACTTTAGAATATAAAAACTAAAAGTACCTTTATTTTAATAGGTATAAAGCTAATAAAAAGGATAAATTCCTTATATTTATTTTAATACCTTTATTATTAAATAAACTTAATTAAAATAAAAACTTTTAAAATTAATTATTAATAATAATTTAAAAGTTTATAAAAACTTTATTATTAATATAAATAATATAATCTTTAATTTTAAATCTAACTTAAATAATATATTAACTTATATTTATATTAAAACTTAAGTTAAGAAAATAGATTTATAATAATCAATATATTAAAATAATTAATATATTAATATTTTAGTTTTATAATTAAATAACTTATATTATTAAATTCTAATTAATTCTTTAATATAATAAAATTATATAATATTTTTATTATTAATATTATTTATTTAAAAGGAGGAGAAAATAATATCTTCTTATTATATTATTATTATTAAATTAATTTTATAATAATTATTTATTTTATTTTATTTTAATTAAAATTTTATTTTAAAATAATATATTTTATTTTATTATTAAAAAAGTTAAATATAGTATTTATTATAATATTTATAGGTTTTTCTTTATTTTTAAAACCTCTATCCTTTATTTAAAAATTTAAAATTTTAATACCTATTTAATTATTTTTAACTATTATTACTCTTATAGTTATTTTACCTTTAGCTTTAAGTAATATATAACGAATTTACTTTTAATTATATTATTAATAATATTATCCTTAACTTTATTATAATTAAACTTTTTCTAATTTAAATATATTATTTAAATTATATATTTAATATAAGTATTTTATTAAATTTATATTAAAGATTAAAAGTTATTTTTATAATATTAATAAATATAAAATATTTATTAAAGAAATATTTATATTTTTAATTAAAATATAATTAATATAAATATTTTATTTAAAGCTTTTAATAGATTAATAATTAAAAGGGAGTATAATAGAAATACTATTAATTATATAATAACTTATTTATATAAAATAGTAATTATATAAGTTTAAATTTTAATAACTAAAAGTTATAATTAAGAAAGATATACCCTTTTATAAGTTTTTATTATTATAAATTAAAGATATATATTTACTATATAGTAATCTATTAGTTTTCTTAATAAATATCTTATTAATTAAAGTAATTATAAAGACTTTAATATTATAATATAGAAAATTAAAATCTTTATTTAATAAAAATAATTAAAATAACTCTTTTAAAACTATTAAATTTAATTAATTATAAAATAATTAAATATAATATTAATTATTATTATAACTCTTTAAATTATAAATTCTAATATTTTTAATAAAAATAATAATAAATATTTTTAAAGATAAAATTAATAAAAGAATACTTTAAATTATAAAAATATATAATAATTTTAATTAAAAATATATAATATACTTTATAAAGAATATTAAGTTATTATATATAAATATATTTTTAAGTTTTTATTTAGATTCTTTATTATTAAACTTTTAATAATAAAAATTTAATAAATAAAAGATTTATTTTATATAAATCTATTTAATATAAAGAAGCTATCTTTTATTAAATATAATAAATAGAATAATTAATAAAGTTTTATTTATATAGAGAATAAAAAAATTTATATAAAAGGAAGGTATAATAAAGGTTATAAATAGAAAGAAGAAGAAGGTAATAGAAGAATTAAGATAATAAAAGGTATTAAATATATTAAAAGTATAAGTAATAACTAAAGGGTAAGTAACTTAACTTTAATTAAATTTAAAAAAGATTTATTTAATAAAAGAAAGGAAAAAAGAAAAAAGTACTTATAACCTAAAGGAGTACTTTATTTATATTAAAGTTAACCCTATTAATAATTTATAAAACTACCTTTTCTCTCTTCTTATAAAACTATATAAACTCTCCTTTAAATAATAATATTAATTTAATAACTTTATTTACCTTTTAGTTAAACTTTTTAATTAAATATAATATTAATTTAATAAAGTTAAATAAATTAAAAGGTTTTTAATACTTTAATTATAACCTATTTATTACTTTTAATTATTTATATAATACCTTTTAGAAATATAAAAATCCTTATTTTATAAAAACCTTTATATTATCTATATTCTTTTATATATAATTTATTTATATTTTATTATTATAAGTAAATTAAAGAATAATAAATTTAAAAGAAGAGTTAAAAAGGAACTTTTATACCCTTTTAATATATTAATAAAGAGTAATAGCTTAAAGTTTATACTATATATTAATTTTAATACTCCTTTACCTTTTATTAAAAATAAAATAATCTTAATTAATAAATATTTATTATATACTTATTATAACTTTTTTATAATAATTTTACTAATAACTATTATAGAGTATAATATTTAAACTTAATAGATATTAAAAATTAAATTATATTTAAGTAAAGTAAAAATATTAACTTATTAAAGAACCTATTTAAGATCTAAGTTTTTATAAATAAACTTTAAATTTTAAAAATATAAAATATAAAAAAAAGTAATCCTTTTATTATAATATTAATAATATAAAGTTTAATTTAATAAAAATAATTATTAAGGAAGACTTTTTAAAAATTAATCTATACTTTAAATTTAAAAGTTTATAAGATTTAATAATCTCTATAAGTACTATTAAAGTTACCTCCTTCTTTTACTCTATAATTATAAAATCTTCTAACTATAAATAAAAAGTTAAAAAGTAATTATATTATTATACTTCTTTAATAATAACTTATTAACTTTTAAAATATTATTTATTTAATTAATTAACCTTTTAAATATAATATAAAACCTTTAAATATTTTTAATAAATTAAACTTATAAAAGTATATTAATTTATTATAACTTCCTTTTATTATTTTAATTATTAAATATTTACTATTTATAATTATAATTATTATATATTAAATATTATAAATACTTACTTTAATTTAAAGGTATAAAAAAACTTTATTATAATAAAAATATAAATATTAAAGTATTTAAAGTTAAGCTTTATTAAAAAAGTTAACTTAAAAAACTTTAAATTATATAAATAAAAGTTACTTTTAATTTTTAAATATAAATTATAAGTAATATATTATAAGTTATATTACTTTTTTAAAAAAGATTAAAGGATAAAAATTAAATATATAAAGATTAAATTAAGTTTAACCTTATTTAAAGATAGCTTTTAAATATAATAAAGGAAATTATTATAATCCTTATATAGATATTTATAATTTAATTAAAAATAAATGAAATTAAAAATAAGTTAATTCTTTAAGGAATTATTTAATTATTACTTTTAATAAAATAAAAAATTATAAAAATTAAAATTTTTTATAATAATAGATTATTAAATTTAGAATTAATAATATAAAAGATTAAAAAAAGAGATAACTTTTAAATAAAATAATTATAAAAGCTTAAAAGAATAATTTTTTAAATTAATTTATAATAACTAACTAACTATAAAATATTATAAACTTAAAATATAATAATATTATTAATTAAAAGATTATTTAAACTTATTATAAAAGATCTACTTAAATAAGTTTATATTTAAAGTATTAATTTTTTATAAAGGAACTCTTAATACTTTAAAGTTTAAATAGAAATTAGTTAATATTTCCTAATAATAATAAAGACTATTTAATATCCTTTTAATTAAAAATATAAAAACTATTAATTTAATATAAAGGTTAATTATAAAAATTAAAAAGGTTAAATTTAAAAATTAAAAATATAATTAAATTAATTATTATTAAATAAATTATAATATTATTAAAAGTAAGTTTTTATATTAATAATTTAATTAAAATATATATTTTAAAAAAGGTATAAAAATAAAAGGTTAATAAAATTAATAATAAATAGTAGTAAATAAATACTTAAGTAATTTATATTAATAAATAAATAAAAATAAAATAAAAGTAAAGGAACTCTTAATTAAATACTTTATTAATTTTAATAAACCTTTATATATTTAATTTATAAAGGTTTAAAAGGGTATATAATAAAATATAAAAAAAAAGTTATATAGAATTTTTAATAAAGAGCCTATAAGAGAGGTCTTCTTTTATTATTTTAGTTTTTTCTTAAAGAAATTAACTCTACTTTTTTTTTATTTTTAAGAATTCTTTTATTAAGTAATTTTATTCTTTATTCTCTCTCTAAACCTTTCTTTTCTTAAAATCTATTTATATACTAATCCTTTTATAAAAATTAAATAAAGCATTCCTTTAAAACTATTTACTTACTTTAATAGTTTATTTTATTATAATATAAAACTTAATAAACTAATTCTTCCTTATTAATATATTTATTATATAACTATTTAAATCTACCTTTATTAAATAAATTAAATATATTATAATGTTTATTTTAAATATATAGTTATTAATAGAATAATAATATTATAATAATAAACTTATTTAAAAGAAAGCCTTTTATATAAATTTTATAAAAGATTAAAACTTTTTAAAAATTAAATAAAGTTTATTTATTATATATTAAATAAATACTATATAAGAAAAGTAAAAGTTTAAGTATTTAAGAATTAAATCTTTCTTTTTTATATATATTACTTTATTATTAAAGATTTATCTATTTTTATATAATATATAAAGAATATAATAAAAGAGGGAGTTCTATAAAGGAAGCTAGTAACTCTACTATATATAGATAAGTTTAAGGATATATATTAAGTAATTATTAACTTTATATTTAAAGTATAAACTGATAGTTAGTTTAAAAGTTAAGAAGATAATAAATAGATAAATATATAGTTAAATAAAAAATATAATATAGCTAAAGCCGGTACGGGAAGGAATGGACTGATTACCACGCAGTTGATGCTTGAAAGAGCACTATGTTTGGAGGACACTCTTTGCCATCTCACTGGCCGCTTTGAAGAATAATTTCACTGAGCTCCGTACGCGTTAATAACGTTACTATGTCTTCTTGCTTAATAGTAATTGGCCCTTGATCCAAAAGCTGGAAGCACCCGTGGACTAGTTCTTACCCGGGGGGCAGGCCTTCCCTACCCCCCTACGCCAAGGGCGTAGGGGGTACCAAAACCCCGCAACAGCCAAAACCTCACAACACTTATACCTACCTATTTTTACTACTTTCCTCTATAAAATCCTACTTTTTAATTAAGTACATTTCCTTTATTAAATTTTATATAATAAAAAAATAAATACCTTTAAAATCCTTATTTTATAAAGATTAATAATAAAATACTTTTAAATTTTTAGGGTTAGGGTTTAAGATTTTAGTTTTTTTAGTTAAAGGTTTTTTAAAATTAATATATTCCTTTATAAATATTTTCTTTCTTAAAAAATAAAAATAATAAATTATTTTTAAAATTATTTTATTTATATAAATAATATTTTTAAAATTCCTCTTTTAAGATTAAGGTTATTATAATTTATTTTTTATAAAAGTTTTAATATAATAAATCTTTTAAAACTTTAATTTTTAATCTTTTATAATTAGATTTTAATTTTAAAAATATTTTTTTATATAAAAAGAATTTTATTAAAATTCTATAGGTATTACTTTTTATTATATAATTTATATAAAGAAATATATTAATTTTAAAAAACCTTTAACTAAAAAAACTAAAATCTTAAACCCTAACCCTAAAAATTTAAAAGTATTTTATTATTAATCTTTATAAAATAAGGATTTTAAAAATATTTATTTTTTTACTATATAAAATTTAATAAAGGAAATATACTTAATTAAAAAGTAGGATTTTATAAAGGAAAGTAGTAAAAATAGGTAGGTATAAGTGTTATGAGGTTTTAGCCGTTATGGGGTTTTATCACCCACTCCGCCAGGAGTGGGTAAGTAGAAGCCGAAGCCCACAGGTAGTCCGGACACAATCCCGTATGGGCAACCAGTCTATTAGTTTACTGGCTGTTTCGCCATCTTGGCATCAATCGCACTCGTGGGAGAACTGCCTCGTATTCCCCACCTCGCCGCCACACATTCCGCTGAACAAATTGGGAAGAAAAGGTTTTTGCCAAGCCTGCGGAGTCGCGTTGACAACGCCCATGACTACCGGCAAGTCCCTCGAAGTGTCCGAGAGGCTGGCCCCCGCAGCAGACGCCCCGAGCACACCAAACACCGCCGGTGGGCCAATGACACAAAGCTGCAATGGCTTATTGGACGTACAACACTGCCCAGGTACTCATTTCCGTTCCTTCAAGCATCGATTTCAAGTGTCATGCCATACGATCGCGGCAAGTTCCTGAACGAAATAGACAAGACATACATCCTCCGGTGAATAATGTTGCAATACGATTTTTCATGCGCACAGAGCAATGTAGTACAGAGTACATGGAACTCACAATGCCTCTTAGACTCGGGCTGTGCTATCATGAGCGCAAACCCCAGCATACAAGAACTTCATAAAGTATTGGCCAAGTATGATTTCCCACCTTGTTTGGAGTGACAAGACATGTTTATATTGACATGATGCGTAAGTGATTCGCCAACTGCAGTAGCATCTTTAGGTGTGGCTGTTCTGCGTCGATATTAGGAGTGGCACGCCAAGACGGAGTTTCTGGCTTGGGAGTGACATTCGGCTTTCAACATGGCGAGGTGCGGGGACCGTTTGAACGCGAATCTGAAGAGAGCTAATAAATGCGGGTCGAAGGAAAGGATATGAGTCGTAAGCATTTCCTCAGGGTCCCTAAGTTGTTTTCTAGGGATCTTCAGGTCTCTCAAATCATCCAACCCTCAAGTGTTTCGCCATGAGATTCGGAGTGCTTGGCATGGGCTTCGCATCCAGGGTCGCCCTCATGGCGACCCTGGTCATCGCAATGAGCATCCTGTTTGTGCCCATCGTTGGCGCCCAACGCCCTATGGAGAAGCTCGGGCGTGGTGTGGTGGCAGTTCGCGCCAGCACCGTAAATGTTCTCGTCTCTTGGCGCCTCCTCGGGCTCGACCCATCCGGCATTGGCTTCAACGTGTACCGAGCAACGGGTAGCGGCTCAGCCACTAAGCTGAACGGCAATGTCTTGACGGCTGGGACCAACTATCTCGACACGACTGCAAATCTGGCACAATCCAACACTTACCACGTTCGGCCCGTCGTGGGCGGCGGAGAGCAGGCGGCGAGCGGTACTTTCACATTGCCGGCCAACAAAGCGGTTGAACCGGTGGTTCGGATCCCAATCAAGGCTGGAAACGCGATCAAGTATGTCTGGGTGGGCGATTTCGACGGTGATGGAGAGTATGACTTCCTGGTGGGACGGCAGGGCACTAGGCAGAAGCTGGAGGCCTACCGCAGCGACGGGACATTCCTCTGGGATGTCGACATGGGGCCGAATAGTGAGAACCAGGATAACATCGAGCCGGGATCCTCGGCACTCTACCTGGGTCACTGGGACGGTGTCACTGTCTACGACTTGGACAGTGACGGACGTGCCGAGGTGGCGGTTCGGATTGCCAACGGGGTACGGTTTGGTGACGGGAACACATTCTCCGCGTCTAACAACAATCATCAATTCATCGCCATTCTGGACGGTCGTACGGGCGCTCTGCGTGCGAGTGCTCAAGTCCCCACGGACTACTTGGCCGACGGACCGCTCGCAGCGCGATTCGGAGTGGGCTACCTGGATGGGACTCGGCCGCATCTGGTGGCGTATATGAAGAACCGGATCGGCTCCGGAGACTTCAACTTGATGATGACTGCTTGGACCTTTAGTGGCAGTTCTGTCAACATGGCATGGAAGTGGCTCCGAGGTAGCCAAAATGCCCCTGACGGGCACAATACCCGTATCATTGACGTGGACGGTGATGGCCGGGACGAGATCAGCGAGATTGGGTTCATGCTCAATGGGAACGGCACCGTCCGCTATCTTATGGGGCCGAAGGGCATCGTGCATGGTGACAGATTTCACATCGCCAAGATGGATCCCAGCCGTGCCGGACTGCAAGGCTACGGCGTGCAACAAGATAACCCAAGCGGCCTCCACGAATACTACTACGACGCCCGCACTGGTGAATTGATATGGCAGCACACTGGGGCCCTGGCCGATGTCGGTCGAGGCATGGCAGGTGACATAGATCCACGCAGCCCGGGGATGGAGGTCTGGTCCTTCGAAGGCATCTACAACGCTCGCACCAACCAACTCACCGAGACCAACACCACGCTGCGTCCATGGCCACACCTCGGGCTGTGGTGGGATGGCGATGTGTTGATGGAGCTTTACAACGACGGCAAGTTCGAGAAGTGGGACTGGTTGAACCCAAAGACGACGAACAGTCTGCCGAGACTGCTTAGGATCTCGGACTTTGGCGCTATCAATGCGGACGGTGTCAATCCGGCGTTCCACGGGGATATTCTGGGGGATTGGCGCGAGGAGGTCATTGTCACCAACTCGGATTACAGCCAACTTATCATCTTCACCACGGACCGTCCATCTGACGTCCGGCTGTATACTCTACCACATAACCCTGCCTATCGCAACTGCATGACGCTCAAGGGTTACGTGCAGTCTCACCACCTGGACTACTTCCTTGGTCAAGGGATGACTACTCCCCCGCAGCCAAATATTCGTTACGCGGGGGCTTAGTGTCAATGACTCGATGAGGAATATCCAAGTAGTCTGATAGGGAGGTTATCGGGGTTAGTAGATGTGAATCTATTTATA
The DNA here is from genome assembly GCF_019321695.1 of Diaporthe batatas. Lineage (NCBI taxonomy): Eukaryota > Fungi > Ascomycota > Sordariomycetes > Diaporthales > Diaporthaceae > Diaporthe > Diaporthe batatas. The sequence goes on from NW_025408565.1 coordinate 573,291, forward strand.
TTGAATTTGCTATCTGCGCAATCCAGGCTGTTACCACCGGCCTGGCGTAGGAAAAATGCGCAAAGTAGGATACGTAGGGGTCCAGAAATCATGAGCACAATCTGTTTCCCAGAAAATTCGTGATGCAACAGAGATAGAGATACTAGTATGCCCTTCTCATCGAAACACCAGCTGAACCACATCATCCTTGTAAGTAAGGCTGAGAAGACCCACCACCGAGAAAATCAATGAAGTCAACACAGCCCCTATGACCCTTCTGCCTAGCAAGCTCCTTCGCACTTTGGCATTCCTTGGCACTGAATCCAAGAGGGAGGACGGCATTCCAGAGCTGGCAAAGAACATCGATGCAACCACTCTCAGCCGCCGCCTCAAAAGCCGTTCGACCCCCAACCTTCGACTTTGGCATGAAGAGATCAGCCCCGTTGTCGAGCAGGAGCCTGACTATCTTGAGACTCCCACTTTTCGCCGCCAGCTGCAAGGCTGTTCCTCCGTGTCTCTCGGCCGCTGCGTCATTGACCCTCGCCCCCTCCTTGAGGAGGAACTCCACCATGCTATAGCTGCCAATCTCACAGGCGGCTTGCAGTGGTGTTTGCTTGATTCCGCGGCGTGCAGGGCGATTGATCTCGGCACCGTGTTCAATGAGCACGCGGGCGACTTGGAGATTCTTCGACTCGATGGCGAGATGCAGCGGCGTCTTTCGGAACCAAATCAACCCAGAGACGGTGGCGTGTTTGTATTCATATACTATCAGATTAGCATTGGCGCCTCTGCGTAACAATTCGCGTATTAGATCATAGTTCTGTGCTTTGCGATGCTGGATGGCGACTCCTAAAACCCTGGATCTGTGACCGAAACTGATTACGCCTGAGACTTTCGATTGGAAACTCCTTGCAAACATCGGTCCCCAGCTATTCACATCTACCCCTGCCTCGAGTAAAGACTCCATCAAAGGACGACTATCGAGTTCGATGGCTCGAGCGAGGAGTTGATAACCAAACCCAGGGAGGCCGTGCGGATATTGTGTTTTGAACTCAGATAGAAGATATTCGTACCCCACTGGATCATGGCTCATGACATATAGGAAAGCACAGTTGTCAGCTGATGGGGCGCCTTTAGAAATCAACAATCGAGCAATTTCGTAGTCGCCGATCTCAATAGCTGCCCGGAGAGGCGTTATTCCAGTTGGGTCGCGCGGCTCCGCCTCAGGTTTAGCTCCAAGGTCTAAGATTTGGGAAACAAAGTTCTTGTTCCTGGTTTTGACAGCTGCACCCAGTGGTGTCGCCTTGATCCCAAGGTTGAGGTCCGCGCCCAATTGCAACAAATCCTTAATCAGGCCGATGTCACACCAGGCAGCTGCAGCTTCGAGTGCCGACTTGTTATTAGGATGAGAAATAGACATCAATGTAATGTCACATTCAAGCATAGAATCAACAACACGTTGGTTGAAACGCTCCAGCGCAAGGATAAATGGATCGCCGTGCATGCGACTGAGCTTGGACGCGTCCATGTCTGCTCCAGCATCTAAGAGCATAAGCGCGGCGTCTGTTTCCTCATTCCGGATGGCAACTGCTAAGGCGAGCGCCAAACGCGATCCCTCATTGTCATTACAAGCATGGTCGAGTACCATTCTCAGGTAGGAGATGTTGCCGACTTCAGCTGCAGCAACAACAGCCGCATGGAAATGATGCTTATCAGAGAGTCGAGTATGTGCTCCAAGCCTTTCGACAGTTCTGATCAGATGGTCATTCCTGGATCGAATCCCCTCCGCGAGAGGCGTCCTGATCGGGGTGATCACATAGTCGTGGCTGTGATGCTGAATGCCCGGCAATATTTGTCGATCGTACCCACACTCATCATATAAATCTGGGCAACATTCCGAATTACAATCCTGCCAAGATGTCACAGGGTCACCAACTCGAGCCCCCTGATTGAGAAGAAACTCGACCAGTTCGTCACTGGAAGCCCTGATGGCTGCGGCCAGACCCGATTGTAGTTGCGATGTATGCTGCACGAGAAACATGACAAGATCCACATTCGCTCGTCTTGCCGCGTGGCAAAGCAGTTTCTCAATCAGTATGGGGTTCTCTGATACGCATTTTCCGCAACCCTGTGACATGGAACAGTGGGCGAACAAAGCTCTGACCATCCCATTCACGTTGCTGTTCTCCAAATAATGGACGGCACTGACGAGGAGCCATTGGCTCTGGAAGCACATCTGATGTCTGCTTGCTGACAGACGTGAAAGTAGCTCCTCGGCGATTGCCGTGTGGCCAGGGCCTGGCCGCATGGCGTCCTCGAGTAAGTCGATGTGGACTTCAGCGCCGGAATCAAGGAGCAACTTCAAAAGACAGGGGTTGACGGGTTCTGGCTCCCCGGGAGGCGAAGGCTGAAACGGATATTGACTCCCGTTGTCCCATCGACCAAGCGCAAGTCCAAGGGCTCCATCGTGATTCGATGCGTGTGTTTTGTTCGGATCTGCTCCCGCTGCCAGAAGGGTCCGCACCAGTTCCGTGTTTCGGAACTTCGAAGCCAGCTCAATCGGTGTATAATCGTCCTCTTCATACCTACAAACGACATCATCTGGATTGATGGCGATTCTTGGATTATACTTGGTATGGTGAATGATCGTAGTGACGGCGTTGGCGTCGCTGCCTTCGACTGCTGCCCGGAAGAAGCTATCTGCCAGCGGCTTTGCGACGCAGGGCTCTCCGCCTTTGATGATATCGAACAACTGGATGCGGATGTCATGATGGTCTCTGATCAGCTGCATGATAGAGGCCCGGGGGATATCACGGAGGCCAGCGAAGTTGTTCTTGAACGAGTAAAGCAAGGTCCTGAATAGGTCTGAGCTTTGGAAGGAACCCTTGGTGCTCAACGTTGAGTCAGAGTTTACTGATGATGGCGTCACGTCTTCTGGTACCAGTGATTCCAAGCTCTCAATAGTCTCTTCCACGCCTGGTATCTCTGCTTCTGTGGGTGCACCCGTTGTGTAGGACGATGTCGATCTGCTGTGCTGGACCAAAGACGTTATCAAAGTTCTGGCCCCGTCCAAGCGACTCGTTGTGATAGTTTCATCTCTTCCGAGGACTATTTGTTGGTCACTTGATTCAGAATGCGACGCAGAGATGGAGTTCGCGGTGGGGCCGGGACAGATCGCTGAGAGCCGGGACTGGCCATGGAGGTTGCTGGAGCTGGATGCCAGGTTGGTGAAAGGACAATCATCCACATCGAAGATGGGAAGTGTAAGAATCTCGTCGAGGTTAATGATGGGGCTGAATGGCTCATAGCCTGAGAAGGCGTCAGGACACGAAAGAGCGAGGTCCACTGGTTGCTCGTAATGCGATAGAGATGGATCTGTGCCTAACGGTGGTGTCTTAGGTCGAGTTCTGACATCAAGACTCGCGTCTACCGCAATGTGACTGTTTTTCCGGAGTATCACAGAAGTCGAACTTGAAGTCTCAACCTCAGATTCGGTGCTTTTTGTCCACTCGCCAGAGTCATCCAGGAACTCGACATGGGCTTGACGAGAAGCTGGCAGAGAGCCACCTGGAAACTACTGAGTCAACTTGGCTGCGCTCGCTACACCGCAAACCCTTGGTCATCTCACCTTTGCAACCAGCGCCTTGAATTCCGATGCGGTCAGACCTATAGCGTCTCCGTGCTCTGTCAATCTTGTTCTTGTTAAGGACTGAGCCAGAGATAGTGATCCGCACATCGCTCTTAGTCTGTCGAAGTCGGTCATATTGTGCAATGAGAGCCACCCATTCACTGCTTTTGAGATTCTTGGTGAACCCCCATTTCTTGAACTGCAGCTCGTACTGAGAGGGGCTAGGGTCATGCGTTAAAAAGTGGATTCGACAGAATTAGAGGCAGCCCTAACCTGGCGGAAAACCCGTGTCTCTGTCGCATCAGCTCAACAACACCTGGCTCATTGCCATCCTTTTTCCTATTCAAGAGGGGGCGTTTGTCCTTGCAGTACATTTCCTTTATAACATCCTTGTGTCGTTCCCAGTCTCCTTCAGATACCGGCTCAAAGGACGCCATTTCGAACTGGGAAGACGGCTTGCTGCGGATTGGGGGTATTCCGAGATTATGCTGCCACAGGTTATGCTCACAATAAGTGTATGGTCTACAAACTGGAAAAAGTTGATGGAATCGGAGCGTAGGGATCATCAGTCGGGGGAATCGGAGGAGGGGGACTCCCGGGATTTATGCGTTGGGATCGAGACATGAAAACACCAAACGAGCATTTGTTAGTTCAACTTTGCCACATGCAGCCAGCCACGCCCGCCGCACATGCGCTCAATAGACTGGCCAGATAAACAACTACCCCTCCAACTTGATTATTGCCGTCAGCAATCCTGCACCTCATGGTCTGGCCATTCTGGGGTAGTGCAAGGTTGTGATTGGTAGCAATGTGGGCGTGAGGCAGAATCTGTTCGTGGCTGAGCCGTGCAACCACGACATCGAATCCATGACCGAACTCTGCGCCCAAAATCTGCGCCCAAAATCTGTGCCCAAAATCTGTGCCCAAAATCAATGCCAAGCCTGTAAGCGGACCAAGTGGTCAACATGTCCAATGCTACCCCGCTTTGCTGTTGTATTAGAAGGACAATCCAACACACACGATCGGAATAAGATCATCAATGTACCGTGACTAGGAATAATGCCATTTAAAGTGGTGTGGAATTGCATATTTCACTTGCAGGAAGGCTAGAAGAAACAACTATGAGCGGTTGTGTTTTCCACCAACCTATCAAAACCTATGCGTTGCTTTACCTACATCCAACCCTATTATAGTCTAGTCACCATAAAAGTCCCTAGAGACGAGCGGATGAAATTTTGACATTCAATAAATGCAACTATACCTACCCGGGGTCAGATATTCGCCGCCTTACGGCGTAGGGGGTAATCGAAGGTCTCACCACCGGGTAGCTCCGTAAGTGGGAGCCGAAGCCAGCGGGTAGTCTTAGACACTTCATTTGGGTTTTATTCCGCCGCGGCAGAAAGGTCGAGAATTCCAGGAAACATCCCTGACCACCGTATAATGCCTCTCGACTTCATAACCTCATCGTCAATCTCATAAAACACCCCATCTTGAACGCCTTCACGTTTCCACTCTTCGTACCACTCCGCCCATCCCTCACGTCTGCACGCTTCCTCCCACTCCACCCATTCTTGAGCAACCCCACTGCCAGATGCGAGCTCTCGGGCCTGCTCATACGATGCATAGCCGAGGGCCAGGGCGGTGACGCGATCAACCTCTGCCTGCACTATGCGAAGCGGCGCCAGAGTGCTAGCAATGTGCGCTTTCAAGCGTATCTCCGCTTGAGGGTGGGGACTCCATTCGGGGCAGCGAAAAACTTCCGGTAAAGCAAGGCACATTTCGTACGCTATCAAGGCAGATTCGATGCGCGGCGTTGTTCGTATGACCCATTCACGGTTTGGAAGATTTTCAAGTTCGGGGTGCCCTGCTTCAAATTCCAGACCAATTTCCGAACTCAAGACGATGGCTTCATATAGTTTAACCATACATTGGTTCAAGTACCGTTTGTCGTCTTCGGTTTTGCGCCGCGCCCATTCTACCGCATCCCATTTCCAGGTCATTTGTGTCCATCGATGTAAGACCTTGTGGAAAGGCAGGGTGAGCTCCTCAGGATTTATCGAGCCGATTCCACGAATCTGTTTGTGCAGGTGGTACACATCATTCAGTTCGGTCAGAAGCTCTATAGCATCCGTGTCAAACTGAGACGCGAAGTCCCTCGAAGCAGTTTCGGCGAGGACTCTGCACAATCCGACAGATGACCCCTGCAATGACAAGTTTCCACACTCACGCAGATATCTTCTGAAAGGCTGGAGGGCTCGCTCGTGCACCGTATGTCTCGTTAAGAAGGCAGGAGTTATCCCTCCCTCATGGAAGTTGCTGGTGAACGCCAGTGTCTGCCGGGGGTCATCTAGATCCAGTGGCGGCTTGATGGAGAAAGTTGTGTCTCCCATGATAGCACGGCAGAAGGTTGGAACGTCCCTTTCGCAGAGAACGAACACTAAAGGCCGCCGCGAAGTCATCCAATCTCCTTGTTGAGAACCATGTACTAGGTCATCTATCAGCGATTTATCCACTTTCTGACGCGTTCAGCCCGACTACGAGCCAGTCGGGGGAAGTTTTTATGGACCACCTATTTGTGAAAAGGACTTACGTTCATAACTCATCATACAGAGGTTGCTGTACTTCGCATCAATCAGACACAGCGCACATGAAGCGACACGGAGAGCAAGCTCGTCGCATGAGAAAGTGACCTTCAGAAGACGGCCGTGGCGCAGAAAAACCTCTTTGCCCTCGGAAAACATCTGGCGACTGGTCAAGAGAATGTTTGTCTCGACTTTATGCCTGGCATTGATTCGTCTCAGGATACGTTCGATGCGGTTGTCTCGAGTCGGCGGTCGGTGTCTTGACCAGGTGTGGGTCGTTACTTTTGAGCAATCCAGCTGCTCGCGCAAGCTGGGGGTCGGAAAGTCGAGCAGGACCTCGGCATTAATTTGATCCCGGATTTCGCGAGGGCATTGCAACAGACGGGAAGCTTGACCATCGCGTTTTTGTCTTTTGGCCATGATTGCACCAGTGTCGGAGATGCGCAAGGTGGCGGTATGGTAGTTCGCAAAGATTGAAAGTCCGTATCACGGAATGTAGGAATGGAAGGGTTGGTGTCCTGGGTCTTTAATTTACGGACCGGCCAATAGATGTCATTTTGGAGCAAGTTGATGTAGCGAATAACGCTTTGTGCGGCGGCTTGAGGACTGAACTGATGCTACTGCACTTATTATTAGTGTTACTAACCGAACTCGCTCGCCACAAGCCGGCGCCACAAGCAGAGGGAGGGTTAGTGTGTAGTAGTCAAAGTGGCCGCAGCAATTTTGGGCCGGTTGCAAATTGACATAGGCACCAAATTTGTGTCATATGAAATCCGGTATACGAGTTTGATCATGATTTACATCGCACATGCGCCGCATGACTGCTTTGCCGGCTTTCTAGTGAGCGACGCCGTCGGGAGCGATGCCTTCCAGCCTTGTCTGTACGGTAAGAGGCTTAGCCACGTGCCCACAGACGTACTGTATTCTATTTCCATTATTAATAGTATTAAACTTCTTTAAATGCTGGGTCTTAAGCGTTTATTACTGTATAAAGGCGCTATGTGTATTTGACATGTATGGGGATTAAAAACGAAACCACCCTTACATCGCACATGTGTAAAAGATGATGTGGTGTCATGGTGCATCACAGATTTTAATACCGGGTGGGGAGGCCCTACCAGGACCATAAAGGAGCTTCATCTAGGCGCGGGAGACTGCAAGTATCCTTATCACAAGTTTTGTGCGTGGGGGCGAAGACCTGGTTTCAAACGATATCGACTGACTTCAGGGATGGATTTTTCGCAGTCTGAGCTTTTCAGTGCATTTATAAAATCATCGTTCATCCATGAATGTGCTGTATTGCATCGGATTGTATTTCAGACAACCTGTAGGTATTATTCTGGGCATATACAGGCGCCGTGAAAGGAAAGTGCTGCTCACCATCGTCTTCTCCATTCCTCAATCGCTTATCCCATCCCCTGAGCAGAACCTTGAAGGATTACTCGATCTAATCTTTTCAACAGTTTGATATACATGGGTTCCCGTGCCGTCATGAAGCTCCAGGGGCCGACGTGGAGGACCGTAGACATTACGACAGCCAGCAAGCGCCCTCTGGTATTCTTCAAGGAGGCGGCGGTGGCCAGGGACCCTCATGGGAATGTTGAAAGGAGCCCGTAGCTCCCTGGCCTCTGGATTGAGGAGTTGCAGGCCGTGTGTGATTCCGTGCAGCATTTGCGGGACGTAGCTGTCGAGGTCCAACCCAGGGATTCCACCACAGAAACGGAACACATCCCGCTTTCGTATAATGAAAGTAGAATCGGGGTCCATATCCATCTCCTCAAAGCCACGATTGACGACTGAACAAGCATTAGTTATCTCAACTCTACCTACGGTTTTGAGGCTGTGCCGAAACCGAAACGCGCGTGGACCGCGCGGGCCACATTGCCAGATTTACTCACTGGTGTGTTCCAAGAGGCAGAATTCCCCGTACATTTTATGGAACATCGGAATCTTGTCGTTTCTTGCGGCTTCAAGGCGCAGGGCTTCGTTTTTCCAACCGTATGTGTTAACCTTTACAAGTTGTGCGCCGATTAGCACATTTCGTGCTTCCTCGAACAGTTGGCGGCTAGCTAGAAGAATGTTGGTAGGTATCTTGATGCCGTAGCCGTGGATGTCCACTAGGTGTTGATCGAGCAGTTCCCGGCTACCTAGAATCATTCCGGTAGGTATCTCGATACCATCGCCATAGATGTCCACTAGGCGTTGCTCCACGTCCCTGCGGTCGACCCTTCCTGGTTCAAAGAGTACGTACTCATACACAATATTACGGATCTCTATTGGCAGTTCCAGAAGTGGGAAGGGATCTTTTGTGACCTTTGAAACAATATTGAGGGGAGCCGTGGACACGAGATGTGGGTTCATGATGAAGTTTCTGTCATCGAGGCTGAGTGGAATGGTGTGGAAGGAGAGATTGACTGGCAGTGCCAAAGTTGAAATGGGACTGCGGGGTGCTGGCCTTCAAATAAATATCATGTGGCTTCAGGTAGCTCCAACCATCACTTGTCGAGTGGTTAGTACATGCCAGTGGTGGAAACTGGTGAGTTGACCGAAAGATTACTAGACACCGTCCGCTTCAATTAGTGGTTCACTACCCATGGAGTGATGTATGTCCTTTTACGTGTACAGAATAGAAGCGAAACCACCTAGTAATGGCCATAATAATTTGCTTTGGGTCATAAACACATGATTATAGCTTCGGGATACCTCAGTGAACTTTTGTTGCTCAAAACTTGGATCTGTTACTTGTTCTTACATCACAACCATGACAAATGGGGTGCAACATCTGGTGAGTGATCCAAATCCAAAGTACCACAGGATAGATACAATCTGATTCGGTAATCCATAATGCTCACAGAATCTTGAAGCAGAGGTCTTCATAAGTAGAACACAATAGACTATATTACTCACTCCTTAATAACGGGCTTGAACTTTCTCTGTAGAGGTAGGACCACATGTGCACTTCAATGAAAACATTGCCACCAGTGTTTGTAACGTCCTGGACATGATAATGTGATGTGTTAGAATGGAGGAATTGAGATTGTTTTGTAGAAGATAGCCTTATAAGATGGAATAACCAAGCCACTGTCTTTAGGTTTGTATCCATCCATAAAGGGTGCAACCATGAAGCTCCTTGTGGTGACTACGGCACAGATGGCTCGCCAATGATGATGATTGTTGTTGACCTTCACTTTGCAGCTCGAACAACAGAATCATGACAAAATCTAGCCAACAGTTACTGCTGTAAACCGCTTGACCTTGGGCACCCTCCAACCCTGCAAAGCCACAACGCGACTGCCAGCAGCCAGCCAGCCCCACTCACCACAACAACATTTGAGCCCTCCCAGTCTACAATTCTCACCAAGCACAACATTACAATCGCTAATCAAATCAACACCCATCCAGTACGCAGAGTCAATAAAACCATGGATCCATCAAAGGATTGCCTTGTACAGATCAGGCAGCTTCTCGACTCGATAGAGAAGGACAACCTCTCTCGAGACGACTCCAATCCAGTTGGTCGCACACAGCTTGAACAGGCTGCAGCGCCGATGCAGCACCATTCTGTGTCTTCTGGTGGATTCAAGAACCCCCAGAATGCTGAAGGCTGTGCGATTACTCTCAAGAGCCTGCCTGGTCGAGGCATCGGTGTTGTTGCGACGCGTTTGATCCCTGCTGGCAGCATCATTCTCCAGGAAGACGCGACCCTGACAGTCGCAATGCCGCAGCCCATAACACTGTAATTCTTGTCGGACCTTGTATCTCGATATGTTTCTTGCAGTGCTGAAGTGCGAAAGCAGGTGCTCGGCCTCCACGCATGCGACTGTCCAGACCTCAAGGCCAACGTGTTGAGCCTTCTCGCCACTGGGAGCGGCCAACCCCAGCTCACAGAGCAGCAAGTCGAGCTCATCGCCCATCTGAGTTCTGTCTTCATGACGAACATTTTCGACAACACGTTTGCTGAAGCATCTTCCCTGTATCTACAAGCCAGTCGCTTCAACCACTCCTGCCTCCCCAACTGCGACTACGAGCACACGACCGACTCTGACAAGCGCCGCATCACGATCGCAATTCGAACCAGTCGGGACATCCAGCCAGAAGAGGAGCTCTGCTTGACATACTTGAACTACTACGAAGAGCGGGGCAGGAGGTTGGCTGCTCTGAAGCAGAACTGGGGGTTCGTTTGCAATTGTCCAGCCTGCGATGTTGAAAATCCTGCGGTAGACACGGCAGCGCATGAGAAGATGCTGGCGGAATACAGACAGTTGAAGAAGGATCCAGAATCTCATGCTTTGTATTCTGGAGCCCCGACAAGGCTGTGGTTGGGAGAACTGGAAGAGGTCCTCGATCGATCAATTCGGCGGAGCCAGATTGCTGAGGTCTTTGGTGACAGCTACACCTGGACGATCAAGTATGTCCTCACCCCGATCCAATTTTCCACACTGGACACACTGACATGAGACTAACCTTCTTTCATTGATCTTACATAGTCATATCGTGTCAAGCATAGCTTGCAAGCAGATGTGGCTCTGGACAGGCAACCCCGAAGATTTCAAGAGCCATGTCAGGTTTTTGGAACAGGGACAGCTGCCGGCTGAGCGCATGGCACCATCACGCCAAGGCCGAGCACTGAAAGCGAGATTGGAGAAGGACCTGTCCGAAGCTCAGAAATTGAGGGGCACCAGGTGATTTGCGATGCTGGCAGACCTGGCACAGAACATTGGTGTGCCGGCATTGCTGGACATCCAACATTGAAGGGTGTTGCCATCATCGGAGTGAAGATGAGCAAACATTCTTGGCAACAGTGAGAGTCAAATTTTACAAGGCTCACAGGGTCGCTTCACTAGTAGCAGGAGGTGTTGTCATTTTTGTTGGGAAGAAATCGTGGGTGAAGGCACTGCGGGGTGTTTGTGGTGAAGCAGCTCTTGAGCTATGGATCGTGTCAGTGTACATACTAGTAGAGGGCACGGACCACCAAGCGTCAAAATCAGATTAGAAGCCATCCCGACCAATTTTTCTCATGGTCAAGGCCCGCCCTGAATGAAATTTTCTACTGTCAAAGAACTTTTATATTAAACTCACGACCGGTATCACCCAACTCACATCCACCATGGCCGTTCCCAGACCGTCCAATTATATCGTACCTACGAGTGAGGACAACAATGTCTCCCTCGTAATTTCTGAAGCAAGCTGTTCGGCCGAGGGGCTGTCCCTCGTAACTTGGAGCTCAGCCTTTCTCCTCTCCAAGGAGCTGTACAAGCTAGAAATCGACCGGTTACAACTGAAGAATCCCACCACTGGCTACTCTATTCTCGAGCTCGGCGCTGGCACCGGTCTCACTGGCATTGCTGCTGCCGCCGTTTGGGGGGGGAACGCCCTGCTCACAGACCTACCCACTATCGTCCCCGGGGTGCAAGTGAACGCAGACCTTAACAAGGAGGCCGTTGCAGCATACGGCGCGAAGGTGGGATGCGGAACCCTGGACTGGAAGAGCCCGGATAAGATTTTTATCCATGGGACATCGGGCGAGGCCGGACAGGCGACAATCGAGGTGAACGACGACACGGCGTTCCCCGTTATCGTCACGGCCGACACCATGTATACCGAAGACCACCCTCAGCTGGTGAGCCAGACGATCCTAAAATGCCTACGGAGGACGAAAGATGCCCGGGCTGTTGTCATGTATGCGATGCGGATCGCATACATCGACCATATCAGGGAGTTCTGGGAGCTGATGGAGGCCGGCGGCCTGGTTGCCGTGCAGGAGGGCCGGGCGGAAATCGACCTCAAGGACTGGGACGACGAGAAGCTTCACGAGTGGTGCGTGTGGAAGTGGAAAGACCTGTGAGGCTCGTCTCGTTGTTGCTTCTCCCGGGCCAAGATGCGCGACCGTCTGCACATGTGTCGAAACCGCCCGGAGCTCCGATTGTCGTCGGTGCGGAAGAATGCGGGACGGCGTTAAAGGGTCCCGAACTCGGCAGGATCCAAATCCCAGGTCGGGCGGCCGGAAGAGAGCTGATTAGCCGACGCAGCCCACAGTCCGTCATCGCAAACCGGCGGCTATGCGACATGAGATGATTTCTATGACACCAAAGTTCTTGCTTACCCCCACTCGAATTGGCATGACTGGAATCCATTCTCCTGGAAACGTTCCGCAATGGCCGCAGCTCCACGAGCAACTATCGCCATAGCGATCATTGGCTCGGGGTTGATAGGCCCGAGACACGCAAAAGCCGTGATACAAGACCACGATGCCGTGTTGCACTGCATAGTCGATCCGAGACCAGCAGGAGCTTCCGTCGCAAAAGAGCTGGGAACGACCCATTATCCCTCCATCTCACACATGCTCGCATCACCATCCGGAAAGCCTGACGCCGCCATAGTCTGCACGCCGAACAAGACCCACGTCACCCTCTCGAAAGAGCTCCTCTCCGCAGGCATCCACGTGCTGTGCGAGAAGCCACTGTCCGTCGACATACCCTCGGGGGAGTCCCTCGTAGCACACGCCAGGGCACACCCCACCCTACGCCTGCTCGCCGGCCACCACAGGCGATTCAACCCGTACGTGGTGGCGACGAAGCGAATACTGGAATCCAAGACCCATTCGATCGGAGAGATAACAGCAGTATCTGGCCTCTGGGCACTGTACAAACCGCCGTCCTACTTCGAGCCCCCGGCGGAATGGCGCCGCAGCGGCGAGAGCGGCGGGCCGGTCTGGATCAATCTCATCCACGAGATCGACATCCTCCACTTTTTGCTGGGCAGCAAGGTCGTGCGGGTTGCCGCTTTTGAAACACCCAGGCGGCGCGGTCATGATGCTGAGGAGGGGGGCGCCATAATCCTGCATTTTGAGAACGGCGTGGCCGGGACGTTCCTGCTCAGCGATGCTGTCGTGAGTCCACACGCATTTGAGATGGGCACCGGGGAGAATCCTGCGATCCCCAGGACGGGAAGGGATGTATATCGGATACTAGGTACGAATGGCACGTTCAGCGTGCCTGATTTGCGGCGAAGCTTTTACGACGTGGCCGATGGGGGAGAAAGGTCGTGGAACAACGAGCTCAGTGAAGAGACTGAGACACTGGATGCATGGCTGACCGAGGAAGAGAGGACCAAGGTGCCATTTGAGTTGCAGGTTGCGCATTTTGTCAGGGTCATCCGGGACGGCGAGAAGCCTTTGTGTACCGGGGAGGATGGCTTGGCCGCTGTGAGAGTTGCGGAAGCTGTCAGAGAGGCGATGCGAACAGGCCGGGTCGTCCATGTTCAAGGAGCAGGCAGATCTGGAGGCCTGGGAAAACTATGAGAATGAGAGATTGACCGAATCGATAATCACGCACCAAGTCAAAACCTCTGGTTTCTAATCGGCCATTCTCTTCGAACATCCGGCCATGCTTTCCACGTGTCCCATGCAAATCAGCACTCAGCCAATATTGATTGGTGGTAGCACTCACGGCGCTATATGGTGTGCGTATCAGTGGATACACGAGGAACTGATTGATATCTTGTAAAAAAAAAAAAAAAAAAAAAGGGAGATAAATAATTCCATCGATCACTTCTCGCCAGGCAGCAGAACGGCAGATGTATGTCAAGCGGTTCGCCTCGCAACTCTCCCCGGTTCGTAATATTTCAGGGTCTACTCAATGCATTTCTCGTCCGTCTGATACAGCAACAACAATGCGGCCACGATATTGACTTACTGAGATTGGGCTATTCTGTTTCGAGCTGGGAAGATTTCTACATCTTTAAACCAAAACGGTTGATTTATTCGGTTGCCGTTTATGGCATCCGTGCATAGTGCAGCGAACAAGCCCCGATACCGGCGCCTGTCTCCATAGCTCGCCAACCGTCAACGTCCTCAAACCATCTAATGAGTCTCAACTCGAATCAATCTTTTGCTGCTATCTTAGACACTCCTCGTTTGAATTGATTTTTACAGCATTTAAGGCGCCTCGTCGGACCCGAATATCAACTCCTTCTTGGTAACTGAGACCCGCCCTTCCAATTTTTTATCACACAACTTACGAACTACAAGTCAAAAATGGCCGCTACCCAGGAAAAGGCCATCTACACCCACGGCCACCATGCCAGTGTAGTAAACAGCCACGCCAGACGCACCGCGCAAGACAGCGCCGCCTTCCTCCTGCCGCACCTGAAACCACATCACACCATCCTGGACATTGGCTGCGGCCCAGGGACCATCACCGCAGACCTCGCCGAGCTCGTCCCTCAGGGAAAGGTCACCGGGGTAGATGCCGTCGAGGCAGTTCTCGAACGCGCGCGGGCGCACGTGGCAGGCCGCAGCAACATCACAAATTGCACTTTTGAGGTCGCAGATGCCAACGCCCTCCCCTACCCAGACGCCTCCTTCGACGTCGTCTTCTGTCACCAGGTCCTGCAGCACGTCCAGGACCCGGTTGGCGTCCTCAGGGAGATGAAGCGGGTGGCCAAGCCGGGAGGCATAGTTGCAGCCCGCGAGGCTGACTACAAGAGTTTTGCGTGGTTCCCTGAGCCACAGGGGCTTGATGAGTGGCTGGACGCTTACCGGAAGACCGCGAGGCTTTGTGGCGGCCAGCCTGATGCTGGTCGTTACGTCCGACAGGTGAGATCTCCCTCCATTGGAAGACATTGTCAGAGTTGACTGCTGACACAATTTGGCTATAGTGGGCGAAACAGGCTGGATGCAAGACAGATGAAGCGCACATGTCGAGCGGGTTCAGCTCTTGGTACTATACCGGGGAGGCAGCGAGGGTTTTTGGCGAGAGCTGGACGGACCGTGCCCTGAAGTCGGATTTTGCGAAGGAGTTCTTGAGGCATGATGTTGGCACACAGCAGGATTTGGACAGGATCAGTGCCGTGTGGAAGCAGTGGGCCGCCGAGGAGGACAATTTCATCGTGATACCAAACGGTGAAATCTTGTACAAGGTACCTGCCTAAGTTTTGGACGAATAAAATGGAGCAAACTAAAAGGTTGGAGGCGCTGTCCGAAGCTGCAAATTATCGGAGTCGATGATGGGATGATTGCGGCTGAACCGCGGGATTTCCAGCTGTGCATGTCATGAAACTCTATCATTTGATTCGCTTCCTCATGCACGCCCATCTCAAGTCGGCTTCTACTTGTGCGAGACGATTCGTTATGGAAATTTAGACTGCGCGCTAGCCTGCCTGGGCGCGAGGAGCTGAGTTCCGACCTAAAACGTTGAGAGGTTCGGCATGAAAGTAAAAGAGGCCAGGGGGAGAAGTTACATTCGAAATTGCAAGCCAACTTTATGCTGAAGAAGGGGCTGATCAGCCATATTCAGAGTTTAAACCCCCGGCCAGCAGTAACCTTGCCTGGCAAACTCAAACATGCCCTTTCTCCCTTATTTCTGTGATTAAAGCAAGCCATCCACCATCCAGCTCCCAAACCGCGTGTCCCGCCTCTTCTCTCACTTCGGCTCTCCACATTCGTTAGGTGCTTCTTCGCAATTTTGACGATGCATTCTTTGAACGCCGCTCTCCTGGCACTGCTCGCCATCCGCTGCAATGGCCAGCAGATGCCATCTGGGATCCTGGGTTTCAACTCGGGCGCCACCAAGGACAACAATGCCGCCAAGGCTCAGTCCGATTTCCAAGACGAGTTCACGACGGCCCAGGATCTCCGGGGGTCCCCGGGGCTCTTCAACAGCGTGCGGCTGTACACCATGATCCAAGCCGGCACCCAGACCGACCCCATCTCGGCTTTTCCTGCAGCCCTTGCAACCAACACCTCGATGCTGCTTGGCATTTGGTGCTCGGGCACTGAATCAATTGAGAAAGAACTGACTGCGATGCAAAAGGCCATCGACCAGCATGGTCAACAATTCGCCGACCTTGTCGTGGCCATCTCTGTTGGAAGCGAGGACCTCTACCGTGCCTCAGAATCCGGCGTACAGAACGATGCAGGAATAGGACAGGGACCAGACACAATCGTGAAGTTTATCCGCGATGTCCGTGCTGCCATCAATGGCACAATCCTCAGCGATAAGCCGGTTGGGCACGTCGACTCGTGGAGCGCGTGGGCGAACGAGAGCAACAGTGCCGTCGTCCAGGAGGTCGACTGGCTGGGGACCGACGTCTACCCTTACTACGAACGAGACAAGGGCAACGACTTCAGCAACGCCACGACCATCTTCGATTACATCTACGGACAATCTCTCAATGCCTCCCAGGGGAAGCCTGTCTGGGTGACCGAGACGGGCTACCCGGGCTCGGGCCCGGATTTTGGACAGGCCGTCGCCAGCGTATCCAACGCCGGTCAGTACTGGCAGGAGATTGGGTGCGACAGGCTCTTTGGACGGGTCAATACGTGGTGGTATACTCTGAGGGACTCCAATCCTGCGAACAAGGAGAAGTTTGCCATCACCGACGACTTGAGCTCCACGGCCAAGTTCAACCTCACTTGCGCTCCTGGCAGTGGAGCCCCTGTTGCCATTAATCTTCAGTCCTCGGCACCCTCGGTTTACTTTGACCATGTCCTTTTCATGTTATCTGTACTCACAATCGGTTTCTGGGTCGTTCTGTAGTTGTGGGGCATTTTTCCTTTTTTTCTAAGCCGTTAATATACTGGTGTAATAAGAGCTCCTGATTCATTACCTAGGTACCCGTTACTATTAGGCCATGTAGTCAACTTGCCACCCTGTCCATATTGATATTATTCCTTGCTCTCGGCAAGTCGCCCTGGGTTTTGATACCCGCCGGACTGTACTAGTATCAGTGATACCGCCAAATCAAAAGCAAATTGGGGAAGCTGGCCTGCCCTTATTTATAAGGTCCATGGCTTGGACATATCTCGACGACAAGAAGGAAAAGGAATGTCTTTTTTTGTCAAAGCTTTCTACAGTACGCCGCTTACACCCCCCCCCCCCCAACAACGCCTTTTCGGGACTCGTCGGTCAACTTGAAGTTCTCTGCGCCTGTATTTGCGCTTGAGTGAGACACGCCGCAATTCAGTGGAAGTCCATCCTGAACACAACCCCTCCGGCAGCCACGTAAACATGTTCCATGCTAGGCAGAACTGTCGGTGCCTCGCCAATGACTGCCTCTTCTTTTCCGATTGTCAAAATACCTTCATTCTTCAATCTTGCAACCTCATCCACACCCAACCGCTCTATGCTGAATGGAAGCTCTCGCCGTTGCTTCCCTCCCGCTGCTTGCAGATTTGGTCCAATGGAGTATTCAACTTGGACCACTAGAGACCTGGTAAAGAAGGTTTTCATCTGCATGGTATGAACAGTGTCCGAAACCTTCTGACCCGGTTTCAAATGATGGTATGCACCGAGTAAGTTGACGCTGTCCACGCAAGATTCAGTTGGTTGGAAAGACCGCTCATCTGAGTCCGAAGAAATAACAGCCTCATTGGAGGTGTCGCGTAGATCCTCATTCCCCAGCTCAGTGCCGTCGTGTGCCGAGTCTTCCGAATCCTTTTGTGGCGAGGTGTCGTGGTCGTATTTCGCTTCCTTTCCCACCTTGCCACATGATGAATGTTCCTGTTGAACAGACTCGCCTTGTAGACTGGGCCCCTCCACAGTCTTCTCAATTTGGTGCGACTGATTGACCGGGAAATACTGAGATGCGCGATCTGGCTTAATGCGAGCATTATATTCATGGGAGGTCTTTCCATCAGCGGATCTCATACTCGTCAAACTTGATGGAGGTCCGGAATTGGGGTTGGAATCCGTCTGGTCGACTTCTTTTGTATTTCCATCAACATCGCTCATAGTTTGGGTGCCTTCGATATGCGGCTCGGTCATTTCGACCTTGTCGTCGTTCTTCGGGACCGGCACGCTGACTGGCTCTGATGCTAGTGAAGGCAGCGTGATAAGTGTACTCTCGCTTGGTGCTGGGTAGGTTGTTCTTTCACCCCTCTCAAACAGTAGCGCGATACTATTTCTGATACAATTCTCTAGAACGCCGTTGAAACGCTCCTGGAGATCGAGCCCTGGACAGTCGGGCAGCCGCCACCCCGGATACAATTTCCCATGTGACCAAGGTGTTTGCATCTTGCCATGCACCTTGACTAGCAGGTCGCAGAGAAAACATGCTTTTTTGCAGGATGAGACAATCCTAGGCGGGAGGAGTTTGCTATTTTCCAGTTCCGCCTTCCTGGTGGTCTCGTAATGAGCGATCATTTGGACTTCAGCATGTACCTTTCCAGTCTCGTGAGTTTTGGCGGCTTGCTTGGTAAGGTCTTCGTCCGCCCGGTCCGGAGTCGTACCGAGCAAGCGGCAGATGGTGTTCATCCGTGATTGCTGCGTCATACGATTGCTCCTCTTCGGTGCTTTGACCCTCAATAGCATAGACGCTATATCAATACTGTATTCGGGTTTCAAAGGTGCGCGAGCCGATGCATCTCTCGGGAGATTTACAATCACCACTTGCATCCGTCGAGCAATCGGGAATTTCTTGCATGTTCGGATGAGGAACCGCGCAGCTTCTGCGTACCGAGCAACTTTCCTTATCATGTTCAATGTGCTTTTCTTGTTGTTGGCCTCGATTTGGTCATCCGATATCGTGTTTAGCATGGTCTCGCAATCTAGCCGGCGGAGACGAGCAATTGCGACAACCAGGTCCTCGGCCTGCTGCTCCCTCGGGTGGTTCGTATACGCGTCAATCAGGGACACAACTTCCTTCAGCCTTTGGACAAACACTTCTAGCTCTTTCTCTGACACCATTTCGCCATTTGACGATTCCATGAAGGCACTGCCATGTGATGGGAGAGCCTGAATGATGTTGTGAAATCTAGTCCTGGGATGCTGCTTCGTCTTCCTCCTCTCGATGGTCGTCAAGCGTAATCGGCTCAGAATCCGTTCCAAGCACATGGATATAATCAACCGGCGTATCTTATGTTCAATCTCTACGTGATGATTGTCTGTTTGGCACCGTTTGATTTAGCAGTTGACGGGGGATTAGCAGAAGGAGATATGAACTTGCTGTGGTCCATCGATCGAGCAAGCTCCCCGAAAATTCCCTCAAAACCTTGTCTTATTTTCTTCAGAGTATCGTCGCCATCATCGAATTCGGATTTGTTCACAGCCAGCAGTATGCGGAGTGATGGCTTTGCCGGCAAGGAATGATCCTCCCGAATGCAAACGGCAGGGATGTGGTCGGGGTCGTCCTCGATCTGGGATATGAAGGCGAGCGCGCTAGCGAGGCTACGTTCCCTGTCAAATGAAAGAATATAATTCTTGTGGTCGGTAGGCAGGGCTTCAACAGGCGCGACTGATGGGAGTGAAGGAACAGCGTCTTTCCGAAGTTCCCCGTCTCTTCCGCGATCAGCATGAAGGAAGTGAAACAGAGCGATGTTCTCGGCACAGGACAGAGAGGCGGGATTTCCCATGGTGTTGGATGGAACGAAAAAGCCAAGTAACCATTAGAGCGATATTCTCAAGATTTGTCGGCGCAAGCATTGCTTCTGTGTGACGGACGGGCATCTAGCAGCCTCAGCTTGTGGATATCACCAACCAGTCTGACGGTCATCGAGGCGTGTTGTGGCTCACTTCGAGACGTTCACTGGCCCGTTTGCCTGTCAAGTTGAGGGGAAATGTTGTGTAACCGACGCTTGTCTCATCTCAGATTCCATACTTAAGTATTGGTCCCGAGCTTATCTACCTACCTAACGTTTATGATGTCTATCGGCCACATTTTCGAATTACATGTGCAATCCATTGAAAGTATTCCCAATCACACTGCGACTGTAAGGCAGTCATAAGACTCATTCAAGACAGATAATGGTCCTACAACTTTGATCCAGGCTGTTGCGCGTCGCCACCGAATTTTCGGTTCATCCCGAGAACCAGTATCAGTTGTCGTGACAGACAAACAACCTCCATATCCTCGTTACAGATAGTCAGATGCGCATCCATCCTACCGTCAAGCAACGTCTTGGCTATTGCCCGGGTGAAGGTAAAGCGTAGACCCTCCTTCGGCAACCGACGCTTATACTCGATATCCAAGCTGAGCGTAATATTAACAGTAGCGACTTTCATGGTCTGAAGATTGTTAGAACATGATGCTCTCCATTCACATGTGCAATCAACCGACCTCAGCATTAGTATTCGAATCCATCACCAAAGGCACACCGGGATTCGCTTCAGCCCATAGCGCTGCTTTTCCATGGAACACACGGGCGTCGTACGGCCCACCAGTGCGTAGGAGCGTATCAGACAACGACGGCATGACCTCGGCCATCACAGGCATGTAGGTCTCATTCATTCGCTCGTCACCTATCCAGCCATTCCAGGCATCACAGACACCCTGATCTGGAAAGTCGTGGCAGGGGTTTAAGAAGAGCAAACGGCCGGTCATGGGCAGAAGCTCGCCGGTGTACATGGCTGGAATCCAGTTAGGGTCGGGCTTATGGGCGAGTACGGCATCGAAATCTGGCTTGGGTTTAGGAGGCGGTGAGAGTTTCCAGCTGTCGGTTTCTGGCGCTGTCGGTCCCAGAGGGATGTCAAAATTTGTTGAATTGGCCAGTGCAATTATTTTGACTTTGTCGTTCTGCCTGTGCACATCCGTGTGAGCGAGTAAAGAGAGGGTCACGCAATGACAATAACACTTGGCTTCGATATGGAAACTGAAAGGAGGGCGACGATTTCTTCCGACTAGAAGCCCAAAACGGGGGAAACAAAGCTCAGCCAGCAATGGTTCACGTACAGCAGCTGTAGTTGTAGTGTGCTCACGGTACTGCCGACCTTCAACGGCGTGACTTTGATGATGCTGTCATCGTGACCGCAGACACGAAGGAACTCGGCATGTAAACTTAAAACGTCCGGTTGGTTGACTTTGACTAGAGCAGGATCTGTTCTTAGAAATTCCTGTGCGGCGAGTTGAATGATAGAGACCATGCAACCGCCCAGGATGGCTGTAGTGATGGGAATGTATTGTCAGCTGACGGAGAAGAGGCGATGGTATCACGACGATACAAGTTTGAAAAATGGGCGGCTCACTTGGTCCAATGGCCCAATCACTGTGCCACCCAGCAGCGAATGTGTCGTTGGACAGCTGGCGTAAGCCAATTTGTTTTTCGAGAATGCTGCACATCTTTTACGGGATCATGTATATCGCAGAGTACGTGTAAACAAACGAAAGGGTGTCAAATGCAATGCTTGACTCCGCGTCCCTATCAATTTTCACCCGAATGTGGGCTTCTCCTGATACATAAGCATTGAGACACCGGGTACCGAGGCTACGAGTTGATCATCGGGACACGTCGCATGCTGTGCCGCAGTACCGTAGCACTTGAGGGTAGGATTCAAAGGACCTTGATTAAATGTTTAGCCAATCCCGCCGCCGAAGCCAATAGCCAAGCCGCTGTGCACACCCTGAGACCGCAGCTACCAGTTGACCCTAGGGTAGTATGTTGGTTGGACCAATGCGCTACTACATGTTGGTGATGTTCCTACCGAGCCATGTCACCTAATGCAGGCATGTCTGCTGTTTCAAGGCAACTGCAAGGGTCTCTACCTAGGTACTAGAGCTTGTATTCTTCAAGCCACCATGTTGTGACCCAGCAATCCAGTTCAACCTTTTGAACAACTCTTCCCTATGAAGCGTCCGTCCTCGGAATAACCCGAACCATCAACTTGGGCTTCTTCCACAGCTGCAGCAGCTTGCAGCGCTCCAGCCAGTCGTTGGCATCAGCGTCCTTCAACTCCCAATTAAATGCGTAAACCATCTTGGCAAGCGTAACACGCATCTCCAGCCATGCAATGTTGACTCCAATACACATCCTCGGCCCAATGATAAATGGGGCCGAATAGGGTCTTGTCCTGCCCGGATCGGTCCAGCGCGAGGGCTCAAATACCTCGGGCTCACCATCTACATTGCGCGGATCACGCGTGAAAGACCATATATCAGCGGATACATACACTCCCTTGGGTACGTAGACGCCGTCGACCATTTCACCAGGGCTAACACGGGGTGGGCCAACAGGCGAAGGCGGCATGATGCGCATTGTCTCCTCAAGCACGGCATTAAGATATGGAAGCTGGGCAACGGCATCGCCCGTGATGTCATCGTAGCGTAGAAATCCGCTGCGCACCTCGTTCTGCAGCCGGGAAAGGCAGTGAGCGTAGGCTGGCCGGGACAGAAACCAGAGTGTGGCGGCGAGGGCGGTTGCGCTGGTTTCAGCGCCGGCTGTGAGGAAGCTGCCAATCAATATAGTCGTCAGCCGAAATGGCATATTTTGATGAGAGCGGGTGGATTCACAACTGCACTTACACGAATGCCTGTTGGGCGAGCTGCGTCTCGTCGAGACTGCCGATCGCCGGCGCGAGGAAGTCCTCGACGCCATGCTCGTTGCCCATCTTGATCCTGGCCCTCGTCTTCTCAAGCGTCAGTGACCCATGCTTCCCCATG
Organism: Diaporthe batatas; assembly: GCF_019321695.1. Lineage (NCBI taxonomy): Eukaryota > Fungi > Ascomycota > Sordariomycetes > Diaporthales > Diaporthaceae > Diaporthe > Diaporthe batatas. Next base: position 595,851 of record NW_025408565.1, read on the forward strand.
TCCTCGATAGCATCTGCAGCACCTTGGGAAAAACGTGGCGCCCAGCGCATTATCGGGCCCAAGATGGCAATCCGTTTGGCAAGTAGGCCAATGGTACCTCCGTACGTCGCGCCGTGCAGAAGTGAGACCCAGTAGTTTGGCTGAGCGCTCTTCACAGCACCAAATGACTCCCCGAAGGCAAGCTGGCCGATGATGTCGAAAGCGAGCCATTCGAACCATGATGTCGCGTCAATGCCAGCTTCCCCCAGGGACCTAAGCTGAGACACGAAGAGGTCCACGTGTTCCTGCACCACGTGTTCCTGCGAGCGCACCGCAGATGCCCGGAATGACGGGGCAAATAGTTTGTACTGTTTCGCGTGCTCCTCTGGGTCCATCTCAAACACCATGCTCTGGATGCCGGTGTCATAAAACAGGTCAGATTTTGGGAATAGCTTCCTGGTCTTGGAAGGGGGCCCGTATATGTCTTTGAACGCCTGCACGGACGCGAATGACAACTCGTTGGGCGCAATCCGTATGACGTCCCCTGCAACAAACTCTTTAGCTGGTGGTCATAAACTATTCGGACCGCAGGTTGTACCAACCATATTTTCGATGAGCTTCGCTGATCCTTAAATGCCATCTCCCTCCAGTCCAACTTCTCGCATACCAAAGCTATGCCGTGTGGTTAGCTACAAGCTCCCAGAAATATTGTGTGCGTTTCACGGCTTACTTCAGTACATGCAGCGAGTTTCGGCCCCGGATACTTGGAAAGTGGGTGAAACCAAAGTAGGTACGCATACCGAGCCTGGAGATTCTGTTAGAGGAATCCATCAGATCTTCTTGGTTTACGTACCACCACAATGGCAGCCAATGCCAATAAAGGGGCCCACCAAATCGAGAAACCAAACATGATAAGCAGCTGGAAATACTGGCCAAATTCAGAGGGTCAGAAAAGCAGTCCAGGGGCATTCAGTGCACAAGTTGAATCTCGGAAGTACTAGTGAGACACGATTCAAGTCAGGTATGGCGGAGAAGAATCAGGATGGGACGATTAAAATATCGAAAGTACTCGCTAAGGACGGTCTTCTTGCGCTCTGAACGAGGAAATAATTGTTATGCATCACAAAAAAATGGGGAGACGAGAGGGGCATACATATTGAGATCCACTCTGATATGTGTGCGCTCGGCCGTTGGAGGTTGCACTGCACCTGTTGGTGTCACCGGCCTCAATGCAGCGATCAAGGCAGGCAGGCAGGACAAGCTGCACGGCCCATATATAATATCACAAGATCCAATAAGCGCTGGTAGATTGTGGAATCGTCTGATAGCCAGGTTGTGTTACCTTGCCAATGAGTTGAGGGTCTGCCGACATGCCTCTCGTCACATATCAGTCTGCTACCTAGGTAGTGTTGGTCCGGAAATGTCGGTCCGGAAGGTTTGAAACCTCAATATGGGGCGTCCGGAAACCAACAGCATATTCAGAGCCCTCTCATTACATGCATGAGCGGGACTTTTGATCTGATGTGGATCTTAACTTTCAGTAATCAGCACCAACAGCGTGACAAGCACCTCAACAGAATATGTGCCCCGGGCCAGCACGCATAGGCTATTAGACAGGACTGTTCAGTTATGGTCGAACAAGTAGACTGCATCGACGTCACCGTTTATAAAGCAGCAATATCCTCAGTCCTTTTGCTACTGTGGTGACCTCTGAAGATCTGTCCCCATGGAAGAAAGGCAACTACCGACTTTGGGATGTCTCGCGCCGCTGTGCCACCATCGACTGGTCGGAAGATTCCAGCTCGCACACAAAAGCAGTCGTTCGGGCTTCTGAGATACTACACGTTCTTTTTTAGACGTATTTGATTAGAATTTCATTTTAGGTGCCTTTCCCTAGTTCCTTTTTCTTTTCGTTTTCAATGATCCTACACCAAATCTCCTGAGATGGCAACCAACCGAGAGACTCCTGTCTACATGGCATCACCACCAGATGGTAGACCGCGATTCGACGGAAGTGCAAACCGAAAATTCGAAATGGGCCTCGCGAGTGTAGTCATGACATTCATAGTGTTTGCGGTGGTAGCACTTCGTGTCCTGACAAGGAAATACGTGGTTAAAATGCGGTTGCGGGTAGACGACTGTGGGTTCCGCTAGAAACCTTGGAGCCCCGGCACATTGAACTAACCATTGGTATTCCAGACTTTGCGATTGCTGCACTAATTGCGACGATTCTCTTGACTGTCACCAATGCAATACGTATGCCACCGACTCCTGGGATCTACAAGTATCGCGATCACTGATGTGTATCAAACAGAGCGAAATCTCGGGATCGGGTTGCACAGTAAATACCTCCCCGAACCAGAGAACAACTCCTTGCCGATATTTAAAATTGCTAACCCAAGCCTAGTTTGGAATGTTTTATATGACGATTTCGCGCGAGGCTTACAAGTTGTGAGTTGCGCAGTTTCGCGCAGTTTGAGGAGCTATAAGCTGACTTTGTTCAGTGGACCATCGTCTCCACATCATTCTACTGCCTTGCCATTACATTTGCAAAACTCAGTCTACTCCTTTTGTATCTTCAACTCTCGCCAGTCGAATCGTTCCGCATCGCGGTTTGGTTCCTCATTGTCTTCGTATCCGGATACTCACTGGCATACATTTTGATCATGATCTTTCGATGTTTTCCTCTTGCTGCCGCATGGGACATGACAATTGTTGGTGCAAGATGCTATAACCAGGTCACCGTGATGCTGGTTTTGAGCATTTCAAATATTTTGGTGGATGCAGCGCTTTTTATCCTGCCACTCCCCATCCTGCTGCCTCTACAGATGAAGACCCGGCGAAAGATATCTCTGATACTTCTCTTTGCGACTGGAGGACTGTAAGTCAACACAATAGCCGGATACCAAACCGCGCAAAATTATCTGTGAGCTAACTTCAATCCGGTAGTGGATGTGCGGCGGCTATTATTAGGACAATCATAATGTTCACAGGAACCATGAGCTCGCCTGATTATACATGGGACGTTATACCCACATACTACTGGTGCTACGTCGAGGTTGGCGCAGGCATAGTATGCTCATCTGTCCCAGCACTTCGGCCGTTGGCCAGTCGGTACATGCGGTCCGTGTTGACGAGGAGCCGTGGTGCGGTCGTCGGGTCAGAAGAGAATGCTCCAGAGATGCCGTACTCGAGCGTCCTCAGCATGAATAGGAAACGCCGGGCTACGCGTGACGAGCTTCATGAACTCAATATCCAAGATGGTATCTCGATCTTACACAGCTCAAAACAGGAGGTAACCGTGGTTCGGGATGACGAGGAAAGGCTTTGGCCCACCGGGGAGTCTCGCAAGGAGCTGGAGCTACATCCGCAATCTACGTACGCCTCAAGCAACGGTGCACTTGGGACGGATGATGGTAGTTCGAGCACTTTGGGTGTGGGTGGAGCGTTTGACAAGTAGTGAGCCCTGAAATTACTCGGTACCAACGTTACTAGGTACCGTGAAGCTCAGATTACGACGCCAGATACTAGTATATAACATGATCTCACATAGATCGTGAAACCAACGAGATGAATATCTAGATTCACTTTCTTTTCACACATGTTTGTCATCATACTAACACCTTCATCAAGTAGTAAACACATAAGACCAAGAGTTTAAACAGCGTATACTACTAATAAGAAACAAAAGAACATAATGGAAGTTATTAGAGGTTAAGTAGAGCCTGCTCTATTACTAATTACTGGATTGGGTATGTGGTGTGGACCTTAGGAGATAGGGAGTATGTATAATAAGAACCTAAGCTAAGCCCCTAGAGCGCTTACCACCTTATAAAGGCGCTATATATATCCTAAGTACTATATTTAAGTAACATTTATCCTTATAGCTTATATAACATTTTAATATAATATTTAAATATTACACTACCTTTTTCTATATTTAAATATATTTTTAAACTTTAATTACTAACTTTAATACTAACTACTAACTTTAACGCTAACTATTAACTTTATTTATTAACTTTTAAAGGGTTTCTTTTTAACCTCCTTTAGCCCTATTATACTTAAATATATAAAAAGTTACATAATATTTAAATTTATAAAAAAGTAAGTTAATAATTTAAAATATAATTAAATAATTAAATATTATATTAAAATATTATGAAAGCTATAGGGATAAATGTTACTTAACCACATCCCCTCTATGTCCTCGGACGTATACGGAATAGAAGCGAAACCACATATGCCTCTGTGTAATATATTGCACTCAAATGCTGGCTTCCACAGACGCCGTGTGTCAGGACTGACGTGACAGGTTGACCTAATTGATATGAACATTGGGTCACATATTGCTGCTGCCATTGGGGCAGATTTGAGAGTGATTTGGGTTGCTTCCACCATGTTGGCGACTTCTGCAAAGCCAGTACGTCGTGGATTGTCAGTTGACCCGCGGTCTACTCTGTGCATAATTGCTTCCTCACAGGGGAATGCCGCTCTGTACAGTGAACATAATGCATGTTGTAGCATTTGGACAGTAAGCTCGACCTCATGGCGGTAGCGCTCCACTACATGAAAAGCCAGTCGCCGCATTCCGGAGCGCCGATTCAAGCTATTTACTTGGCAAGAAACCCTCAAGCGTTGTCGATGCTGGACATCTTGTCGAGGCTGACACATAACAACAAGGGTCGCTTTTTTTTGCCTGCTTGGCATCGGCAAATGGTTTATCTAGACTACTTGGCGTTTATTCCTTATCTCCACAGAAGAGTACGTATCAATTGTTGCTTTTATAGCCGACCGGGCCGGACGGAAACGCGCATGGTTTCCTTCACCGAAAACATTGCCGTATCTTTTGATCCTGTTTACATGAGATAATAATCTTATTAGATAATTTTTTTTTCTTCCTAGAGCAGTCATAAAGTTTCAACGTTTGACAATATCAATCTACTTTGTGACTCTGATCGAGGTCAGGAAAGGCGATGCCGGCCCTTTTCCCTTGGCAATGGTCCTAGAAAGTAAATTTCCGAAGGCCACCCCATAGACAGGGGGAAGCAGGCGCGTCTATAAGGAAGCCTCCTCCATAAACAACATCTCGGGACTCTTTATTATTGGTAATTCAAACCTCTACAGAATCAGCCATGCGATCCTTACTCAATCTGCTTCCCTTGCTAGGGGGCTTTTATTCTCTGACAGAGGCGAAGCCACTGGATCGGCCTCTTGTGACATTCCTCTCTCCTTCACAGATCAGCGCAGGAAGCGCTCACAACGTTATTATCGCGTACGAAACCAATGCCGACGGCGAACTTACTATCACTTACGGCTCATGCGATGGTGCTGCTGTTGTCTCGGATGCAAAGCAGCTTGTCGGTACAACTCATGTCGGTGGCCATCCCCTAGCCGCACGACATGTAGACCATGAAGGCAGGCGACCAACCAAGTTCGTCTGGTTGACTCCCACTGACACGACTGGTGGATGTCTTCATGCCTTCCTCGACGGTGAGCTGGTGGGGCAATCCGAGGATCTTCCAGTTGCCAAGCGCGTGGCTCGACGAAGTGCAAAAAGGTCGTTCGTGGAAGTGGCAGGAGACGACAGCATGTGGTTCAACGGTGTGGCCTATTTGGAACAGAAAGAGCCTGATGGATCATTTGTCGCCGCCGCAAAGAACAAGTCTTTTGGTATCCTCGGTGCTGGCATGTCTGGACTAATGTCTTCTGTGAGCCTTAAGTTGCCGGTTCTCATTGATCTCTATGTGCTTGGACTAACTATTACGATCGCAGTTGCTGCTGGACTCTGTCGGTATCCACAACTGGAAGATCTTGGAGTCGTCTGATCGTCTTGGCGGCCGCTTCAGGACTGTCTATCTCAACGGCACCTCCCCTGAGGAAGGCCAGTATCACGAGCTTGGGCCTATGCGTTTTCCGGTCGAGATCACAGACTCTGAGACCAATGAGACGTTTCCATTTAATGATCAACGCATCATTTTCCAGCTGGCTGATGTACTCAACGAGCTCAACAGCGGGAATGAGTCGGTGCAAGTCAAATTTTGGGATTGGATTCAGAGCTCTCCCAACACCCCTGTTGATTCTCCATTCCGACGGTCTGACGGTACCTTCCCCGGAAAGACAGAGGTAGCAACCGACCCGGCCTACTTCAACCCTACTGTCTATCATAACGCCACTGCTGCAGCAGAAGCCATCAATGCTCTGGACAGTTTTAAAGGCCTCGACGCGGAACGAATTCGCTTGTTCGCCACCAACATTTTTGCAGCCTACAAGCAAGCTAAGGAGGACGGCATGTTCGACTACTCGGAAGTTTCCTACCTGCGAGATGTCATTAAAACCGACGTCAACACCACTGACGAGGTTGCACTATCTCATATTTACTGGCCCATGTGGGAATACGAAACTGTCTACTTCCTGGCCAGCAGGTGGCTTACTGTTCAAGGCGGTCTCAGCAGGCTCCCAGCTGCCTTCGAGCCTCTGATGAAGGGAAGAGTCCAGTACGGCGCCAAGGTAAACGGTTTACACTACAACGAAAACAACACTGTGTCTGTCTCTTGGAAACCTACCGGAGCTGAGCCCTTCGAGACTACTGACAGGGTTGAGAACTTCGACTACGTACTAAACAGTGTCCCGCTTAACTTGTTAAAGTTCTGGGATCTGCCCCCATACTCAAGCTTGTTGAAGCGAGCTGTTGATCGAACGCTATTCGCCAACGCTGTTAAGGTCGCTATTCAGTTCAAGACTCGGTTCTGGGAACACCTTGAGCGGCCCATTTTTGGCGGTTGCACCCGCATCACCAAGCCGCAGCTCGGCCAGGTCTGCTACCCCTCGTGGGATTTCAATGCTACTGGACCAGGCACAATGCTTGCATCGTACCTCTCCGACTACGAGGCGACCGTTGCTTGTGCCATGTCGGAACAGGAGCACCTTGCTTATATCAAACGGGCTCTTATTCAAGTTCACGGCGATGTTGTGGAAGAAAATTGGACGGGCATCTCCGCTCGGCACTGCTGGGAACAGGACGAACATCATGCTGGTGCCTTTACGATGCAGATATTCTCACAGCAAGATCTGTACCTTCCCGCTTTCTATGAGACTCAATTCAACACCATCTTTATCGGCGAGGCGGCTACCTTTACGCATACGTGGACTTTTAGTGCTCTCGAGAGTGCTCTCAGGGGAACTGTTCAGCTGCTTCTAGATATGGGCCTAGTGGATGAAGCCAAACAAATCACCAACACCTGGATGGCGCGTTTCATTGACATCTAGACTAGGAGCGATGTCAATTGCAGGTCAAGGATGCAGTCGTTTTGCCCGTCCCACCTAGGCATCATCGAATCATGCTTGGGCCGCAGCCGAAACAGAATTCTACATCTATGCCATTCAATGCATAAAGTAGTCCCCTGTAGATTAGCATATTATAATATTTAGTATTACTCAATTAGTGAATCTTTAAGGATTGACCTGGAATGAGTATATTTGGGTGTGAGGAAATGCCAGTCATGATGCCAATATGCTGCCTACGTCAAAAATCCTTTCGACCCATCTCTTGCTGTGTTCACCAAGGTACTAGGTACAAACGCAACACCAACTCTGTTATATACCTGCACTCCAAAATCTACCCTCGATGACTCGGCGGATACTAGCAATACGGCCAGACTTGTCCGAACATCATCTTGAGGACCCTCCGAGGGCTCCATGAGCCTACCCAACACCACACATTTGGTCGGTTTTCGAGAGCTCGCTCCATCAGTCACATCCAGTATGATTCGGGGCACCTGAACCATCAAGGAAGAAGACGGCTCTAGATCCCTGACAATGACAGTCATCATGCTAGTCTTCGGAGGATCGTTACCGCTGTACCACCTCTTCGGACCACTACCTGTCCAGGGCGGTTGGAGATCGTGTTTGAAGCTGGCCCAGTCCATCTTGCGGAAGGGCAGATCGAGGTATTCAATCTGGCCTTCATATGTCATCCATGACCACGTCGGTGGCGCGGCGCCGTCAAACTCGATTTTCTTCATCGACACGCATTCAGAAGCGCGACGCCAGAGCATGCTTCTCCTGAGGATGCCGAGGTTGTTTTCATCGTGCAGGGCTCCGAAGCCACCAGTGAAAGCAAAGCTCTCCACGAGTCGTTTCTCCAGTCCAGATATTGCAAAAGGGCGGTCGGTCTGCCTAGTGAGAGCAAGGCGGGAGTACCTCATGCACAGATCCTGATGCAGCAGGATTTTGCCCCCGCGGGACGACTCCATGGCGACGGTCGGAAAATTCGGGTCGCCCAGAAACGACGCGAGTGTACTGCAGGCAATAGCATTAGAGCCGAGTGTTCAATACTGACAGACCTCACCGGGTCTCTAGGGCTAGGCTAATTCACTCACTTGTGCATTTTTGTCATGGTCTCGGCCCAGACGCCTTTGCCACATTCGAAATATGTCTGCGTGTCGGTGAAATAAATGGTTCTTCGCGCCAGTGCCCTTTCTTGCAAAACCCAGCCACGACCATTGAGATTGCTCTCTAGAACGTCCCGATTGAAGTCATCAATAAATTCAGACACAAACACTGGCGGCTTGTTTTCTTGCTGAAACGAGATGCTTTGTCTCTGGGAACGTTGCTTGAGGAAGCCATCATCCTGCCCCGTGGACGAGCTTGCTGCCAAGACACAGTATGCATTGCTGAAGACATCTTCCATACGGGTAGACTCCTCCTTGAAATCGCCGTCTTTGCCTTGAATGATGCATATGGAATCGATCCACAGGTACTCCAATCCCAAGGCTCTGGTGATTGTGACTGCGTGTCGGAATGTACGGGGCAGACTATCAAATTCCATACCCGTGGTGTGGCGCGAGATATTGGATCGGAGAGTGCGGAAATGCGGAGGATCTCCCCATGGATGCGATAGAGCAGTATATGACATACTGTCCGTAGATTTTGTACCAATTAGTCTGAGTTCCGGTGTGTCCTGGTTTCCAACATGAATAAGTCTGGTTGGAAGCGACCTGTTCTGGTTCTTGCCACAGGCAGCGTGATTCAAGTCGCAGTCCGTCAGCCATTGCCGGATGAGCTTGATGTGAGCGGCTCCACCAGGTTGCGGAAGTTGAGGAAGGCCTCCTTGAAGGTGGCCTTCGAAATTCTTGACTTTCTGTACCAGGCCTAGGAACGTAGTCAGCAACCAATCAGTGGTGTAATTTTGTAACAATGAGAGCATACTGGGGCCTTCATTGAGTGTCAATATGGGTGGGTACCCTTCGTTGAGTCTCAGGTGCGACCCGCTTCTGTCGAAGTAGATCTTCTGGTCACGACCCTGAATGACTCCGTTGCATTTCCCCCATAGCATGCTGCAGAAGTCGCAGCTCCTTGATCGAGCCTCAAGTTCTCTTGTGTTATCGTGGATCTGGAACTTTTCATGCCAAAGATCCAGTTTCATGCACCGTGTACACAGAATGGCGGGCGAGTATGGTCTGACAACCGCCTCAGCCCACAGAGTCGGATCCAAGAAGAGGGTGTGAACGAGAGAATTGTCAATCGTGAACTCCCAGGTGTTGTGGAGCTGTGGTAGAGGCATTAACCCTGCGACGCATCTATAATATCATCATCATGACTCACAGGCTACAGCTCAAATAGTCAGTCGGCAATTCAACCTAATTCAACCTGTATCGTAATGAATATTGCCCACTTACTTCCTGCATATTTTCGTTTAGCTAGTGAGCTGTCATGAAAATCATTCAAATACGTACATGCTGTCAATAGCTTCAGTAATCTGTGCAAATTTGTTTCAATGACAAGGGGCATGGGTACATACTGTCTATTTGCTGGTGAGACAATGCTATATATTAGTTGTGTGAAGTAGTGCTGGGCTATTTGCTCACATACTGAAGCCCACATAAGAGTCAGTGGTTGCTTCTCGCAGTGTGGGCAGAATGATTTGTACATACGGTTTGTAACTATTGCAAATGCGCATTCTCATGATCAGCAAGACTTTCCGCTGACGTACAATTTTGCTTCGGAAGCTTTTCGGCTCACTGTTGCCTACTGCCGCTTCTAATACTTCGTTGACAGGGAACAGAAAAAGAGAACAGGACCAAGGATGAAGTTTCTACCAAATATTTTAAGTAGTACCGCGCAACCTCACCTGATGTTCCTGCTGCCTTGATGTTGCAGGGCCGGATGCTTGTTGTACGATGGATGGTCCCGACAATTCGCTTCGCGGCCTCCCTGTAAACCAGTAAGCCTCGTTGTCTTTACCCTTGTCACAGATTTCTTCCAAATCAGAACATAATTTCTCAGCCTTAGCGCGTTTCCGCCCGTCATTTGGAGCTGAAACCGAGCCACCAGACAAAATATTAGATGGCCTGTTGTCTGGTAGGTTGACAACCAGAAGTCTGTCTGTTACGATCCTCAACAGGTCTTTGGTGGCTGTCGTCCGCTGGCACTCTGGGTCATTCTGAATGCGTGAGATACAGTCCAATACAACCTTGCGTAGCTGAGCCTGTGTCTTGCCCGTTTCAGGAACGAACTCCCAGTAGGGAAATCTCTGCCCTGTATCACCATTCAGGCTTTGGATGAAGTTGCTTAAAGCGGTCGGTCCGTACAGAAGCCAGACAAGCAGCTCCAGTATTATGCAACCCATAGACCAGCAGTCATATTGACGAGAGCGACCTGCATTCGGTAAGGTATAAACCTCGGGCGGCTCATAGGATGGGGTGGCGTTGAGAGTACTAGTAGGGCCTCGGTCCTGCGTTGCTGCAACATGATGCTTTGCTAGGCCCATATCTGCAATCTTCCATACCCCAACCTTTGTGGCATCCTTAAATATCAGGATGTTTTCAGGTTTCAAATCTCCATGTCGGTAGGATCCTTGGTTCTGGCCTGGGACGGCAAGAAGTCCGGGCTGGGCTGAAGACCCGTCTTTTTGATAGGTATGTAGCGCCGATAGAGCGGAGAACAACCCTCCCAGCTGCCCTGTGACCTCTTCGACTAGTCTTGCCGTCACATTGGGCCACAGATCTCCCTTGTAGAGGTCTCGCAGGCTCCCTCCGTCTGCCCACTGGAACATGAAATAGTGCCGCGGCCCTTTCGTGAAAATGCTTTTCACTGTGACAATGTGCTTATGTTTCAGACGACTAGTATCCTCAAGCGCCTGGGCCTCAGCCTCCCACGCCTTGAAGACCTTCTTGGCTTTGTCGTCTTTGCCACCTTTTTCACCACTGGCCGCTGACGCTTTCAATTCTTTGATAGCAGCATTCGCCAAGAGTCCATTATGCTGTGAATTCTCAGTCAGCCATACGGATGATACAAATTTCCAATGAAATTTATCACCTTTCTCATTGGGTCTTCTTGGTGAGATTTGAGGATGGTGACTTGGTAAACATCCCCGAACGTGCCCTCCTTTCTCACCGGGTCGACGTATGTGAATGGTAGGATGATCTCCGTTCCAAAATGGAACCTTGTGAACACTTTTGGAAACACGGGAACCAAAACTTTCCACTGATCGCTCCGAAAATTTCTCCTACTCAGCAGATCCCATTGGTAGAAACAGGGTGGGAATTGATTTTCAGCCTCGATAACGGGCAAGTCGTCGTCTCCGAACTGGTGTGTTTTGAAAGCCTCCATTGCTGCCCGTAGACCACACGATGGATTGTTCAGAATGCTGATTATTAGAAGCTTCTTGGCTGATGCAGCGACGTAGTTAACGAGAGCTTGGTCAACCTCTCTTTTGCTTGGGGTCAATCGTTCTGCGGGGTTGATGGGGAAGAGTTCATTCGCGACGGAAGCCGGAGTGACGAGAGTATCGACAGTGCCGTTAGGTATGAAGTGAATATTGGTTGAATCAGGAAATACTGAAAATTGGAGAGACGTGGCAAGGGCATCTCTTAGACTCTTCGCCTGCTCTGAGCGGGAGGAGGTTGGGTCTCCGGAAGGAGCCATGATTTGCCGCATCAATTCTCGTTTACGCAGGATTGAAGAAAGACCACACATAATTCGGGAGGAACACTGGGACTCAGCAAAGGCTTGATCGATTCTGAGTGTCAAGATTTCTGTGTTCGTTGTTTATCAGTCAACCACCTTTCGCGCCCCGAGCCCGTTTTGGAGGACACACTGCATGTAGCAGGCATCTAGGCGAGATGGCGAACCATCGGATCGTCCCGATGGGTCGCAGATCCCACCTGGATCTGGTGAGATTGAGCACACTGGACAGACAGAAGCCGGGGGGGTGGTCAGGGGCTGCAGGCCGTCCATAGTATCATGCGGCATCCGCCATGCGGTTCTAGCTCTTTGTGTCACACGCCAGCGATATGTCCTCCAGCCCTCCAGCCACGTCCGGCACACTGCCGCCGCCACATTACATGTGCACCCCCTCTCAGCACCCTCTTTATTGGGGGCGGTAAAGAACGATTTCGAAAAGCTAGGTCTAGCGTAATAAAGGAAAGTGCATTAATGATAGGTATACATTCACCAAATGGCGCTGGATGGAGCCAACCCCCACATCAGCCGCAAGCGACCTCTCAGATTACTGGTGTTTATTTTCGTGCCGAGTGGCCGAGCACACCCACCCATTCATGGTGGGCGCCAGGGGCCAGCCAGGCTTGGCAAGTCCGTACCCACTATGGCGCGTCAGGCTCCCCTCTGGTTGCCGCGCGTTATCAAATTGCGCATGCCGCGATGTCACTCAAAGACAAGTCGGCTGGAGCAGAGATGTTGTACACGTTCCTCACAACCTACATTGACATCAGCTTGGAATTGCGCCTACCGATACCCGGGGTAACGTACCCGTATTTGGTAAGATCCTGGGAATTTGGCGCTCAGTAACTCTATCAATTTGCCGGCATCTATTCGCCTATGTGGAATTTCCTGTGGAGGCCTGCCGTTTGCATGGCTCGAGGATGAGCTTGCGTCCAGGCTGGACAGTCGTTCCTGGCGGCACGGGTCCATAGAACTTGGTCAACGAGGTCTTGCAGACTGGATGATTTCAAAGGTTCAAGTGCTCTTGAGAATGATTTTTGGCAGCCGCTGCTTAGGTAAGACGTTGGATGATAACGCTGATCCAGACTGAGAGCAGAATTCATGAGATGCAGCAAGGTATTCATATAAATATTCAATAGAAGGAGCGAATCTCTGCAGGCTGTGCAAGTAGAAAAACGTCAAGGGACAGCCGGAGGCACCCGTTTCCCTTTGTGGTGGTGTGGCCGCGAAGGGGCCGGCTGAGCTAGGCTAGTCGGGTGACCTGTAGTTTCTCAAAAGCCTTCGGGCGTCTGACGCCCCTGCGTATCAGGAAGGTGACGAGATAATAAATGCACTTTGCCTTTTGTAGGCCAGTGGTGTGATGTGTCAGCCCCTTTGGCTGACACGGGAGCCTCAGAGCCTCGCCCTACAATCTGTGGTGGAGAAATAGCTTATGCCAATATTTGGGCAAAATGGCCTTGGTTTGGGTGGCAGGTCTGCGGCCATGACACCCATCCTGCGCAGTCCGTGGGACCACTCAGCTGCCTGCATATTGTGGCATGGTTCTGCAGCCATACCGGGGCTGGGGTCGATGTTGGCCCCATGCCTCGGTTTCGGAGCTAAAACTGGGTGCTAAGTGTGAGCTGAAGTCGCTAGACGGGTGGGTGTGTTTTTACACATAGAACTGTGGCCTCGTGGATTGACTGTGACTGGGTGGGAGGGTAAGGAGATGGCTGAGCCCCTGGCGGTGCGGTTGGTGTGTGTGCCTAGGTAGGAAGAGTAGAAGAATATACTAAGTACTCAACCAAGTCCTCCTTGTCATAATAGCCAGGTGCGGGTCTTAAAGCCCAATGTCTCCATGGGTCATCGACACCAAATAATAGAACAGACTTCCACTCAATGTCATTGCTTTCACTTGACATTTTGAGCACAAATCTTTCATTTTAAACTCGGTCCCTTCTGGGGTTACTTCTTCTGAGTTCTGTGGTGGGCTACCGTAGGTGACTGTGAGGATCCTGCATGTGTCATGGGACCTCAAAGTGAAGCAATGGCCCCCAACATATCAACATGTGAGATACATGGTTCCCAAGGCCGTAAGTTCAATGGAGGAGGGAAAAGGAATAGAATTCCTGAGCCGATGTCGCCTGTACTCTCCTTTGTTTGCATAACCTCAGGTTATTGACAGATTGAAGAAATGCTCAACTGATTTCAATGAAAACAGTCAAGATGGCCCACACACTGCCGGTTAGGACACGACAACATGGCATCCGCCCAGCTGTTGACCCCATGTATGTTTTGCATGGTCCTGAAGAGCAATTAGACCGCAAGCAATCAGTCGAAGAGGATGATGAGCTGTTGATCGTAAGTCTCACCATGGAGGCAAGCCAGCAAAGGATAGACCGGGGACCTGACTTTACCTGGCCACATTTCAGGGCGAGCCTGCCAGATCGGAAACCTGGCCGGGGCCGGATGTGATATCGATAGCCGCCATGAAAGGGCGTGGCATCCCAGACCTCGGACGTGGACCTGGTTACTCCCCTGCCTTGACCGCGGAACATTCACTCGTCACAGATTTGGGACTTCGAGGCCGCGACATAGCAGCCGAGACCGACACTGCACAAGTCGACTCAGTATCGAAATCCATCTTCATTTCGCAGAATACTAAACTTTCAGATCGTCTTGTAACTGCTCTCCAGAAGATTCCAGGCCACAGTGAGAAGCATGGGTATTATCCAGAGAAGACATTCAACAGTCTGATCAACGAGGAATGCGTCAAGAGAGAACTCGAGCAGTGTTTTCGGGGTGTTCTTGCCCCCGCAAGACTCCACCTGTACACCGGAATGATATGCGGTCGGGATGACTCAAAAGCCGCCAAGTATCTCTTATCGTTCAAGAAGATATTCGCCATCTTGAGATTGAGTGGAAAGCTCAGCTCTATTCTACTTTTTATTGATGAGGGTGTTGCAGATCAACACTTACCATTAGAGAAGGTGGTCCCACCCCTCGCACATCCAAACATGTATCAGCTCGTACGGAAGGGAGATGCTGGTGCAGTCTATCGACCCTTGGCCTGCTTCCAGGACTGGGACCAATTGGAGTTGATGCGATTCGAGGAGTGGCAGTGGACGACATTGCCCCCGTTTTTCTACAAAACGAAGCGCACACGGGTTGGACATTTCGTATTACCCGACCAGGTTCCACTTCCTTTCACATCCGACAGCCGATATGACAAGACCGGCGGAGAGAAATACGAAGTTGAGAGCGGGTTCAGCCGTGTGTTTAAAGTGGACATACATCCTGAGCAACATGGGTTCCACGGCCCCAAGGTCTGTCTTCCTTCTGCGTGGGGCCCGATCGTATTACGATTTGTATTAGGCTGACTTGTTCCTCTCAGTTCTCGTGCCGGTACTTTGCAGTCAAGTGTTTGCATTCACCGAGCAGAGAAAGGTTTGACAGCGAAGTAAATGTTCTCCGGAAGTTCAATGATGCAACACATCCACATCTGACCTCATTACTGGCCACATACGAACAGTTCAACAAGTTCTATCTCATTTTCCCTCATGCAGAGGCCAACCTGGAAGAGTACTGGAGGGACCGAAACCCACAGCCTGAAATGCGGATCTCGACCATTAGGTGGATGGCGGATCAATGTCGCGGCCTAGCCAATGGTTTGACCCAAATTCATCGATGGAATTCACCTCCCCACTCTGGGCATGAACGGAGACCCCGGAGCCTCACAGTGCCGGAGGCAACCTCTCACGGTAGCGAGCTAATAGGACACCATGGAGATATCAAACCGCAGAATCTGCTTTGGTTTCAAAACCCTGATGGGGGCCCCGATGAAGGGGTACTCAAAATCACAGATTTTGGCCAAACCGAGTTCAAAGCTGGTCGCACGACTTTCAATAAATCCGGAAGACTGGCACCTGTCTCCCCAAGCTTTCGGCCTCCTGAGTATGACATAAAAGGAGGTAATGGCCGTTCTCATGATATCTGGGCTTTGGGGTGCGTGTATCTGGACTTCATTGCCTGGATACTCGGAGGCTGGGAGTTGATTCAGGAGTTTACAAGTGCAAGACAATCACGAGACTCGGGTTGGCATAACATGGAAACAGATGTCTACTTCGATATAACGAATGAAGCTCAAAGGAAAGTAGCCACTATCAAGCCGGCTGTCACCAGGGTAAGTCAAACCCATATATGCCCCCGTACGAAAATGGTGCTGCTTTCGCATTCTGATCAAAGGTAAATAGTTCATTGCCAAGTTTCATGATCACCCGAACTGTACCGAGTATCTGCACCAATTTCTGAACCTCATTCAATTCGACATGTTGCATGTCATACCGCACGACCCCATATTGAAGGAGAGCCGGGTGGACGTCCACGATCTTAATCCCAAGCTAGCTGAACTCTGCAGAAAATGCCAGGACGAAGAATATGCTTTAACTCCGGCAAGCTGGGCTAAGGATCCTAGTAAGACGCTTCTGAAAAGTTATGCCGACGCTGCCAGGTCATGAAACCCGAGACATAGGTTGTCGTCTGTTTGCAAGGCCGGGCCTTTGAGCGTATACCACTTCAATGCTGTATGAAGGAACGGAATACGCCGATAGATCAGAACGGAACAACTAATACAAGATTTTGCGGCGATGTAAGCAGGTGACCTAATCCGGTCTTCATCCTTCATATTCCTCGGAGAGCATAAATCCTGCTGCCTGGAAGCTAAATGAATCGAGACTAAACAGTTCCTATCTTGCCACTTATCTCTGGCGTCTTAGCCGCCCTTTACTAAGCTTCAATTCCACCCCTTTATCCGCAACCACACATCTGCAGTGACTCACCAATCCCAACATTAAGAGTCAGCCAAAATCCAAAAGACTCCCTGTGTTTGACGCTACCATAGCTCCAGCGAGCTTGTGGTTCTCCAGCAAAGTACCAAAATGACCGACTCAAAGACCGTCCTCCCGCTCTCAGCCGCAGAGAAAATCGCCACGTACCAACTCACCGCACCCAACGGCCTAGCAATCGAGGTAGCCCAGGCGACGCACCGCATCAACATCCTCAACAGCTGGGGCCCCGACGTGATCAAGCCAGGTGGCAAGGTCCTCGAGATCGGCTGCGGGCAAGGCAACTGCACCGCGGTGCTGGCCGAGGCGGTCGGTCCCACGGGCCACGTCGACGCCTACGACCCCGCGCCTCTGGACTACGGGGCGCCTTTCACGCTCGAGGAGGCGCAGCAGCACATTCTCAAGAGCGAGATTGGCAGCCGGGTTCAATTTACCAACAAGTTGCCGTGGGAAGCTGAGGGTCACAAGAGCGCGGAGGTGCCGGATACCCAGCAGTGGGACGTTGTCGTGCTGGCGCACTGTGTGTGGTACTTCAAGACGCGCGATGACCTCTCCAACTTGCTCAATAATCTGAAGGCGAGGCTCCTCCCGGGCGGCAAGCTTTGCATCGCTGAGTATGCGCTGCACGCCACGGAAAAGGCCGCTTGGCCTCACGTCCTGGCTGCACTGGCGCAGGGGACGCTCCAGGTGCTCAGGAGCGAGGAAAGCGGCGAGAATATCCAGGTGCCCCTCAGCCCTCCGCAGATCAAGCAGCTAGCCCATGAGAGTGGGTGGGACCTGGATAGGGAGGCCATGCTCGTTCCCGGGGAGGGTCTCCTGGATGGGAGCTGGGAAACCGGGTCTGTCGCTAGCAAACACTTTCTCAAAGAGGTGGAGGAAGCCGTGGCTCGAAAGGATTGGAAGTCTCATGCGATGTTAGAAGCCATGCGTGCATCGGTGCTGAGTGCCGTGGAGGCTGCTGGTGGCGTGAAGAAGACGCGTACCATGGACGTGTGGACAGGTGTGTTCTCTGCAAAGGAGACCCAGGAGTAATGAGCCGTTTGGTAGGAAACAATCACATAATGCAGTTGTTTGAACGCTCTCATTGTCATTTGTCAACTGCAATCGAGAAGGCCCTGACACTTGCGCAATCGCGGTAGTGACACTAAGACGGAGGCTAGACCAGACCAGCATTCAGCCGGCTGGTCTATATGGTCATTGGTATCCAGTACGCCATGAGCATGACATATGAACATATCAGACATTCACGTGGACAAGGGCGTATTGAAGCAGAGCCCTATCGCCTCTGAGATAGAGGCCAAGGTGACAGCAGGTGAATCTGGGATTGATAAATTCGGCCTGAAGACCACAGTCAGTGGAGAATTCGTATTTGCCTATCAGATGCTAAAAATACGGCCAAGGGGGCTCAAGTGGGCAAGACCCCCCGCTGCCGTCTGGGGTGGCAATGGAGCTATGGATGATGCGCAGGTGGGGGATGATTATGCACAAGACGGAGATACCTACCTAGGTAGGTAGCTATGGTGTCGTCAGCGCAAAGCCGGAAAATGAAGATTTAGCAGTCGAGCATTCCGTGAGGGTTGCAGAGTCCGACACAATTATATTTCGGGAAAAAATAGATTATTTCCATGCAGTAATAGCAGCTGCCTAAGAACCTGAGTAATGTAGTTTGGTAAAACCGCTGGAGGCTGACTGCGTCAGTCATCTGGATGTGTTGAGTAGTACTACCGGACTCTCTGCAAGCTCACGGGCTCGCACTCCGTTCCCCTCCTGATTCCCAGGGGTAAACTTGATAGATCAACTTCCATCTGCTCTTGTTCTGCTGAAAATCTTTCCCGACATCGGGTGTCGTATATTCGCCCGCACAACGGCGCCACTCCTTGCTCTGAGGCTTCCCGAGAAGGCCCAAGAAGTGCCTCGACCAAATCGTGAGACCCCAGCCTTCGCGGGCCACCTTCTCAGGCCGCACGTCCCACTCCGTCGTGATCTCCCACTGGGCGCGACAAACGGCACAGCTTGACCCGACGCGGGACCAGTTGTCGGAGCCGCCCTGCCTGTGGAGTCTGGCAAATTCGGCATACATGAAAGGGTACTTGGCGTAGATAACGAGATGTTTGCACACGCTGTATGTGAATTCTTCGAATGGCTGGTCGGGGTGCACGTGCGTCGACGTCGTCTCCAGCCATAATTGGCGAGATGAACTCGCGATCCTCGCCTCGGCTTGGTGAGTCCATTGAGATCTCCCCACTGTTGTCACGCTTTTCCATTGCAGGGATTGGAGCAGTTTGTCCGCGCCCGGTTTGTTGAAGTGAGACGCGTTCGCGACAACGTGGGCGTCGATAAACATGAGCTTCCGGGTCCCCCCACCCGGAAGCTGTCTGTCGAAT